>NC_084853.1:3305802-3625802 GCF_951802175.1 Populus nigra
CACCGAGGAGCGATTCCCCATCTACTCCAAGTAAAACAGCGTCTGGAAATTCCTGTGAAAATTTTAGAGTGATCCAACGGTCGGATCAAAAGTTATGGCCCTTTCGAACCGGTACTCTGGTCGGGAGCGACGAGACTTCCGGGACACCGAGGAGAGATTCCACTTCTACTCGAAGGAAAGCAGCGTCCGGAAACTCCTGTGAAAATTTTAGAGTGATCCAACGGTCGGATCAAAAGTTATGGCCCTTTCGAATCGGTACTCTGGTCTGGAGCGACGAGACCTCCGGGACACCGAGGAGAGATTCCTCCTCCACTCAAAGGAAAACAGCGTCCGGAAACTCCTGTGAAAATTTTAGAGTGATCCAACGGTCGGATCAAAAGTTATGGCCCGTTCGAATCGGTACTCTGGTCGGGAGCAACGAGACCTCCGGGACACCGAGGAGCGATTCCCCATCTACTCCAAGTAAAACAGCGTCTGGAAATTCCTGTGAAAATTTTAGAGTGATCCAACGGTCGGATCAAAAGTTATGGCCCTTTCGAACCGGTACTCTGGTCGGGAGCGACAAGACTTCCGGGACACCGAGGAGAGATTCCACTTCTACTCGAAGGAAAGCAGCGTCCGGAAACTCTTGTGAAAATTTTAGAGTGATCCAACGGTCGGATCAAAAGTTATGGCCCTTTCGAATCGGTACTCTGGTCTGGAGCGACGAGACCTCCGGGACACCGAGGAGAGATTCCACCTCTACTCGAAGGAAAACAGCGTCCGGAAACTCCTGTGAAAATTTTAGAGTGATCCAACGGTCGGATCAAAAGTTATGGCCCTTTCGAACCGGTACTCTACTCTGGATCGACGAGACCTCCGGGACACCGAGGAGAGATTCCACCTCTACTCGAAGGAAAACAGCGTCCGGAAAC
This sequence comes from Populus nigra, assembly GCF_951802175.1. Taxonomy (NCBI): domain Eukaryota; kingdom Viridiplantae; phylum Streptophyta; class Magnoliopsida; order Malpighiales; family Salicaceae; genus Populus; species Populus nigra. The sequence continues at coordinate 3,306,717 of NC_084853.1, forward strand.
TCCTGTGAAAATTTTAGAGTGATCCAACGGTCGGATCAAAAGTTATGGCCCGTTCGAACCGGTACTCTGGTCGGGAGCGACGAGACCTCCGGGACACCGAGGAGAGATTCCACCTCTACTCGAAGGAAAACAGCGTCCGGAAACTCCTGTGAAAATTTTAGAGTGATCCAACGGTCGGATCAAAAGTTATGGCCCTTTCGAACCGGTACTCTGGTCGGGAGCGACGACACCTCCGGGACACCGTGGAGAGATTCCACATCTACTGGAAGGAAAACAGCGTCCGGAAACTCTTGTGAAAATTTTATAGTGATCCAACGGTCGGATCAAAAGTTATGGCCCTTTCGAACCGGTACTCTGCTCTGGAGCGACGAGACCTCCGGGACACCGAGGAGAGATTCCACCTCTACTCGAAGGAAAACAGCGTCCGGAAACTCCTGTGAAAATTTTAGAGTGATCCAACGGTCGGATCAAAAGTTATGGCCCGTTCGAATCGGTACTCTGGTCGGGAGCGACGAGACCTCCGGGACACCGAGGAGAGATTCCACTTCTACTCGAAGGAAAGCAGCGTCCGGAAACTCTTGTGAAAATTTTAGAGTGATCCAACGGTCGGATCAAAAGTTATGGCCCTTTCGAATCAGTACTCTGGTCTGGAGCGACGAGACCTCCGGGACACCAAGGAGAGATTCCACCTCTACTCGAAGGAAAACAGCGTGTGGAAACTCCAGTGAAAATTTTAGAGTGATCCAACGGTCGGATCAAAAGTTATGGTCCTTTCGAACCGGTACTCTGGTCGGGAGCGACGAGACTTCCGGGACACCGAGGAGAGATTCCACCTGTACTCCAAGGAAAACAGCGTCCGGAAACTCCAGTGAAAATTTTAGAGTGATCCAACGGTCGGATCAAAAGTTATGGCCCTTTCGAACCGGTACTCTGGTCGGGAGCGACGAGACCTCCGGGACACCGAGGAGCGATTCCCCATCTACTCCAAGTAAAACAGCGTCTGGAAATTCCTGTGAAAATTTTAGAGTGATCCAACGGTCGGATCAAAAGTTATGGCCCTTTCGAACCGGTACTCTGGTCGGGAGCGACGAGACTTCCGGGACACCGAGGAGAGATTCCACTTCTACTCGAAGGAAAGCAGCGTCCGGAAACTCTTGTGAAAATTTTAGAGTGATCCAACGGTCGGATCAAAAGTTATGGCCCTTTCGAATCGGTACTCTGGTCTGGAGCGACGAGACCTCTGGGACACCGAGGAGAGATTCCACCTCTACTCGAAGGAAAACAGCGTCCGGAAACTCCTGTGAAAATTTTAGAGTGATCCAACGGTCGGATCAAAAGTTATGGCCTTTTCGAACCGGTACTCTACTCTGGAGCGACGAGACCTCCGGGACACCGAGGAGAGATTCCACCTCTACTCGAAGGAAAACAGCGTCCGGAAACTCCTGTGAAAATTTTAGAGTGATCCAACGGTCGGATCAAAAGTTATGGCCCGTTCGAACCGGTACTCTGGTCGGGAGCGACGAGACCTCCGGGACACCGAGGAGAGATTCCACTTCTACTCGAAGGAAAGCAGCGTCCGGAAACTCTTGTGAAAATTTTAGAGTGATCCAACGGTCGGATCAAAAGTTATGGCCCTTTCGAATCAGTACTCTGGTCTGGAGCGACGAGACCTCCGGGACACCGAGGAGAGATTCCACCTCTACTCGAAGGAAAACAGCGTGTGGAAACTCCAGTGAAAATTTTAGAGTGATCCAACGGTCGGATCAAAAGTTATGGTCCTTTCGAACCGGTACTCTGGTCGGGAGCGACGAGACTTCCGGGACACCGAGGAGAGATTCCACCTGTACTCCAAGGAAAACAGCGTCCGGAAACTCCAGTGAAAATTTTAGAGTGATCCAACGGTCGGATCAAAAGTTATGGCCCTTTCGAACCGGTACTCTGGTCGGGAGCGACGAGACCTCCGGGACACCGAGGAGCGATTCCCCATCTACTCCAAGTAAAACAGCGTCTGGAAATTCCTGTGAAAATTTTAGAGTGATCCAACGGTCGGATCAAAAGTTATGGCCCTTTCGAATCGGTACTCTGGTCTGGAGCGACGAGACCTCCGGGACACCGAGGAGAGATTCCTCCTCTACTCAAAGGAAAACAGCGTCCGGAAACTCCTGTGAAAATTTTAGAGTGATCCAACGGTCGGATCAAAAGTTATGGCCCGTTCGAATCGGTACTCTGGTCGGGAGCGACGAGACCTCCGGGACACCAAGGAGAGATTCCACCTCTATTCGAAGGAAAACAGCGTCCAGAAACTCCTGTGAAAATTTTAGAGTGATCCAACGGTCGGATCAAAAGTTATGGCCCTTTCGAACCGGTACTCTGCTCTGGAGCGACGAGACCTCCGGGACACCGAGGAGAGATTCCACCTCTACTCGAAGGAAAACAGCGTTTGGAAACTCCTGTGAAAATTTTAGAGTGATCCAACGGTCGGATCAAAAGTTATGGCCCTTTCGAACCGGTACTCTGGTCGGGAGCGACGAGACCTCCGGGACACCGAGGAGCGATTCCCCATCTACTCCAAGTAAAACAGCGTCTGGAAATTCCTGTGAAAATTTTAGAGTGATCCAACGGTCGGATCAAAAGTTATGGCCCTTTCGAACCGGTACTCTGGTCGGGAGCGACGAGACTTCCGGGACACCGAGGAGAGATTCCACTTCTACTCGAAGGAAAGCAGCGTCCGGAAACTCCTGTGAAAATTTTAGAGTGATCCAACGGTCGGATCAAAAGTTATGGCCCTTTCGAATCGGTACTCTGGTCTGGAGCGACGAGACCTCCGGGACACCGAGGAGAGATTCCTCCTCTACTCAAAGGAAAACAGCGTCCGGAAACTCCTGTGAAAATTTTAGAGTGATCCAACGGTCGGATCAAAAGTTATGGCCCGTTCGAATCGGTACTCTGGTCGGGAGCGACGAGACCTCCGGGACACCAAGGAGAGATTCCACCTCTATTCGAAGGAAAACAGCGTCCAGAAACTCCTGTGAAAATTTTAGAGTGATCCAACGGTCGGATCAAAAGTTATGGCCCTTTCGAACCGGTACTCTGCTCTGGAGCGACGAGACCTCCGGGACACCGAGGAGAGATTCCACCTCTACTCGAAGGAAAACAGCGTTTGGAAACTCCTGTGAAAATTTTAGAGTGATCCAACGGTCGGATCAAAAGTTATGGCCCTTTTGAACCGGTACTCTGGTCGGGAGCGACGAGACCTCCGGGACACCGAGGAGCGATTCCCCATCTACTCCAAGTAAAACAGCGTCTGGAAATTCCTGTGAAAATTTTAGAGTGATCCAACGGTCGGATCAAAAGTTATGGCCCTTTCGAACCGGTACTCTGGTCGGGAGCGACGAGACTTCCGGGACACCGAGGAGAGATTCCACTTCTACTCGAAGGAAAGCAGCGTCCGGAAACTCCTGTGAAAATTTTAGAGTGATCCAACGGTCGGATCAAAAGTTATGGCCCTTTCGAATCGGTACTCTGGTCTGGAGCGACGAGACCTCCGGGACACCGAGGAGAGATTCCTCCTCCACTCAAAGGAAAACAGCGTCCGGAAACTCCTGTGAAAATTTTAGAGTGATCCAACGGTCGGATCAAAAGTTATGGCCCGTTCGAATCGGTACTCTGGTCGGGAGCAACGAGACCTCCGGGACACCGAGGAGCGATTCCCCATCTACTCCAAGTAAAACAGCGTCTGGAAATTCCTGTGAAAATTTTAGAGTGATCCAACGGTCGGATCAAAAGTTATGGCCCTTTCGAACCGGTACTCTGGTCGGGAGCGACAAGACTTCCGGGACACCGAGGAGAGATTCCACTTCTACTCGAAGGAAAGCAGCGTCCGGAAACTCTTGTGAAAATTTTAGAGTGATCCAACGGTCGGATCAAAAGTTATGGCCCTTTCGAATCGGTACTCTGGTCTGGAGCGACGAGACCTCCGGGACACCGAGGAGAGATTCCACCTCTACTCGAAGGAAAACAGCGTCCGGAAACTCCTGTGAAAATTTTAGAGTGATCCAACGGTCGGATCAAAAGTTATGGCCCTTTCGAACCGGTACTCTACTCTGGATCGACGAGACCTCCGGGACACCGAGGAGAGATTCCACCTCTACTCGAAGGAAAACAGCGTCCGGAAACTCCTGTGAAAATTTTAGAGTGATCCAACGGTCGGATCAAAAGTTATGGCCCGTTCGAACCGGTACTCTGGTCGGGAGCGACGAGACCTCCGGGACACCGAGGAGAGATTCCACCTCTACTCGAAGGAAAACAGCGTCCGGAAACTCCTGTGAAAATTTTAGAGTGATCCAACGGTCGGATCAAAAGTTATGGCCCTTTCGAACCGGTACTCTGGTCGGGAGCGACGACACCTCCGGGACACCGAGGAGAGATTCCACCTCTACTCGAAGGAAAACAGCGTGTGGAAACTCCAGTGAAAATTTTAGAGTGATCCAACGGTCGGATCAAAAGTTATGGTCCTTTCGAACCGGTACTCTGGTCGGGAGCGACGAGACTTCCGGGACACCGAGGAGAGATTCCACCTGTACTCCAAGGAAAACAGCGTCCGGAAACTCCAGTGAAAATTTTAGAGTGATCCAACGGTCGGATCAAAAGTTATGGCCCTTTCGAACCGGTACTCTGGTCGGGAGCGACGAGACCTCCGGGACACCGAGGAGCGATTCCCCATCTACTCCAAGTAAAACAGCGTCTGGAAATTCCTGTGAAAATTTTAGAGTGATCCAACGGTCGGATCAAAAGTTATGGCCCTTTCGAACCGGTACTCTGGTCGGGAGCGACGAGACTTCCGGGACACCGAGGAGAGATTCCACTTCTACTCGAAGGAAAGCAGCGTCCGGAAACTCTTGTGAAAATTTTAGAGTGATCCAACGGTCGGATCAAAAGTTATGGCCCTTTCGAATCGGTACTCTGGTCTGGAGCGACGAGACCTCTGGGACACCGAGGAGAGATTCCACCTCTACTCGAAGGAAAACAGCGTCCGGAAACTCCTGTGAAAATTTTAGAGTGATCCAACGGTCGGATCAAAAGTTATGGCCTTTTCGAACCGGTACTCTACTCTGGAGCGACGAGACCTCCGGGACACCGAGGAGAGATTCCACCTCTACTCGAAGGAAAACAGCGTCCGGAAACTCCTGTGAAAATTTTAGAGTGATCCAACGGTCGGATCAAAAGTTATGGCCCGTTCGAACCGGTACTCTGGTCGGGAGCGACGAGACCTCCGGGACACCGAGGAGAGATTCCACCTCTACTCGAAGGAAAACAGCGTCCGGAAACTCCTGTGAAAATTTTAGAGTGATCCAACGGTCGGATAAAAAGTTATGGCCCTTTCGAACCGGTACTCTGGTCGGGAGCGACGAGACCTCCGGGACACCGAGGAGAGATTCCACATCTACTGGAAGGAAAACATCGTCCGGAAACTCTTGTGAAAATTTTATAGTGATCCAACGGTCGGATCAAAAGTTATGGCCCTTTCGAACCGGTACTCTGCTCTGGAGCGACGAGACCTCCGGGACACTGAGGAGAGATTCCACCTCTACTCGAAGGAAAACAGCGTCCGGAAACTCCTGTGAAAATTTTAGAGTGATCCAACGGTCGGATCAAAAGTTATGGCCCGTTCGAATCGGTACTCTGGTCGGGAGCGACGAGACCTCCGGGACACCGAGGAGAGATTCCACCTCTACTCGAAGGAAAAGAGCGTCCGGAAACTCCTGTGAAAATTTTAGAGTGATCCAACGGTCGGATCAAAAGTTATGGCCCTTTCGAACCGGTACTCTGCTCTGGAGCGACGAGACCTCCGGGACACCGAGGAGAGATTCCACCTCTACTCGAAGGAAAACAGCGTCCGGAAACTCCTGTGAAAATTTTAGAGTGATCCAACGGTCGGATCAAAAGTTATGGCCCGTTCGAATCGGTACTCTGGTCGGGAGCGACGAGACCTCCGGGACACCGAGGAGAGATTCCACTTCTACTCGAAGGAAAGCAGCGTCCGGAAACTCTTGTGAAAATTTTAGAGTGATCCAACGGTCGGATCAAAAGTTATGGCCCTTTCGAATCGGTACTCTGGTCGGGAGCGACGAGACCTCCGGGACACCGAGGAGAGATTCCACTTCTACTCGAAGGAAAAGAGCGTCCGGAAACTCCTGTGAAAATTTTAGAGTGATCCAACGGTCGGATCAAAAGTTATGGCCCTTTCGAACCGGTACTCTACTCTGGAGCGACGAGACCTCCGGGACACCGAGGAGAGATTCCACCTCTACTCGAAGGAAAACAGCGTCCGGAAACTCCTGTGAAAATTTTAGAGTGATCCAACGGTCGGATCAAAAGTTATGGCCCGTTCGAACCGGTACTCTGGTCGGGAGCGACGAGACCTCCGGGACACCGAGGAGAGATTCCACCTCTACTCGAAGGAAAACAGCGTCCGGAAACTCCTGTGAAAATTTTAGAGTGATCCAACGGTCGGATCAAAAGTTATGGCCCTTTCGAACCGGTACTCTGGTCGGGAGCGACGACACCTAAGGGACACCGTGGAGAGATTCCACATCTACTGGAAGGAAAACAGCGTCCGGAAACTCCTGTGAAAATTTTAGAGTGATCCAACGGTCGGATCAAAAGTTATGGCCCTTTCGAACCGGTACTCTACTCTGGATCGACGAGACCTCCGGGACACCGAGGAGAGATTCCACCTCTACTCGAAGGAAAACAGCGTCCGGAAACTCCTGTGAAAATTTTAGAGTGATCCAACGGTCGGATCAAAAGTTATGGCCCGTTCGAACCGGTACTCTGGTCGGGAGCGACGAGACCTCCGGGACACCGAGGAGAGATTCCACCTCTACTCGAAGGAAAACAGCGTCCGGAAACTCCTGTGAAAATTTTAGAGTGATCCAACGGTCGGATCAAAAGTTATGGCCCTTTCGAACCGGTACTCTGGTCGGGAGCGACGACACCTCCGGGACACCGTGGAGAGATTCCACATCTACTGGAAGGAAAACAGCGTCCGGAAACTCTTGTGAAAATTTTATAGTGATCCAACGGTCGGATCAAAAGTTATGGCCCTTTCGAACCGGTACTCTGCTCTGGAGCGACGAGACCTCCGGGACACCGAGGAGAGATTCCACCTCTACTCGAAGGAAAACAGCGTCCGGAAACTCCTGTGAAAATTTTAGAGTGATCCAACGGTCGGATCAAAAGTTATGGCCCGTTCGAAGCGGTACTCTGGTCGGGAGCGACGAGACCTCCGGGACACCGAGGAGAGATTCCACTTCTACTCGAAGGAAAGCAGCGTCCGGAAACTCTTGTGAAAATTTTAGAGTGATCCAACGGTCGGATCAAAAGTTATGGCCCTTTCGAATCGGTACTCTGGTCTGGAGCGACGAGACCTCCGGGACACCGAGGAGAGATTCCACCTCTACTCGAAGGAAAACAGCGTGTGGAAACTCCAGTGAAAATTTTAGAGTGATCCAACGGTCGGATCAAAAGTTATGGTCCTTTCGAACCGGTACTCTGGTCGGGAGCGACGAGACCTCCGGGACACCGAGGAGAGATTCCACCTCTACTCGAAGGAAAACAGCGTCCGGAAACTCCTGTGAAAATTTTAGAGTGATCCAACGGTCGGATAAAAAGTTATGGCCCTTTCGAACCGGTACTCTGGTCGGGAGCGACGAGACCTCCGGGACACCGAGGAGAGATTCCACCTCTACTCGAAGGAAAAGAGCGTCCGGAAACTCCTGTGAAAATTTTAGAGTGATCCAACGGTCGGATCAAAAGTTATGGCCCTTTCGAACCGGTACTCTGCTCTGGAGCGACGAGACCTCCGGGACACCGAGGAGAGATTCCACCTCTACTCGAAGGAAAACAGCGTCCGGAAACTCCTGTGAAAATTTTAGAGTGATCCAACGGTCGGATCAAAAGTTATGGCCCGTTCGAATCGGTACTCTGGTCGGGAGCGACGAGACCTCCGGGACACCGAGGAGAGATTCCACTTCTACTCGAAGGAAAGCAGCGTCCGGAAACTCTTGTGAAAATTTTAGAGTGATCCAACGGTCGGATCAAAAGTTATGGCCCTTTCGAATCGGTACTCTGGTCGGGAGCGACGAGACCTCCGGGACACCGAGGAGAGATTCCACTTCTACTCGAAGGAAAAGAGCGTCCGGAAACTCCTGTGAAAATTTTAGAGTGATCCAACGGTCGGATCAAAAGTTATGGCCCTTTCGAACCGGTACTCTACTCTGGAGCGACGAGACCTCCGGGACACCGAGGAGAGATTCCACCTCTACTCGAAGGAAAACAGCGTCCGGAAACTCCTGTGAAAATTTTAGAGTGATCCAACGGTCGGATCAAAAGTTATGGCCCGTTCGAACCGGTACTCTGGTCGGGAGCGACGAGACCTCCGGGACACCGAGGAGAGATTCCACCTCTACTCGAAGGAAAACAGCGTCCGGAAACTCCTGTGAAAATTTTAGAGTGATCCAACGATCGGATCAAAAGTTATGGCCCTTTCGAACCGGTACTCTGGTCGGGAGCGACGACACCTAAGGGACACCGTGGAGAGATTCCACATCTACTGGAAGGAAAACAGCGTCCGGAAACTCCTGTGAAAATTTTAGAGTGATCCAACGGTCGGATCAAAAGTTATGGCCCTTTCGAACCGGTACTCTACTCTGGATCGACGAGACCTCCGGGACACCGAGGAGAGATTCCACCTCTACTCGAAGGAAAACAGCGTCCGGAAACTCCTGTGAAAATTTTAGAGTGATCCAACGGTCGGATCAAAAGTTATGGCCCGTTCGAACCGGTACTCTGGTCGGGAGCGACGAGACCTCCGGGACACCGAGGAGAGATTCCACCTCTACTCGAAGGAAAACAGCGTCCGGAAACTCCTGTGAAAATTTTAGAGTGATCCAACGGTCGGATCAAAAGTTATGGCCCTTTCGAACCGGTACTCTGGTCGGGAGCGACGACACCTCCGGGACACCGTGGAGAGATTCCACATCTACTGGAAGGAAAACAGCGTCCGGAAACTCTTGTGAAAATTTTATAGTGATCCAACGGTCGGATCAAAAGTTATGGCCCTTTCGAACCGGTACTCTGCTCTGGAGCGACGAGACCTCCGGGACACCGAGGAGAGATTCCACCTCTACTCGAAGGAAAACAGCGTCCGGAAACTCCTGTGAAAATTTTAGAGTGATCCAACGGTCGGATCAAAAGTTATGGCCCGTTCGAATCGGTACTCTGGTCGGGAGCGACGAGACCTCCGGGACACCGAGGAGAGATTCCACTTCTACTCGAAGGAAAGCAGCGTCCGGAAACTCTTGTGAAAATTTTAGAGTGATCCAACGGTCGGATCAAAAGTTATGGCCCTTTCGAATCGGTACTCTGGTCTGGAGCGACGAGACCTCCGGGACACCGAGGAGAGATTCCACCTCTACTCGAAGGAAAACAGCGTGTGGAAACTCCAGTGAAAATTTTAGAGTGATCCAACGGTCGGATCAAAAGTTATGGTCCTTTCGAACCGGTACTCTGGTCGGGAGCGACGAGACTTCCGGGACACCGAGGAGAGATTCCACCTGTACTCCAAGGAAAACAGCGTCCGGAAACTCCAGTGAAAATTTTAGAGTGATCCAACGGTCGGATCAAAAGTTATGGCCCTTTCGAACCGGTACTCTGGTCGGGAGCGACGAGACCTCCGGGACACCGAGGAGCGATTCCCCATATACTCCAAGTAAAACAGCGTCTGGAAATTCCTGTGAAAATTTTAGAGTGATCCAACGGTCGGATCAAAAGTTATGGCCCTTTCGAACCGGTACTCTGGTCGGGAGCGACGAGACTTCCGGGACACCGAGGAGAGATTCCACTTCTACTCGAAGGAAAGCAGCGTCCGGAAACTCTTGTGAAAATTTTAGAGTGATCCAACGGTCGGATCAAAAGTTATGGCCCTTTCGAATCGGTACTCTGGTCTGGAGCGACGAGACCTCTGGGACACCGAGGAGAGATTCCACCTCTACTCGAAGGAAAACAGCGTCCGGAAACTCCTGTGAAAATTTTAGAGTGATCCAACGGTCGGATCAAAAGTTATGGCCTTTTCGAACCGGTACTCTACTCTGGAGCGACGAGACCTCCGGGACACCGAGGAGAGATTCCACCTCTACTCGAAGGAAAACAGCGTCCGGAAACTCCTGTGAAAATTTTAGAGTGATCCAACGGTCGGATCAAAAGTTATGGCCCGTTCGAACCGGTACTCTGGTCGGGAGCGACGAGACCTCCGGGACACCGAGGAGAGATTCCACCTCTACTCGAAGGAAAACAGCGTCCGGAAACTCCTGTGAAAATTTTAGAGTGATCCAACGGTCGGATAAAAAGTTATGGCCCTTTCGAACCGGTACTCTGGTCGGGAGCGACGACACCTCCGGGACACCGTGGAGAGATTCCACATCTACTGGAAGGAAAACAGCGTCCGGAAACTCTTGTGAAAATTTTATAGTGATCCAACGGTCGGATCAAAAGTTATGGCCCTTTCGAACCGGTACTCTGCTCTGGAGCGACGAGACCTCCGGGACACCGAGGAGAGATTCCACCTCTACTCGAAGGAAAACAGCGTCCGGAAACTCCTGTGAAAATTTTAGAGTGATCCAACGGTCGGATCAAAAGTTATGGCCCGTTCGAAGCGGTACTCTGGTCGGGAGCGACGAGACCTCCGGGACACCGAGGAGAGATTCCACTTCTACTCGAAGGAAAGCAGCGTCCGGAAACTCTTGTGAAAATTTTAGAGTGATCCAACGGTCGGATCAAAAGTTATGGCCCTTTCGAACCGGTACTCTGCTCTGCAGCGACGAGACCTCCGGGACACCGAGGAGAGATTCCACCTCTACTCGAAGGAAAACAGCGTCCGGAAACTCCTGTGAAAATTTTAGAGTGATCCAACGGTCGGATCAAAAGTTATGGCCCTTTCGAACCGGTACTCTACTCTGGATCGACGAGACCTCCGGGACACCGAGGAGAGATTCCACCTCTACTCGAAGGAAAACAGCGTCCGGAAACTCCTGTGAAAATTTTAGAGTGATCCAACGGTCGGATCAAAAGTTATGGCCCTTTCGAACCGGTACTCTGGTCGGTAGCGACGACACCTAAGGGACACCGTGGAGAGATTCCACATCTACTGGAAGGAAAACAGCGTCCGGAAACTCCTGTGAAAATTTTAGAGTGATCCAACGGTCGGATCAAAAGTTATGGCCCTTTCGAACCGGTACTCTACTCTGGATCGACGAGACCTCCGGGACACCGAGGAGAGATTCCACCTCTACTCGAAGGAAAACAGCGTCCGGAAACTCCTGTGAAAATTTTAGAGTGATCCAACGGTCGGATCAAAAGTTATGGCCCGTTCGAACCGGTACTCTGGTCGGGAGCGACGAGACCTCCGGGACACCGAGGAGAGATTCCACCTCTACTCGAAGGAAAACAGCGTCCGGAAACTCCTGTGAAAATTTTAGAGTGATCCAACGGTCGGATCAAAAGTTATGGCCCTTTCGAACCGGTACTCTGGTCGGGAGCGACGACACCTCCGGGACACCGTGGAGAGATTCCACATCTACTGGAAGGAAAACAGCGTCCGGAAACTCTTGTGAAAATTTTATAGTGATCCAACGGTCGGATCAAAAGTTATGGCCCTTTCGAACCGGTACTCTGCTCTGGAGCGACGAGACCTCCGGGACACCGAGGAGAGATTCCACCTCTACTCGAAGGAAAACAGCGTCCGGAAACTCCTGTGAAAATTTTAGAGTGATCCAACGGTCGGATCAAAAGTTATGGCCCGTTCGAAGCGGTACTCTGGTCGGGAGCGACGAGACCTCCGGGACACCGAGGAGAGATTCCACTTCTACTCGAAGGAAAGCAGCGTCCGGAAACTCTTGTGAAAATTTTAGAGTGATCCAACGGTCGGATCAAAAGTTATGGCCCTTTCGAATCGGTACTCTGGTCTGGAGCGACGAGACCTCCGGGACACCGAGGAGAGATTCCACCTCTACTCGAAGGAAAACAGCGTGTGGAAACTCCAGTGAAAATTTTAGAGTGATCCAACGGTCGGATCAAAAGTTATGGTCCTTTCGAACCGGTACTCTGGTCGGGAGCGACGAGACCTCCGGGACACCGAGGAGAGATTCCACCTCTACTCGAAGGAAAACAGCGTCCGGAAACTCCTGTGAAAATTTTAGAGTGATCCAACGGTCGGATAAAAAGTTATGGCCCTTTCGAACCGGTACTCTGGTCGGGAGCGACGAGACCTCCGGGACACCGAGGAGAGATTCCACCTCTACTCGAAGGAAAAGAGCGTCCGGAAACTCCTGTGAAAATTTTAGAGTGATCCAACGGTCGGATCAAAAGTTATGGCCCTTTCGAACCGGTACTCTGCTCTGGAGCGACGAGACCTCCGGGACACCGAGGAGAGATTCCACCTCTACTCGAAGGAAAACAGCGTCCGGAAACTCCTGTGAAAATTTTAGAGTGATCCAACGGTCGGATCAAAAGTTATGGCCCGTTCGAATCGGTACTCTGGTCGGGAGCGACGAGACCTCCGGGACACCGAGGAGAGATTCCACTTCTACTCGAAGGAAAGCAGCGTCCGGAAACTCTTGTGAAAATTTTAGAGTGATCCAACGGTCGGATCAAAAGTTATGGCCCTTTCGAATCGGTACTCTGGTCGGGAGCGACGAGACCTCCGGGACACCGAGGAGAGATTCCACTTCTACTCGAAGGAAAAGAGCGTCCGGAAACTCCTGTGAAAATTTTAGAGTGATCCAACGGTCGGATCAAAAGTTATGGCCCTTTCGAACCGGTACTCTACTCTGGAGCGACGAGACCTCCGGGACACCGAGGAGAGATTCCACCTCTACTCGAAGGAAAACAGCGTCCGGAAACTCCTGTGAAAATTTTAGAGTGATCCAACGGTCGGATCAAAAGTTATGGCCCGTTCGAACCGGTACTCTGGTCGGGAGCGACGAGACCTCCGGGACACCGAGGAGAGATTCCACCTCTACTCGAAGGAAAACAGCGTCCGGAAACTCCTGTGAAAATTTTAGAGTGATCCAACGGTCGGATCAAAAGTTATGGCCCTTTCGAACCGGTACTCTGGTCGGGAGCGACGACACCTAAGGGACACCGTGGAGAGATTCCACATCTACTGGAAGGAAAACAGCGTCCGGAAACTCCTGTGAAAATTTTAGAGTGATCCAACGGTCGGATCAAAAGTTATGGCCCTTTCGAACCGGTACTCTACTCTGGATCGACGAGACCTCCGGGACACCGAGGAGAGATTCCACCTCTACTCGAAGGAAAACAGCGTCCGGAAACTCCTGTGAAAATTTTAGAGTGATCCAACGGTCGGATCAAAAGTTATGGCCCGTTCGAACCGGTACTCTGGTCGGGAGCGACGAGACCTCCGGGACACCGAGGAGAGATTCCACCTCTACTCGAAGGAAAACAGCGTCCGGAAACTCCTGTGAAAATTTTAGAGTGATCCAACGGTCGGATCAAAAGTTATGGCCCTTTCGAACCGGTACTCTGGTCGGGAGCGACGACACCTCCGGGACACCGTGGAGAGATTCCACATCTACTGGAAGGAAAACAGCGTCCGGAAACTCTTGTGAAAATTTTATAGTGATCCAACGGTCGGATCAAAAGTTATGGCCCTTTCGAACCGGTACTCTGCTCTGGAGCGACGAGACCTCCGGGACACCGAGGAGAGATTCCACCTCTACTCGAAGGAAAACAGCGTCCGGAAACTCCTGTGAAAATTTTAGAGTGATCCAACGGTCGGATCAAAAGTTATGGCCCGTTCGAATCGGTACTCTGGTCGGGAGCGACGAGACCTCCGGGACACCGAGGAGAGATTCCACTTCTACTCGAAGGAAAGCAGCGTCCGGAAACTCTTGTGAAAATTTTAGAGTGATCCAACGGTCGGATCAAAAGTTATGGCCCTTTCGAATCGGTACTCTGGTCTGGAGCGACGAGACCTCCGGGACACCGAGGAGAGATTCCACCTCTACTCGAAGGAAAACAGCGTGTGGAAACTCCAGTGAAAATTTTAGAGTGATCCAACGGTCGGATCAAAAGTTATGGTCCTTTCGAACCGGTACTCTGGTCGGGAGCGACGAGACTTCCGGGACACCGAGGAGAGATTCCACCTGTACTCCAAGGAAAACAGCGTCCGGAAACTCCAGTGAAAATTTTAGAGTGATCCAACGGTCGGATCAAAAGTTATGGCCCTTTCGAACCGGTACTCTGGTCGGGAGCGACGAGACCTCCGGGACACCGAGGAGCGATTCCCCATATACTCCAAGTAAAACAGCGTCTGGAAATTCCTGTGAAAATTTTAGAGTGATCCAACGGTCGGATCAAAAGTTATGGCCCTTTCGAACCGGTACTCTGGTCGGGAGCGACGAGACTTCCGGGACACCGAGGAGAGATTCCACTTCTACTCGAAGGAAAGCAGCGTCCGGAAACTCTTGTGAAAATTTTAGAGTGATCCAACGGTCGGATCAAAAGTTATGGCCCTTTCGAATCGGTACTCTGGTCTGGAGCGACGAGACCTCTGGGACACCGAGGAGAGATTCCACCTCTACTCGAAGGAAAACAGCGTCCGGAAACTCCTGTGAAAATTTTAGAGTGATCCAACGGTCGGATCAAAAGTTATGGCCTTTTCGAACCGGTACTCTACTCTGGAGCGACGAGACCTCCGGGACACCGAGGAGAGATTCCACCTCTACTCGAAGGAAAACAGCGTCCGGAAACTCCTGTGAAAATTTTAGAGTGATCCAACGGTCGGATCAAAAGTTATGGCCCGTTCGAACCGGTACTCTGGTCGGGAGCGACGAGACCTCCGGGACACCGAGGAGAGATTCCACCTCTACTCGAAGGAAAACAGCGTCCGGAAACTCCTGTGAAAATTTTAGAGTGATCCAACGGTCGGATAAAAAGTTATGGCCCTTTCGAACCGGTACTCTGGTCGGGAGCGACGAGACCTCCGGGACACCGAGGAGAGATTCCACCTCTACTCGAAGGAAAAGAGCGTCCGGAAACTCCTGTGAAAATTTTAGAGTGATCCAACGGTCGGATCAAAAGTTATGGCCCTTTCGAACCGGTACTCTGCTCTGGAGCGACGAGACCTCCGGGACACCGAGGAGAGATTCCACCTCTACTCGAAGGAAAACAGCGTCCGGAAACTCCTGTGAAAATTTTAGAGTGATCCAACGGTCGGATCAAAAGTTATGGCCCGTTCGAATCGGTACTCTGGTCGGGAGCGACGAGACCTCCGGGACACCGAGGAGAGATTCCACTTCTACTCGAAGGAAAGCAGCGTCCGGAAACTCTTGTGAAAATTTTAGAGTGATCCAACGGTCGGATCAAAAGTTATGGCCCTTTCGAATCGGTACTCTGGTCGGGAGCGACGAGACCTCCGGGACACCGAGGAGAGATTCCACTTCTACTCGAAGGAAAAGAGCGTCCGGAAACTCCTGTGAAAATTTTAGAGTGATCCAACGGTCGGATCAAAAGTTATGGCCCTTTCGAACCGGTACTCTACTCTGGAGCGACGAGACCTCCGGGACACCGAGGAGAGATTCCACCTCTACTCGAAGGAAAACAGCGTCCGGAAACTCCTGTGAAAATTTTAGAGTGATCCAACGGTCGGATCAAAAGTTATGGCCCGTTCGAACCGGTACTCTGGTCGGGAGCGACGAGACCTCCGGGACACCGAGGAGAGATTCCACCTCTACTCGAAGGAAAACAGCGTCCGGAAACTCCTGTGAAAATTTTAGAGTGATCCAACGGTCGGATCAAAAGTTATGGCCCTTTCGAACCGGTACTCTGGTCGGGAGCGACGACACCTAAGGGACACCGTGGAGAGATTCCACATCTACTGGAAGGAAAACAGCGTCCGGAAACTCCTGTGAAAATTTTAGAGTGATCCAACGGTCGGATCAAAAGTTATGGCCCTTTCGAACCGGTACTCTACTCTGGATCGACGAGACCTCCGGGACACCGAGGAGAGATTCCACCTCTACTCGAAGGAAAACAGCGTCCGGAAACTCCTGTGAAAATTTTAGAGTGATCCAACGGTCGGATCAAAAGTTATGGCCCGTTCGAACCGGTACTCTGGTCGGGAGCGACGAGACCTCCGGGACACCGAGGAGAGATTCCACCTCTACTCGAAGGAAAACAGCGTCCGGAAACTCCTGTGAAAATTTTAGAGTGATCCAACGGTCGGATCAAAAGTTATGGCCCTTTCGAACCGGTACTCTGGTCGGGAGCGACGACACCTCCGGGACACCGTGGAGAGATTCCACATCTACTGGAAGGAAAACAGCGTCCGGAAACTCTTGTGAAAATTTTATAGTGATCCAACGGTCGGATCAAAAGTTATGGCCCTTTCGAACCGGTACTCTGCTCTGGAGCGACGAGACCTCCGGGACACCGAGGAGAGATTCCACCTCTACTCGAAGGAAAACAGCGTCCGGAAACTCCTGTGAAAATTTTAGAGTGATCCAACGGTCGGATCAAAAGTTATGGCCTTTTCGAACCGGTACTCTACTCTGGAGCGACGAGACCTCCGGGACACCGAGGAGAGATTCCACCTCTACTCGAAGGAAAACAGCGTCCGGAAACTCCTGTGAAAATTTTAGAGTGATCCAACGGTCGGATCAAAAGTTATGGCCCGTTCGAACCGGTACTCTGGTCGGGAGCGACGAGACCTCCAGGACACCGAGGAGAGATTCCACCTCTACTCGAAGGAAAACAGCGTCCGGAAACTCCTGTGAAAATTTTAGAGTGATCCAACGGTCGGATAAAAAGTTATGGCCCTTTCGAACCGGTACTCTGGTCGGGAGCGACGAGACCTCCGGGACACCGAGGAGAGATTCCACATCTACTGGAAGGAAAACAGCGTCCGGAAACTCTTGTGAAAATTTTATAGTGATCCAACGGTCGGATCAAAAGTTATGGCCCTTTCGAACTGGTACTCTGCTCTGGAGCGACGAGACCTCCGGGACACTGAGGAGAGATTCCACCTCTACTCGAAGGAAAACAGCGTCCGGAAACTCCTGTGAAAATTTTAGAGTGATCCAACGGTCGGATCAAAAGTTATGGCCCGTTCGAATCGGTACTCTGGTCGGGAGCGACGAGACCTCCGGGACACCGAGGAGAGATTCCACCTCTACTCGAAGGAAAAGAGCGTCCGGAAACTCCTGTGAAAATTTTAGAGTGATCCAACGGTCGGATCAAAAGTTATGGCCCTTTCGAACCGGTACTCTGCTCTGCAGCGACGAGACCTCCGGGACACCGAGGAGAGATTCCACCTCTACTCGAAGGAAAACAGCGTCCGGAAACTCCTGTGAAAATTTTAGAGTGATCCAACGGTCGGATCAAAAGTTATGGCCCTTTCGAACCGGTACTCTACTCTGGATCGACGAGACCTCCGGGACACCGAGGAGAGATTCCACCTCTACTCGAAGGAAAACAGCGTCCGGAAACTCCTGTGAAAATTTTAGAGTGATCCAACGGTCGGATCAAAAGTTATGGCCCTTTCGAACCGGTACTCTGGTCGGGAGCGACGACACCTAAGGGACACCGTGGAGAGATTCCACATCTACTGGAAGGAAAACAGCGTCCGGAAACTCCTGTGAAAATTTTAGAGTGATCCAACGGTCGGATCAAAAGTTATGGCCCTTTCGAACCGGTACTCTACTCTGGATCGACGAGACCTCCGGGACACCGAGGAGAGATTCCACCTCTACTCGAAGGAAAACAGCGTCCGGAAACTCCTGTGAAAATTTTAGAGTGATCCAACGGTCGGATCAAAAGTTATGGCCCGTTCGAACCGGTACTCTGGTCGGGAGCGACGAGACCTCCGGGACACCGAGGAGAGATTCCACCTCTACTCGAAGGAAAACAGCGTCCGGAAACTCCTGTGAAAATTTTAGAGTGATCCAACGGTCGGATCAAAAGTTATGGCCCTTTCGAACCGGTACTCTGGTCGGGAGCGACGACACCTCCGGGACACCGTGGAGAGATTCCACATCTACTGGAAGGAAAACAGCGTCCGGAAACTCTTGTGAAAATTTTATAGTGATCCAACGGTCGGATCAAAAGTTATGGCCCTTTCGAACCGGTACTCTGCTCTGGAGCGACGAGACCTCCGGGACACCGAGGAGAGATTCCACCTCTACTCGAAGGAAAACAGCGTCCGGAAACTCCTGTGAAAATTTTAGAGTGATCCAACGGTCGGATCAAAAGTTATGGCCCGTTCGAATCGGTACTCTGGTCGGGAGCGACGAGACCTCCGGGACACCGAGGAGAGATTCCACTTCTACTCGAAGGAAAGCAGCGTCCGGAAACTCTTGTGAAAATTTTAGAGTGATCCAACGGTCGGATCAAAAGTTATGGCCCTTTCGAATCGGTACTCTGGTCTGGAGCGACGAGACCTCCGGGACACCGAGGAGAGATTCCACCTCTACTCGAAGGAAAACAGCGTGTGGAAACTCCAGTGAAAATTTTAGAGTGATCCAACGGTCGGATCAAAAGTTATGGTCCTTTCGAACCGGTACTCTGGTCGGGAGCGACGAGACTTCCGGGACACCGAGGAGAGATTCCACCTGTACTCCAAGGAAAACAGCGTCCGGAAACTCCAGTGAAAATTTTAGAGTGATCCAACGGTCGGATCAAAAGTTATGGCCCTTTCGAACCGGTACTCTGGTCGGGAGCGACGAGACCTCCGGGACACCGAGGAGCGATTCCCCATCTACTCCAAGTAAAACAGCGTCTGGAAATTCCTGTGAAAATTTTAGAGTGATCCAACGGTCGGATCAAAAGTTATGGCCCTTTCGAACCGGTACTCTGGTCGGGAGCGACGAGACATCCGGGACACCGAGGAGAGATTCCACTTCTACTCGAAGGAAAGCAGCGTCCGGAAACT
The DNA here is from genome assembly GCF_951802175.1 of Populus nigra. Classification (NCBI taxonomy): domain Eukaryota; kingdom Viridiplantae; phylum Streptophyta; class Magnoliopsida; order Malpighiales; family Salicaceae; genus Populus; species Populus nigra. The sequence goes on from NC_084853.1 coordinate 3,325,726, forward strand.
CCTGTGAAAATTTTAGAGTGATCCAACGGTCGGATCAAAAGTTATGGCCTTTTCGAACCGGTACTCTACTCTGGAGCGACGAGACCTCCGGGACACCGAGGAGAGATTCCACCTCTACTCGAAGGAAAACAGCGTCCGGAAACTCCTGTGAAAATTTTAGAGTGATCCAACGGTCGGATCAAAAGTTATGGCCCGTTCGAACCGGTACTCTGGTCGGGAGCGACGAGACCTCCAGGACACCGAGGAGAGATTCCACCTCTACTCGAAGGAAAACAGCGTCCGGAAACTCCTGTGAAAATTTTAGAGTGATCCAACGGTCGGATCAAAAGTTATGGCCTTTTCGAACCGGTACTCTACTCTGGAGCGACGAGACCTCCGGGACACCGAGGAGAGATTCCACCTCTACTCGAAGGAAAACAGCGTCCGGAAACTCCTGTGAAAATTTTAGAGTGATCCAACGGTCGGATCAAAAGTTATGGCCCGTTCGAACCGGTACTCTGGTCGGGAGCGACGAGACCTCCAGGACACCGAGGAGAGATTCCACCTCTACTCGAAGGAAAACAGCGTCCGGAAACTCCTGTGAAAATTTTAGAGTGATCCAACGGTCGGATCAAAAGTTATGGCCCTTTCGAACCGGTACTCTGCTCTGCAGCGACGAGACCTCCGGGACACCGAGGAGAGATTCCACCTCTACTCGAAGGAAAACAGCGTCCGGAAACTCCTGTGAAAATTTTAGAGTGATCCAACGGTCGGATCAAAAGTTATGGCCCGTTCGAACTGGTACTCTGCTCTGGAGCGACGAGACCTCCGGGACACTGAGGAGAGATTCCACCTCTACTCGAAGGAAAACAGCGTCCGGAAACTCCTGTGAAAATTTTAGAGTGATCCAACGGTCGGATCAAAAGTTATGGCCCGTTCGAATCGGTACTCTGGTCGGGAGCGACGAGACCTCCGGGACACCGAGGAGAGATTCCACCTCTACTCGAAGGAAAAGAGCGTCCGGAAACTCCTGTGAAAATTTTAGAGTGATCCAACGGTCGGATCAAAAGTTATGGCCCTTTCGAACCGGTACTCTGCTCTGCAGCGACGAGACCTCCGGGACACCGAGGAGAGATTCCACCTCTACTCGAAGGAAAACAGCGTCCGGAAACTCCTGTGAAAATTTTAGAGTGATCCAACGGTCGGATCAAAAGTTATGGCCCGTTCGAATCGGTACTCTGGTCGGGAGCGACGAGACCTCCGGGACACCGAGGAGAGATTCCACTTCTACTCGAAGGAAAGCAGCGTCCGGAAACTCTTGTGAAAATTTTAGAGTGATCCAACGGTCGGATCAAAAGTTATGGCCCTTTCGAATCGGTACTCTGGTCGGGAGCGACGAGACCTCCGGGACACCGAGGAGAGATTCCACCTCTACTCGAAGGAAAACAGCGTCCGGAAACTCCTGTGAAAATTTTAGAGTGATCCAACGGTCGGATCAAAAGTTATGGCCCGTTCGAACCGGTACTCTGGTCGGGAGCGACGAGACCTCCAGGACACCGAGGAGAGATTCCACCTCTACTCGAAGGAAAACAGCGTCCGGAAACTCCTGTGAAAATTTTAGAGTGATCCAACGGTCGGATAAAAAGTTATGGCCCTTTCGAACCGGTACTCTGGTCGGGAGCGACGACACCTCCGGGACACCGTGGAGAGATTCCACATCTACTGGAAGGAAAACAGCGTCCGGAAACTCTTGTGAAAATTTTATAGTGATCCAACGGTCGGATCAAAAGTTATGGCCCTTTCGAATCGGTACTCTGGTCTGGAGCGACGAGACCTCCGGGACACCGAGGAGAGATTCCTCCTCTACTCAAAGGAAAACAGCGTCCGGAAACTCCTGTGAAAATTTTAGAGTGATCCAACGGTCGGATCAAAAGTTATGGCCCGTTCGAATCGGTACTCTGGTCGGGAGCGACGAGACCTCCGGGACACCGAGGAGAGATTCCACCTCTACTCGAAGGAAAACAGCGTGTGGAAACTCCAGTGAAAATTTTAGAGTGATCCAACGGTCGGATCAAAAGTTATGGTCCTTTCGAACCGGTACTCTGGTCGGGAGCGACGAGACTTCCGGGACACCGAGGAGAGATTCCACCTGTACTCCAAGGAAAACAGCGTCCGGAAACTCCAGTGAAAATTTTAGAGTGATCCAACGGTCGGATCAAAAGTTATGGCCCTTTCGAACCGGTACTCTGGTCGGGAGCGACGAGACCTCCGGGACACCGAGGAGCGATTCCCCATCTACTCCAAGTAAAACAGCGTCTGGAAATTCCTGTGAAAATTTTAGAGTGATCCAACGGTCGGATCAAAAGTTATGGCCCTTTCGAACCGGTACTCTGGTCGGGAGCGACGAGACATCCGGGACACCGAGGAGAGATTCCACTTCTACTCGAAGGAAAGCAGCGTCCGGAAACTCCTGTGAAAATTTTAGAGTGATCCAACGGTCGGATCAAAAGTTATGGCCTTTTCGAACCGGTACTCTACTCTGGAGCGACGAGACCTCCGGGACACCGAGGAGAGATTCCACCTCTACTCGAAGGAAAACAGCGTCCGGAAACTCCTGTGAAAATTTTAGAGTGATCCAACGGTCGGATCAAAAGTTATGGCCCGTTCGAACCGGTACTCTGGTCGGGAGCGACGAGACCTCCAGGACACCGAGGAGAGATTCCACCTCTACTCGAAGGAAAACAGCGTCCGGAAACTCCTGTGAAAATTTTAGAGTGATCCAACGGTCGGATCAAAAGTTATGGCCTTTTCGAACCGGTACTCTACTCTGGAGCGACGAGACCTCCGGGACACCGAGGAGAGATTCCACCTCTACTCGAAGGAAAACAGCGTCCGGAAACTCCTGTGAAAATTTTAGAGTGATCCAACGGTCGGATCAAAAGTTATGGCCCGTTCGAACCGGTACTCTGGTCGGGAGCGACGAGACCTCCAGGACACCGAGGAGAGATTCCACCTCTACTCGAAGGAAAACAGCGTCCGGAAACTCCTGTGAAAATTTTAGAGTGATCCAACGGTCGGATAAAAAGTTATGGCCCTTTCGAACCGGTACTCTGGTCGGGAGCGACGAGACCTCCGGGACACCGAGGAGAGATTCCACATCTACTGGAAGGAAAACAGCGTCCGGAAACTCTTGTGAAAATTTTATAGTGATCCAACGGTCGGATCAAAAGTTATGGCCCTTTCGAACTGGTACTCTGCTCTGGAGCGACGAGACCTCCGGGACACTGAGGAGAGATTCCACCTCTACTCGAAGGAAAACAGCGTCCGGAAACTCCTGTGAAAATTTTAGAGTGATCCAACGGTCGGATCAAAAGTTATGGCCCGTTCGAATCGGTACTCTGGTCGGGAGCGACGAGACCTCCGGGACACCGAGGAGAGATTCCACCTCTACTCGAAGGAAAAGAGCGTCCGGAAACTCCTGTGAAAATTTTAGAGTGATCCAACGGTCGGATCAAAAGTTATGGCCCTTTCGAACCGGTACTCTGCTCTGCAGCGACGAGACCTCCGGGACACCGAGGAGAGATTCCACCTCTACTCGAAGGAAAACAGCGTCCGGAAACTCCTGTGAAAATTTTAGAGTGATCCAACGGTCGGATCAAAAGTTATGGCCCGTTCGAATCGGTACTCTGGTCGGGAGCGACGAGACCTCCGGGACACCGAGGAGAGATTCCACTTCTACTCGAAGGAAAGCAGCGTCCGGAAACTCTTGTGAAAATTTTAGAGTGATCCAACGGTCGGATCAAAAGTTATGGCCCTTTCGAATCGGTACTCTGGTCGGGAGCGACGAGACCTCCGGGACACCGAGGAGAGATTCCACCTCTACTCGAAGGAAAACAGCGTCCGGAAACTCCTGTGAAAATTTTAGAGTGATCCAACGGTCGGATCAAAAGTTATGGCCCGTTCGAATCGGTACTCTGGTCGGGAGCGACGAGACCTCCGGGACACCGAGGAGAGATTCCACTTCTACTCGAAGGAAAGCAGCGTCCGGAAACTCTTGTGAAAATTTTAGAGTGATCCAACGGTCGGATCAAAAGTTATGGCCCTTTCGAATCGGTACTCTGGTCTGGAGCGACGAGACCTCCGGGACACCGAGGAGAGATTCCACCTCTACTCGAAGGAAAACAGCGTGTGGAAACTCCAGTGAAAATTTTAGAGTGATCCAACGGTCGGATCAAAAGTTATGGTCCTTTCGAACCGGTACTCTGGTCGGGAGCGACGAGACTTCCGGGACACCGAGGAGAGATTCCACCTGTACTCCAAGGAAAACAGCGTCCGGAAACTCCAGTGAAAATTTTAGAGTGATCCAACGGTCGGATCAAAAGTTATGGCCCGTTCGAATCGGTACTCTGGTCGGGAGCGACGAGACCTCCGGGACACCAAGGAGCGATTCCCCATCTACTCCAAGTAAAACAGCGTCTGGAAATTCCTGTGAAAATTTTAGAGTGATCCAACGGTCGGATCAAAAGTTATGGCCTTTCGAACCGGTACTCTGGTCGGGAGCGACGAGACTTCCGGGACACCGAGGAGAGATTCCACTTCTACTCGAAGGAAAGCAGCGTCCGGAAACTCTTGTGAAAATTTTAGAGTGATCCAACGGTCGGATCAAAAGTTATGGCCCTTTCGAATCGGTACTCTGGTCTGGAGCGACGAGACCTCTGGGACACCGAGGAGAGATTCCTCCTCTACTCGAAGGAAAACAGCGTCCGGAAACTCCTGTGAAAATTTTAGAGTGATCCAACGGTCGGATCAAAAGTTATGGCCTTTTCGAACCGGTACTCTACTCTGGAGCGACGAGACCTCCGGGACACCGAGGAGAGATTCCACCTCTACTCGAAGGAAAACAGCGTCCGGAAACTCCTGTGAAAATTTTAGAGTGATCCAACGGTCGGATCAAAAGTTATGGCCCGTTCGAACCGGTACTCTGGTCGGGAGCGACGAGACCTCCGGGACACCGAGGAGAGATTCCACCTCTACTCGAAGGAAAACAGCGTCCGGAAACTCCTGTGAAAATTTTAGAGTGATCCAACGGTCGGATAAAAAGTTATGGCCCTTTCGAACCGGTACTCTGGTCTGGAGCGACGAGACCTCTGGGACACCGAGGAGAGATTCCTCCTCTACTCGAAGGAAAACAGCGTCCGGAAACTCCTGTGAAAATTTTAGAGTGATCCAACGGTCGGATCAAAAGTTATGGCCTTTTCGAACCGGTACTCTACTCTGGAGCGACGAGACCTCCGGGACACCGAGGAGAGATTCCACCTCTACTCGAAGGAAAACAGCGTCCGGAAACTCCTGTGAAAATTTTAGAGTGATCCAACGGTCGGATCAAAAGTTATGGCCCGTTCGAACCGGTACTCTGGTCGGGAGCGACGAGACCTCCGGGACACCGAGGAGAGATTCCACCTCTACTCGAAGGAAAACAGCGTCCGGAAACTCCTGTGAAAATTTTAGAGTGATCCAACGGTCGGATCAAAAGTTATGGCCCTTTCGAATCGGTACTCTGGTCTGGAGCGACGAGACCTCCGGGACACCGAGGAGAGATTCCTCCTCTACTCAAAGGAAAACAGCGTCCGGAAACTCCTGTGAAAATTTTAGAGTGATCCAACGGTCGGATCAAAAGTTATGGCCCGTTCGAATCGGTACTCTGGTCGGGAGCGACGAGACCTCCGGGACACCGAGGAGAGATTCCACCTCTACTCGAAGGAAAACAGCGTCCGGAAACTCCTGTGAAAATTTTAGAGTGATCCAACGGTCGGATCAAAAGTTATGGCCCTTTCGAACCGGTACTCTGCTCTGGAGCGACGAGACCTCCGGGACACCGAGGAGAGATTACACCTCTACTCAAAGGAAAACAGCGTCCGGAAACTCCTGTGAAAATTTTAGAGTGATCCAACGGTCGGATCAAAAGTTATGGCCCGTTCGAATCGGTACTCTGGTCGGGAGCGACGAGACCTCCGGGACACCAAGGAGAGATTCCACCTCTATTCGAAGGAAAACAGCGTCCAGAAACTCCTGTGAAAATTTTAGAGTGATCCAACGGTCGGATCAAAAGTTATGGCCCTTTCGAACCGGTACTCTGCTCTGGAGCGACGAGACCTCCGGGACACCGAGGAGAGATTCCACCTCTACTCGAAGGAAAACAGCGTTTGGAAACTCCTGTGAAAATTTTAGAGTGATCCAACGGTCGGATCAAAAGTTATGGCCCTTTCGAACCGGTACTCTGGTCGGGAGCGACGAGACCTCCGGGACACCGAGGAGCGATTCCCCATCTACTCCAAGTAAAACAACGTCTGGAAATTCCTGTGAAAATTTTAGAGTGATCCAACGGTCGGATCAAAAGTTATGGCCCTTTCGAACCGGTACTCTGGTCGGGAGCGACGAGACTTCCGGGACACCGAGGAGAGATTCCACTTCTACTCGAAGGAAAGCAGCGTCCGGAAACTCCTGTGAAAATTTTAGAGTGATCCAACGGTCGGATCAAAAGTTATGGCCCTTTCGAATCGGTACTCTGGTCTGGAGCGACGAGACCTCCGGGACACCGAGGAGAGATTCCTCCTCTACTCAAAGGAAAACAGCGTCCGGAAACTCCTGTGAAAATTTTAGAGTGATCCAACGGTCGGATCAAAAGTTATGGCCCGTTCGAATCGGTACTCTGGTCGGGAGCGACGAGACCTCCGGGACACCAAGGAGAGATTCTACCTCTATTCGAAGGAAAACAGCGTCCAGAAACTCCTGTGAAAATTTTAGAGTGATCCAACGGTCGGATCAAAAGTTATGGCCCTTTAGAACCGGTACTCTGCTCTGGAGCGACGAGACCTCCGGGACACCGAGGAGAGATTCCACCTGTACTCGAAGGAAAACAGCGTCCGGAAACTCCTGTGAAAATTTTAGAGTGATCCAACGGTCGGATCAAAAGTTATGGCCCTTTCGAATCGGTACTCTGGTCTGGAGCGACGAGACCTCCGGGACACCGAGGAGAGATTCCTCCTCTACTCGAAGGAAAACAGCGTCCGGAAACTCCTGTGAAAATTTTAGAGTGATCCAACGGTCGGATCAAAAGTTATGGCCTTTTCGAACCGGTACTCTACTCTGGAGCGACGAGACCTCCGGGACACCGAGGAGAGATTCCACCTCTACTCGAAGGAAAACAGCGTCCGGAAACTCCTGTGAAAATTTTAGAGTGATCCAACGGTCGGATCAAAAGTTATGGCCCGTTCGAACCGGTACTCTGGTCGGGAGCGACGAGACCTCCGGGACACCGAGGAGAGATTCCACCTCTACTCGAAGGAAAACAGCGTCCGGAAACTCCTGTGAAAATTTTAGAGTGATCCAACGGTCGGATAAAAAGTTATGGCCCTTTCGAACCGGTACTCTGGTCGGGAGCGACGAGACCTCCGGGACACCGAGGAGAGATTCCACATCTACTGGAAGGAAAACAGCGTCCGGAAACTCTTGTGAAAATTTTATAGTGATCCAACGGTCGGATCAAAAGTTATGGCCCTTTCGAACCGGTACTCTGCTCTGGAGCGACGAGACCTCCGGGACACTGAGGAGAGATTCCACCTCTACTCGAAGGAAAACAGCGTCCGGAAACTCCTGTGAAAATTTTAGAGTGATCCAACGGTCGGATCAAAAGTTATGGCCCGTTCGAATCGGTAATCTGGTCGGGAGCGACGAGACCTCCGGGACACCGAGGAGAGATTCCACCTCTACTCGAAGGAAAAGAGCGTCCGGAAACTCCTGTGAAAATTTTAGAGTGATCCAACGGTCGGATCAAAAGTTATGGCCCTTTCGAACCGGTACTCTGCTCTGGAGCGACGAGACCTCCGGGACACCGAGGAGAGATTCCACCTCTACTCGAAGGAAAACAGCGTCCGGAAACTCCTGTGAAAATTTTAGAGTGATCCAACGGTCGGATCAAAAGTTATGGCCCGTTCGAATCGGTACTCTGGTCGGGAGCGACGAGACCTCCGGGACACCGAGGAGAGATTCCACGTCTACTCGAAGGAAAGCAGCGTCCGGAAACTCTTGTGAAAATTTTAGAGTGATCCAACGGTCGGATCAAAAGTTATGGCCCTTTCGAATCGGTACTCTGGTCGGGAGCGACGAGACCTCCGGGACACCGAGGAGAGATTCCACTTCTACTCGAAGGAAAAGAGCGTCCGGAAACTCCTGTGAAAATTTTAGAGTGATCCAACGGTCGGATCAAAAGTTATGGCCCTTTCGAACCGGTACTCTACTGTGGAGCGACGAGACCTCCGGGACACCGAGGAGAGATTCCACCTCTACTCGAAGGAAAACAGCGTCCGGAAACTCCTGTGAAAATTTTAGAGTGATCCAACGGTCGGATCAAAAGTTATGGCCCGTTCGAACCGGTACTCTGGTCGGGAGCGACGAGACCTCCGGGACACCGAGGAGAGATTCCACCTCTACTCGAAGGAAAACAGCGTCCGGAAACTCCTGTGAAAATTTTAGAGTGATCCAACGGTCGGATCAAAAGTTATGGCCCTTTCGAACCGGTACTCTGGTCGGGAGCGACGACACCTAAGGGACACCGTGGAGAGATTCCACATCTACTGGAAGGAAAACAGCGTCCGGAAACTCTTGTGAAAATTTTATAGTGATCCAACGGTCGGATCAAAAGTTATGGCCCTTTCGAACCGGTACTCTGCTCTGGAGCGACGAGACCTCCGGGACACCGAGGAGAGATTCCACCTCTACTCGAAGGAAAACAGCGTCCGGAAACTCCTGTGAAAATTTTAGAGTGATCCAACGGTCGGATCAAAAGTTATGGCCCGTTCGAATCGGTACTCTGGTCGGGAGCGACGAGACCTCCGGGACACCGAGGAGAGATTCCACTTCTACTCGAAGGAAAGCAGCGTCCGGAAACTCTTGTGAAAATTTTAGAGTGATCCAACGGTCGGATCAAAAGTTATGGCCCTTTCGAATCGGTACTCTGGTCTGGAGCGACGAGACCTCCGGGACACCGAGGAGAGATTCCACCTCTACTCGAAGGAAAACAGCGTGTGGAAACTCCAGTGAAAATTTTAGAGTGATCCAACGGTCGGATCAAAAGTTATGGTCCTTTCGAACCGGTACTCTGGTCGGGAGCGACGAGACTTCCGGGACACCGAGGAGAGATTCCACCTCTACTCCAAGGAAAACAGCGTCCGGAAACTCCAGTGAAAATTTTAGAGTGATCCAACGGTCGGATCAAAAGTTATGGCCCGTTCGAATCGGTACTCTGGTCGGGAGCGACGAGACCTCCGGGACACCAAGGAGCGATTCCCCATCTACTCCAAGTAAAACAGCGTCTGGAAATTCCTGTTAAAATTTTAGAGTGATCCAACGGTCGGATCAAAAGTTATGGCCTTTCGAACCGGTACTCTGGTCGGGAGCGACGAGACTTCCGGGACACCGAGGAGAGATTCCACTTCTACTCGAAGGAAAGCAGCGTCCGGAAACTCTTGTGAAAATTTTAGAGTGATCCAACGGTCGGATCAAAAGTTATGGCCCTTTCGAATCGGTACTCTGGTCTGGAGCGACGAGACCTCTGGGACACCGAGGAGAGATTCCTCCTCTACTCGAAGGAAAACAGCGTCCGGAAACTCCTGTGAAAATTTTAGAGTGATCCAACGGTCGGATCAAAAGTTATGGCCTTTTCGAACCGGTACTCTACTCTGGAGCGACGAGACCTCCGGGACACCGAGGAGAGATTCCACCTCTACTCGAAGGAAAACAGCGTCCGGAAACTCCTGTGAAAATTTTAGAGTGATCCAACGGTCGGATCAAAAGTTATGGCCCGTTCGAACCGGTACTCTGGTCGGGAGCGACGAGACCTCCGGGACACCGAGGAGAGATTCCACCTCTACTCGAAGGAAAACAGCGTCCGGAAACTCCTGTGAAAATTTTAGAGTGATCCAACGGTCGGATAAAAAGTTATGGCCCTTTCGAACCGGTACTCTGGTCTGGAGCGACGAGACCTCCGGGACACCGAGGAGAGATTCCACCTCTACTCGAAGGAAAACAGCGTCCGGAAACTCCTGTGAAAATTTTAGAGTGATCCAACGGTCGGATCAAAAGTTATGGCCCTTTCGAATCGGTACTCTGGTCTGGAGCGACGAGACCTCCGGGACACCGAGGAGAGATTCCTCCTCTACTCAAAGGAAAACAGCGTCCGGAAACTCCTGTGAAAATTTTAGAGTGATCCAACGGTCGGATCAAAAGTTATGGCCCGTTCGAATCGGTACTCTGGTCGGGAGCGACGAGACCTCCGGGACACCGAGGAGAGATTCCACCTCTACTCGAAGGAAAACAGCGTCCGGAAACTCCTGTGAAAATTTTAGAGTGATCCAACGGTCGGATCAAAAGTTATGGCCCTTTCGAACCGGTACTCTGCTCTGGAGCGACGAGACCTCCGGGACACCGAGGAGAGATTCCACCTCTACTCGAAGGAAAACAGCGTTTGGAAACTCCTGTGAAAATTTTAGAGTGATCCAACGGTCGGATCAAAAGTTATGGCCCTTTCGAACCGGTACTCTGGTCGGGAGCGACGACACCTAAGGGACACCGTGGAGAGATTCCACATCTACTGGAAGGAAAACAGCGTCCGGAAACTCTTGTGAAAATTTTATAGTGATCCAACGGTCGGATCAAAAGTTATGGCCCTTTCGAACCGGTACTCTGGTCGGGAGCGACGAGACCTCCGGGACACCGAGGAGCGATTCCCCATCTACTCCAAGTAAAACAGCGTCTGGAAATTCCTGTGAAAATTTTAGAGTGATCCAACGGTCGGATCAAAAGTTATGGCCCTTTCGAACCGGTACTCTGGTCGGGAGCGACGAGACTTCCGGGACACCGAGGAGAGATTCCACTTCTACTCGAAGGAAAACAGCGTCCGGAAACTCCTGTGAAAATTTTAGAGTGATCCAACGGTCGGATCAAAAGTTATGGCCCGTTCGAATCGGTACTCTGGTCGGGAGCGACGAGACCTCCGGGACACCGAGGAGAGATTCCACTTCTACTCGAAGGAAAGCAGCGTCCGGGAACTCTTGTGAAAATTTTAAAGTGATCCAACGGTCGGATCAAAAGTTATGGCCCTTTCGAATCGGTACTCTGGTCTGGAGCGACGAGACCTCCGGGACAACGAGGAGAGATTCCACCTCTACTCGAAGGAAAACAGCGTGTGGAAACTCCAGTGAAAATTTTAGAGTGATCCAACGGTCGGATCAAAAGTTATGGTCCTTTCGAACCGGTACTCTGGTCGGGAGCGACGAGACTTCCGGGACACCGAGGAGAGATTCCACCTCTACTCCAAGGAAAACAGCGTCCGGAAACTCCAGTGAAAATTTTAGAGTGATCCAACGGTCGGATCAAAAGTTATGGCCCTTTCGAACCGGTACTCTGGTCGGGAGCGACGAGACCTCCGGGACACCGAGGAGCGATTCCCCATCTACTCCAAGTAAAACAGCGTCTGGAAATTCCTGTGAAAATTTTAGAGTGATCCAACGGTAGGATCAAAAGTTATGGCCCTTTCGAACCGGTACTCTGCTCTGGAGCGACGAGACCTCCGGGACACCGAGGAGAGATTCCACCTCTAGAGTGATCCAACGGTCGGATCAAAAGTTATGGCCCTTTCGAATCGGTACTCTGGTCTGGAGCGACGAGACCTCTGGGACACCGAGGAGAGATTCCACCTCTACTCGAAGGAAAACAGCGTCCGGAAACTCCTGTGAAAATTTTAGAGTGATCCAACGGTCGGATCAAAAGTTATGGCCCTTTCGAATCGGTACTCTGGTCTGGAGCGACGAGACCTCCGGGACACCGAGGAGAGATTCCTCCTCTACTCAAAGGAAAACAGCGTCCGGAAACTCCTGTGAAAATTTTAGAGTGATCCAACGGTCGGATCAAAAGTTATGGCCCGTTCGAATCGGTACTCTGGTCGGGAGCGACGAGACCTCCGGGACACCGAGGAGAGATTCCACCTCTACTCGAAGGAAAACAGCGTGTGGAAACTCCAGTGAAAATTTTAGAGTGATCCAACGGTCGGATCAAAAGTTATGGTCCTTTCGAACCGGTACTCTGGTCGGGAGCGACGAGACTTCCGGGACACCGAGGAGAGATTCCACCTCTACTCCAAGGAAAACAGCGTCCGGAAACTCCAGTGAAAATTTTAGAGTGATCCAACGGTCGGATCAAAAGTTATGGCCCTTTCGAACCGGTACTCAGGTCGGGAGCGACGAGACCTCCGGGACACCGAGGAGCGATTCCCCATCTACTCCAAGTAAAACAGCGTCTGGAAATTCCTGTGAAAATTTTAGAGTGATCCAACGGTCGGATCAAAAGTTATGGCCCTTTCGAACCGGTACTCTGGTCGGGAGCGACGAGACTTCCGGGACACCGAGGAGAGATTCCACTTCTACTCGAAGGAAAGCAGCGTCCGGAAACTCTTGTGAAAATTTTAGAGTGATCCAACGGTCGGATCAAAAGTTATGGCCCTTTCGAATCGGTACTCTGGTCTGGAGCGACGAGACCTCTGGGACACCGAGGAGAGATTCCACCTCTACTCGAAGGAAAACAGCGTCCGGAAACTCCTGTGAAAATTTTAGAGTGATCCAACGGTCGGATCAAAAGTTATGGCCCTTTCGAATCGGTACTCTGGTCTGGAGCGACGAGACCTCCGGGACACCGAGGAGAGATTCCTCCTCTACTCGAAGGAAAACAGCGTCCGGAAACTCCTGTGAAAATTTTAGAGTGATCCAACGGTCGGATCAAAAGTTATGGCCCGTTCGAATCGGTACTCTGGTCGGGAGCGACGAGACCTCCGGGACACCGAGGAGAGATTCCACCTCTACTCGAAGGAAAACAGCGTCCGGAAACTCCTGTGAAAATTTTAGAGTGATCCAACGGTCGGATCAAAAGTTATGGCCCTTTCGAACCGGTACTCTGCTCTGGAGCGACGAGACCTCCGGGACACCGAGGAGAGATTCCACCTCTACTCGAAGGAAAACAGCGTTTGGAAACTCCTGTGAAAATTTTAGAGTGATCCAACGGTCGGATCAAAAGTTATGGCCCTTTCGAACCGGTACTCTGGTCGGGAGCGACGACACCTAAGGGACACCGTGGAGAGATTCCACATCTACTGGAAGGAAAACAGCGTCCGGAAACTCTTGTGAAAATTTTATAGGGATCCAACGGTCGGATCAAAAGTTATGGCCCTTTCGAACCGGTACTCTGCTCTGGAGCGACGAGACCTCCGGGACACCGAGGAGAGATTCCACCTCTACTCGAAGGAAAACAGCGTCCGGAAACTCCTGTGAAAATTTTAGAGTGATCCAACGGTCGGATCAAAAGTTATGGCCCGTTCGAATCGGTACTCTGGTCGGGAGCGACGAGACCTCCGGGACACCGAGGAGAGATTCCACTTCTACTCGAAGGAAAGCAGCGTCCGGGAACTCTTGTGAAAATTTTAGAGTGATCCAACGGTCGGATCAAAAGTTATGGCCCTTTCGAATCGGTACTCTGGTCTGGAGCGACGAGACCTCCGGGACACCGAGGAGAGATTCCACCTCTACTCGAAGGAAAACAGCGTGTGGAAACTCCAGTGAAAATTTTAGAGTGATCCAACGGTCGGATCAAAAGTTATGGTCCTTTCGAACCGGTACTCTGGTCGGGAGCGACGAGACTTCCGGGACACCGAGGAGAGATTCCACCTCTACTCCAAGGAAAACAGCGTCCGGAAACTCCAGTGAAAATTTTAGAGTGATCCAACGGTCGGATCAAAAGTTATGGCCCTTTCGAACCGGTACTCTGGTCGGGAGCGACGACACCTAAGGGACACCGTGGAGAGATTCCACATCTACTGGAAGGAAAACAGCGTCCGGAAACTCTTGTGAAAATTTTATAGTGATCCAACGGTCGGATCAAAAGTTATGGCCCGTTCGAATCGGTACTCTGGTCGGGAGCGACGAGACCTCCGGGACACCGAGGAGAGATTCCACTTCTACTCGAAGGAAAGCAGCGTCCGGGAACTCTTGTGAAAATTTTAGAGTGATCCAACGGTCGGATCAAAAGTTATGGCCCTTTCGAACCGGTACTCTGGTCGGGAGCGACGACACCTAAGGGACACCGTGGAGAGATTCCACATCTACTGGAAGGAAAACAGCGTCCGGAAACTCTTGTGAAAATTTTATAGTGATCCAACGGTCGGATCAAAAGTTATGGCCCTTTCGAACCGGTACTCTGGTCGGGAGCGACGAGACCTCCGGGACACCGAGGAGCGATTCCCCATCTACTCCAAGTAAAACAGCGTCTGGAAATTCCTGTGAAAATTTTAGAGTGATCCAACGGTCGGATCAAAAGTTATGGCCCTTTCGAACCGGTACTCTGGTCGGGAGCGACGAGACTTCCGGGACACCGAGGAGAGATTCCACTTCTACTCGAAGGAAAACAGCGTCCGGAAACTCCTGTGAAAATTTTAGAGTGATCCAACGGTCGGATCAAAAGTTATGGCCCGTTCGAATCGGTACTCTGGTCGGGAGCGACGAGACCTCCGGGACACCGAGGAGAGATTCCACTTCTACTCGAAGGAAAGCAGCGTCCGGGAACTCTTGTGAAAATTTTAAAGTGATCCAACGGTCGGATCAAAAGTTATGGCCCTTTCGAATCGGTACTCTGGTCTGGAGCGACGAGACCTCCGGGACAACGAGGAGAGATTCCACCTCTACTCGAAGGAAAACAGCGTGTGGAAACTCCAGTGAAAATTTTAGAGTGATCCAACGGTCGGATCAAAAGTTATGGTCCTTTCGAACCGGTACTCTGGTCGGGAGCGACGAGACTTCCGGGACACCGAGGAGAGATTCCACCTCTACTCCAAGGAAAACAGCGTCCGGAAACTCCAGTGAAAATTTTAGAGTGATCCAACGGTCGGATCAAAAGTTATGGCCCTTTCGAACCGGTACTCTGGTCGGGAGCGACGAGACCTCCGGGACACCGAGGAGCGATTCCCCATCTACTCCAAGTAAAACAGCGTCTGGAAATTCCTGTGAAAATTTTAGAGTGATCCAACGGTCGGATCAAAAGTTATGGCCCTTTCGAACCGGTACTCTGCTCTGGAGCGACGAGACCTCCGGGACACCGAGGAGAGATTCCACCTCTAGAGTGATCCAACGGTCGGATCAAAAGTTATGGCCCTTTCGAATCGGTACTCTGGTCTGGAGCGACGAGACCTCTGGGACACCGAGGAGAGATTCCACCTCTACTCGAAGGAAAACAGCGTCCGGAAACTCCTGTGAAAATTTTAGAGTGATCCAACGGTCGGATCAAAAGTTATGGCCCTTTCGAATCGGTACTCTGGTCTGGAGCGACGAGACCTCCGGGACACCGAGGAGAGATTCCTCCTCTACTCAAAGGAAAACAGCGTCCGGAAACTCCTGTGAAAATTTTAGAGTGATCCAACGGTCGGATCAAAAGTTATGGCCCGTTCGAATCGGTACTCTGGTCGGGAGCGACGAGACCTCCGGGACACCGAGGAGAGATTCCACCTCTACTCGAAGGAAAACAGCGTGTGGAAACTCCAGTGAAAATTTTAGAGTGATCCAACGGTCGGATCAAAAGTTATGGTCCTTTCGAACCGGTACTCTGGTCGGGAGCGACGAGACTTCCGGGACACCGAGGAGAGATTCCACCTCTACTCCAAGGAAAACAGCGTCCGGAAACTCCAGTGAAAATTTTAGAGTGATCCAACGGTCGGATCAAAAGTTATGGCCCTTTCGAACCGGTACTCAGGTCGGGAGCGACGAGACCTCCGGGACACCGAGGAGCGATTCCCCATCTACTCCAAGTAAAACAGCGTCTGGAAATTCCTGTGAAAATTTTAGAGTGATCCAACGGTCGGATCAAAAGTTATGGCCCTTTCGAACCGGTACTCTGGTCGGGAGCGACGAGACTTCCGGGACACCGAGGAGAGATTCCACTTCTACTCGAAGGAAAGCAGCGTCCGGAAACTCTTGTGAAAATTTTAGAGTGATCCAACGGTCGGATCAAAAGTTATGGCCCTTTCGAATCGGTACTCTGGTCTGGAGCGACGAGACCTCTGGGACACCGAGGAGAGATTCCACCTCTACTCGAAGGAAAACAGCGTCCGGAAACTCCTGTGAAAATTTTAGAGTGATCCAACGGTCGGATCAAAAGTTATGGCCCTTTCGAATCGGTACTCTGGTCTGGAGCGACGAGACCTCCGGGACACCGAGGAGAGATTCCTCCTCTACTCGAAGGAAAACAGCGTCCGGAAACTCCTGTGAAAATTTTAGAGTGATCCAACGGTCGGATCAAAAGTTATGGCCCGTTCGAATCGGTACTCTGGTCGGGAGCGACGAGACCTCCGGGACACCGAGGAGAGATTCCACCTCTACTCGAAGGAAAACAGCGTCCGGAAACTCCTGTGAAAATTTTAGAGTGATCCAACGGTCGGATCAAAAGTTATGGCCCTTTCGAACCGGTACTCTGCTCTGGAGCGACGAGACCTCCGGGACACCGAGGAGAGATTCCACCTCTACTCGAAGGAAAACAGCGTTTGGAAACTCCTGTGAAAATTTTAGAGTGATCCAACGGTCGGATCAAAAGTTATGGCCCTTTCGAACCGGTACTCTGGTCGGGAGCGACGACACCTAAGGGACACCGTGGAGAGATTCCACATCTACTGGAAGGAAAACAGCGTCCGGAAACTCTTGTGAAAATTTTATAGGGATCCAACGGTCGGATCAAAAGTTATGGCCCTTTCGAACCGGTACTCTGCTCTGGAGCGACGAGACCTCCGGGACACCGAGGAGAGATTCCACCTCTACTCGAAGGAAAACAGCGTCCGGAAACTCCTGTGAAAATTTTAGAGTGATCCAACGGTCGGATCAAAAGTTATGGCCCGTTCGAATCGGTACTCTGGTCGGGAGCGACGAGACCTCCGGGACACCGAGGAGAGATTCCACTTCTACTCGAAGGAAAGCAGCGTCCGGGAACTCTTGTGAAAATTTTAGAGTGATCCAACGGTCGGATCAAAAGTTATGGCCCTTTCGAATCGGTACTCTGGTCTGGAGCGACGAGACCTCCGGGACACCGAGGAGAGATTCCACCTCTACTCGAAGGAAAACAGCGTGTGGAAACTCCAGTGAAAATTTTAGAGTGATCCAACGGTCGGATCAAAAGTTATGGTCCTTTCGAACCGGTACTCTGGTCGGGAGCGACGAGACTTCCGGGACACCGAGGAGAGATTCCACCTCTACTCCAAGGAAAACAGCGTCCGGAAACTCCAGTGAAAATTTTAGAGTGATCCAACGGTCGGATCAAAAGTTATGGCCCTTTCGAACCGGTACTCTGGTCGGGAGCGACGAGACCTCCGGGACACCGAGGAGCGATTCCCCATCTACTCCAAGTAAAACAGCGTCTGGAAATTCCTGTGAAAATTTTAGAGTGATCCAACGGTCGGATCAAAAGTTATGGCCCTTTCGAACCGGTACTCTGGTCGGGAGCGACGAGACTTCCGGGACACCGAGGAGAGATTCCACTTCTACTCGAAGGAAAGCAGCGTCCGGAAACTCTTGTGAAAATTTTAGAGTGATCCAACGGTCGGATCAAAAGTTATGGCCCTTTCGAATCGGTACTCTGGTCTGGAGCGACGAGACCTCTGGGACACCGAGGAGAGATTCCACCTCTACTCGAAGGAAAACAGCGTCCGGAAACTCCTGTGAAAATTTTAGAGTGATCCAACGGTCGGATCAAAAGTTATGGCCCTTTCGAATCGGTACTCTGGTCTGGAGCGACGAGACCTCCGGGACACCGAGGAGAGATTCCTCCTCTACTCAAAGGAAAACAGCGTCCGGAAACTCCTGTGAAAATTTTAGAGTGATCCAACGGTCGGATCAAAAGTTATGGCCCGTTCGAATCGGTACTCTGGTCGGGAGCGACGAGACCTCCGGGACACCAAGGAGAGATTCCACCTCTACTCGAAGGAAAACAGCGTGTGGAAACTCCAGTGAAAATTTTAGAGTGATCCAACGGTCGGATCAAAAGTTATGGTCCTTTCGAACCGGTACTCTGGTCGGGAGCGACGAGACTTCCGGGACACCGAGGAGAGATTCCACCTCTACTCCAAGGAAAACAGCGTCCGGAAACTCCTGTGAAAATTTTAGAGTGATCCAACGGTCGGATCAAAAGTTATGGCCCTTTCGAACCGGTACTCTGGTCGGGAGCGACGAGACCTCCGGGACACCGAGGAGCGATTCCCCATCTACTCCAAGTAAAACAGCGTCTGGAAATTCCTGTGAAAATTTTAGAGTGATCCAACGGTCGGATCAAAAGTTATGGCCCTTTCGAACCGGTACTCTGGTCGGGAGCGACGAGACTTCCGGGACACCGAGGAGAGATTCCACTTCTACTCGAAGGAAAGCAGCGTCCGGAAACTCTTGTGAAAATTTTAGAGTGATCCAACGGTCGGATCAAAAGTTATGGCCCTTTCGAATCGGTACTCTGGTCTGGAGCGACGAGACCTCTGGGACACCGAGGAGAGATTCCACCTGTACTCGAAGGAAAACAGCGTCCGGAAACTCCTGTGAAAATTTTAGAGTGATCCAACGGTCGGATCAAAAGTTATGGCCCTTTCGAATCGGTACTCTGGTCTGGAGCGACGAGACCTCCGGGACACCGAGGAGAGATTCCTCCTCTACTCAAAGGAAAACAGCGTCCGGAAACTCCTGTGAAAATTTTAGAGTGATCCAACGGTCGGATCAAAAGTTATGGCCCGTTCGAATCGGTACTCTGGTCGGGAGCGACGAGACCTCCGGGACACCGAGGAGAGATTCCACCTCTACTCGAAGGAAAACAGCGTCCGGAAACTCCTGTGAAAATTTTAGAGTGATCCAACGGTCGGATCAAAAGTTATGGCCCTTTCGAACCGGTACTCTGCTCTGGAGCGACGAGACCTCCGGGACACCGAGGAGAGATTACACCTCTACTCAAAGGAAAACAGCGTCCGGAAACTCCTGTAAAAATTTTAGAGTGATCCAACGGTCGGATCAAAAGTTATGGCCCGTTCGAATCGGTACTCTGGTCGGGAGCGACGAGACCTCCGGGACACCGAGGAGAGATTCCACCTCTACTCGAAGGAAAACAGCGTCCGGAAACTCCTGTGAAAATTTTAGAGTGATCCAACGGTCGGATCAAAAGTTATGGCCCTTTCGAACCGGTACTCTGCTCTGGAGCGACGAGACCTCCGGGACACCGAGGAGAGATTCCACCTCTACTCGAAGGAAAACAGCGTTTGGAAACTCCTGTGAAAATTTTAGAGTGATCCAACGGTCGGATCAAAAGTTATGGCCCTTTCGAACCTGTACTCTGGTCGGGAGCGAGGAGACCTCCGGGACACCGAGGAGCGATTCCCCATCTACTCCAAGTAAAACAGCGTCTGGAAATTCCTGTGAAAATTTTAGAGTGATCCAACGGTCGGATCAAAAGTTATGGCCCTTTCGAACCGGTACTCTGGTCGGGAGCGACGAGACTTCCGGGACACCGAGGAGAGATTCCACTTCTACTCGAAGGAAAGCAGCGTCCGGAAACTCCTGTGAAAATTTTAGAGTCATCCAACGGTCGGATCAAAAGTTATGGCCCTTTCGAATCGGTACTCTGGTCTGGAGCGACGAGACCTCCGGGACACCGAGGAGAGATTCCTCCTCTACTCAAAGGAAAACAGCGTCCGGAAACTCCTGTGAAAATTTTAGAGTGATCCAACGGTCGGATCAAAAGTTATGGCCCTTTCGAACCGGTACTCTGCTCTGGAGCGACGAGACCTCCGGGACACCGAGGAGAGATTCCACCTCTACTCGAAGGAAAACAGCGTTTGGAAACTCCTGTGAAAATTTTAGAGTGATCCAACGGTCGGATCAAAAGTTATGGCCCTTTCGAACCGGTACTCTACTCTGGATCGACGAGACCTCCGGGACACCGAGGAGAGATTCCACTTCTACTCGAAGGAAAGCAGCGTCCGGAAACTCTTGTGAAAATTTTAGAGTGATCCAACGGTCGGATCAAAAGTTATGGCCCTTTCGAATCGGTACTCTGGTCTGGAGCGACGAGACCTCCGGGACACCGAGGAGAGATTCCTCCTCTACTCAAAGGAAAACAGCGTCCGGAAACTCCTGTGAAAATTTTAGAGTGATCCAACGGTCGGATCAAAAGTTATGGCCCGTTCGAATCGGTACTCTGGTCGGGAGCAACGAGACCTCCGGGACACCGAGGAGCGATTCCCCATCTACTCCAAGTAAAACAGCGTCTGGAAATTCCTGTGAAAATTTTAGAGTGATCCAACGGTCGGATCAAAAGTTATGGCCCTTTCGAACCGGTACTCTGGTCTGGAGCGACGAGACCTCCGGGACACCGAGGAGAGATTCCACCTCTACTCGAAGGAAAACAGCGTCCGGAAACTCCTGTGAAAATTTTAGAGTGATCCAACGGTCGGATCAAAAGTTATGGCCCTTTCGAACCGGTACTCTACTCTGGATCGACGAGACCTCCGGGACACCGAGGAGAGATTCCACCTCTACTCGAAGGAAAACAGCGTCCGGAAACTCCTGTGAAAATTTTAGAGTGATCCAACGGTCGGATCAAAAGTTATGGCCCTTTCGAACCGGTACTCTACTCTGGATCGACGAGACCTCCGGGACACCGAGGAGAGATTCCACCTCTACTCGAAGGAAAACAGCGTCCGGAAACTCCTGTGAAAATTTTAGAGTGATCCAACGGTCGGATCAAAAGTTATGGCCCGTTCGAACCGGTACTCTGGTCGGGAGCGACGAGACCTCCGGGACACCGAGGAGAGATTCCACCTCTACTCGAAGGAAAACAGCGTCCGGAAACTCCTGTGAAAATTTTAGAGTGATCCAACGGTCGGATCAAAAGTTATGGCCCTTTCGAACCGGTACTCTGGTCGGGAGCGACGACACCTCCGGGACACCGTGGAGAGATTCCACATCTACTGGAAGGAAAACAGCGTCCGGAAACTCTTGTGAAAATTTTATAGTGATCCAACGGTCGGATCAAAAGTTATGGCCCTTTCGAACCGGTACTCTGCTCTGGAGCGACGAGACCTCCGGGACACCGAGGAGAGATTCCACCTCTACTCGAAGGAAAACAGCGTCCGGAAACTCCTGTGAAAATTTTAGAGTGATCCAACGGTCGGATCAAAAGTTATGGCCCGTTCGAATCGGTACTCTGGTCGAGAGCGACGAGACCTCCGGGACACCGAGGAGAGATTCCACTTCTACTCGAAGGAAAGCAGCGTCCGGAAACTCTTGTGAAAATTTTAGAGTGATCCAACGGTCGGATCAAAAGTTATGGCCCTTTCGAATCGGTACTCTGGTCTGGAGCGACGAGACCTCCGGGACACCGAGGAGAGATTCCTCCTCTACTCAAAGGAAAACAGCGTCCGGAAACTCCTGTGAAAATTTTAGAGTGATCCAACGGTCGGATCAAAAGTTATGGCCCTTTCGAACCGGTACTCTGGTCGGGAGCGACGAGACCTCCGGGACACCGAGGAGCGATTCCCCATCTACTCCAAGTAAAACAGCGTCTGGAAATTCCTGTGAAAATTTTAGAGTGATCCAACGGTCGGATCAAAAGTTATGGCCCTTTCGAACCGGTACTCTGGTCGGGAGCGACGAGACTTCCGGGACACCGAGGAGAGATTCCACTTCTACTCGAAGGAAAGCAGCGTCCGGAAACTCTTGTGAAAATTTTAGAGTGATCCAACGGTCGGATCAAAAGTTATGGCCCTTTCGAATCGGTACTCTGGTCTGGAGCGACGAGACCTCAGGGACACCGAGGAGAGATTCCACCTCTACTCGAAGGAAAACAGCGTCCGGAAACTCCTGTGAAAATTTTAGAGTGATCCAACGGTCGGATCAAAAGTTATGGCCTTTTCGAACCGGTACTCTACTCTGGAGCGACGAGACCTCCGGGACACCGAGGAGAGATTCCACCTCTACTCCAAGGAAAACAGCGTGTGGAAACTCCAGTGAAAATTTTAGAGTGATCCAACGGTCGGATCAAAAGTTATGGTCCTTTCGAACCGGTACTCTGGTCGGGAGCGACGAGACCTCCGGGACACCGAGGAGCGATTCCCCATCTACTCCAAGTAAAACAGCGTCTGGAAATTCCTGTGAAAATTTTAGAGTGATCCAACGGTCGGATCAAAAGTTATGGCCCTTTCGAACCGGTACTCTGGTCGGGAGCGACGAGACTTCCGGGACACCGAGGAGAGATTCCACTTCTACTCGAAGGAAAGCAGCGTCCGGAAACTCTTGTGAAAATTTTAGAGTGATCCAATGGTCGGATCAAAAGTTATGGCCCGTTCGAACCGGTACTCTGGTCGGGAGCGACGAGACCTCCGGGACACCGAGGAGAGATTCCACATCTACTGGAAGGAAAACAACGTCCGGAAACTCTTGTGAAAATTTTATAGTGATCCAACGGTCGGATCAAAAGTTATGGCCCTTTCGAACCGGTACTCTGGTCGGGAGCGACGAGACTTCCGGGACACCGAGGAGAGATTCCACTTCTACTCGAAGGAAAGCAGCGTCCGAAAACTCTTGTGAAAATTTTAGAGTGATCCAACGGTCGGATCAAAAGTTATGGCCCTTTCGAATCGGTACTCTGGTCTGGAGCGACGAGACCTCCGGGACACCGAGGAGAGATTCCACCTCTACTCGAAGGAAAACAGCGTCCGGAAACTCCTGTGAAAATTTTAGAGTGATCCAACGGTCGGATCAAAAGTTATGGCCCTTTCGAACCGGTACTCTACTCTGGATCGACGAGACCTCCGGGACACCGAGGAGAGATTCCACCTCTACTCGAAGGAAAACAGCGTCCGGAAACTCCTGTGAAAATTTTAGAGTGATCCAACGGTCGGATCAAAAGTTATGGCCCGTTCGAACCGGTACTCTGGTCGGGAGCGACGAGACCTCCGGGACACCGAGGAGAGATTCCACCTCTACTCGAAGGAAAACAGCGTCCGGAAACTCCTGTGAAAATTTTAGAGTGATCCAACGGTCGGATCAAAAGTTATGGCCCTTTCGAACCGGTACTCTGGTCGGGAGCGACGACACCTCCGGGACACCGTGGAGAGATTCCACATCTACTGGAAGGAAAACAGCGTCCGGAAACTCTTGTGAAAATTTTATAGTGATCCAACGGTCGGATCAAAAGTTATGGCCCTTTCGAACCGGTACTCTGCTCTGGAGCGACGAGACCTCCGGGACACCGAGGAGAGATTCCACCTCTACTCGAAGGAAAACAGCGTCCGGAAACTCCTGTGAAAATTTTAGAGTGATCCAACGGTCGGATCAAAAGTTATGGCCCGTTCGAATCGGTACTCTGGTCGGGAGCGACGAGACCTCCGGGACACCGAGGAGAGATTCCACTTCTACTCGAAGGAAAGCAGCGTCCGGAAACTCTTGTGAAAATTTTAGAGTGATCCAACGGTCGGATCAAAAGTTATGGCCCTTTCGAATCGGTACTCTGGTCTGGAGCGACGAGACCTCCGGGACACCGAGGAGAGATTCCTCCTCTACTCAAAGGAAAACAGCGTCCGGAAACTCCTGTGAAAATTTTAGAGTGATCCAACGGTCGGATCAAAAGTTATGGCCCTTTCGAACCGGTACTCTGGTCGGGAGCGACGAGACCTCCGGGACACCGAGGAGCGATTCCCCATCTACTCCAAGTAAAACAGCGTCTGGAAATTCCTGTGAAAATTTTAGAGTGATCCAACGGTCGGATCAAAAGTTATGGCCCTTTCGAACCGGTACTCTGGTCGGGAGCGACGAGACTTCCGGGACACCGAGGAGAGATTCCACTTCTACTCGAAGGAAAGCAGCGTCCGGAAACTCTTGTGAAAATTTTAGAGTGATCCAACGGTCGGATCAAAAGTTATGGCCCTTTCGAATCGGTACTCTGGTCTGGAGCGACGAGACCTCAGGGACACCGAGGAGAGATTCCACCTCTACTCGAAGGAAAACAGCGTCCGGAAACTCCTGTGAAAATTTTAGAGTGATCCAACGGTCGGATCAAAAGTTATGGCCTTTTCGAACCGGTACTCTACTCTGGAGCGACGAGACCTCCGGGACACCGAGGAGAGATTCCACCTCTACTCCAAGGAAAACAGCGTGTGGAAACTCCAGTGAAAATTTTAGAGTGATCCAACGGTCGAATCAAAAGTTATGGTCCTATCGAACCGGTACTCTGGTCGGGAGCGACGAGACCTCCGGGACACCGAGGAGCGATTCCCCATCTACTCCAAGTAAAACAGCGTCTGGAAATTCCTGTGAAAATTTTAGAGTGATCCAACGGTCGGATCAAAAGTTATGGCCCTTTCGAACCGGTACTCTGGTCGGGAGCGACGAGACTTCCGGGACACCGAGGAGAGATTCCACTTCTACTCGAAGGAAAGCAGCGTCCGGAAACTCTTGTGAAAATTTTAGAGTGATCCAACGGTCGGATCAAAAGTTATGGCTCGTTCGAACCGGTACTCTGGTCGGGAGCGACGAGACCTCCGGGACACCGAGGAGAGATTCCACATCTACTGGAAGGAAAACAGCGTCCGGAAACTCTTGTGAAAATTTTATAGTGATCCAACGGTCGGATCAAAAGTTATGGCCCTTTCGAACCGGTACTCTACTCTGGAGCGACGAGACCTCCGGGACACCGAGGACAGATTCCACCTCTACTCGAAGGAAAACAGCGTCCGGAAACTCCTGTGAAAATTTTAGAGTGATCCAACGGTCGGATCAAAAGTTATGGCCCGTTCGAATCGGTACTCTGGTCGGGAGCGACGAGACCTCCGGGACACCGAGGAGAGATTCCACTTCTACTCGAAGGAAAGCAGCGTCCGGAAACTCTTGTGAAAATTTTAGAGTGATCCAACGGTCGGATCAAAAGTTATGGCCCTTTCGAATCGGTACTCTGGTCTGGAGCGACGAGACCTCCGGGACACCGAGGAGAGATTCCTCCTCTACTCAAAGGAAAACAGCGTCCGGAAACTCCTGTGAAAATTTTAGAGTGATCCAACGGTCGGATCAAAAGTTATGGCCCTTTCGAACCGGTACTCTGGTCGGGAGCGACGAGACCTCCGGGACACCGAGGAGCGATTCCCCATCTACTCCAAGTAAAACAGCGTCTGGAAATTCCTGTGAAAATTTTAGAGTGATCCAACGGTCGGATCAAAAGTTATGGCCCTTTCGAACCGGTACTCTGGTCGGGAGCGACGAGACTTCCGGGACACCGAGGAGAGATTCCACTTCTACTCGAAGGAAAGCAGCGTCCGGAAACTCTTGTGAAAATTTTAGAGTGATCCAACGGTCGGATCAAAAGTTATGGCCCTTTCGAATCGGTACTCTGGTCTGGAGCGACGAGACCTCAGGGACACCGAGGAGAGATTCCACCTCTACTCGAAGGAAAACAGCGTCCGGAAACTCCTGTGAAAATTTTAGAGTGATCCAACGGTCGGATCAAAAGTTATGGCCTTTTCGAACCGGTACTCTACTCTGGAGCGACGAGACCTCCGGGACACCGAGGAGAGATTCCACCTCTACTCCAAGGAAAACAGCGTGTGGAAACTCCAGTGAAAATTTTAGAGTGATCCAACGGTCGAATCAAAAGTTATGGTCCTATCGAACCGGTACTCTGGTCGGGAGCGACGAGACCTCCGGGACACCGAGGAGCGATTCCCCATCTACTCCAAGTAAAACAGCGTCTGGAAATTCCTGTGAAAATTTTAGAGTGATCCAACGGTCGGATCAAAAGTTATGGCCCTTTCGAACCGGTACTCTGGTCGGGAGCGACGAGACTTCCGGGACACCGAGGAGAGATTCCACTTCTACTCGAAGGAAAGCAGCGTCCGGAAACTCTTGTGAAAATTTTAGAGTGATCCAACGGTCGGATCAAAAGTTATGGCCCGTTCGAACCGGTACTCTGGTCGGGAGCGACGAGACCTCCGGGACACCGAGGAGAGATTCCACATCTACTGGAAGGAAAACAGCGTCCGGAAACTCTTGTGAAAATTTTATAGTGATCCAACGGTCGGATCAAAAGTTATGGCCCTTTCGAACCGGTACTCTACTCTGGAGCGACGAGACCTCCGGGACACCGAGGACAGATTCCACCTCTACTCGAAGGAAAACAGCGTCCGGAAACTCCTGTGAAAATTTTAGAGTGATCCAACGGTCGGATCAAAAGTTATGGCCCGTTCGAATCGGTACTCTGGTCGGGAGCGACGAGACCTCCGGGACACCGAGGAGAGATTCCACCTCTACTCGAAGGAAAAGAGCGTCCGGAAACTCCTGTGAAAATTTTAGAGTGATCCAACGGTCGGATCCAAAGTGATGGCCCTTTCGAACCGGTACTCTGCTCTGGAGCGACGAGACCTCCGGGACACCGAGGAGAGATTCCACCTCTACTCGAAGGAAAACAGCGTGTGGAAACTCCAGTGAAAATTTTAGAGTGATCCAACGGTCGGATCAAAAGTTATGGCCCTTTCGAACCGGTACTCTGCTCTGGAGCGACGAGACCTCCGGGACACCGAGGAGAGATTCCACCTCTACTCGAAGGAAAACAGCGTGTGGAAACTCCAGTGAAAATTTTAGAGTGATCCAACGGTCGGATCAAAAGTTATGGTCCTTTCGAACCGGTACTCTGGTCGGGAGCGACGAGACCTCCGGGACACCGAGGAGCGATTCCCCATCTACTCCAAGTAAAACAGCGTCTGGAAATTCCTGTGAAAATTTTAGAGTGATCCAACGGTCGGATCAAAAGTTATGGCCCTTTCGAACCGGTACTCTAGTCGGGAGCGACGAGACTTCCGGGACACCGAGGAGAGATTCCACTTCTACTCGAAGGAAAGCAGCGTCCGGAAACTCTTGTGAAAATTTTAGAGTGATCCAACGGTCGGATCAAAAGTTATGGCCCTTTCGAACCGGTACTCTGGTCGGGAGCGACGAGACCTCCGGGACACCGAGGAGCGATTCCCCATCTACTCCAAGTAAAACAGCGTCCGGAAACTCCTGTGAAAATTTTAGAGTGATCCAACGGTCGGATCAAAAGTTATGGCCCGTTCGAACCGGTACTCTGGTCGGGAGCGACGAGACCTCCGGGACACCGAGGAGAGATTCCACATCTACTGGAAGGAAAACAGCGTCCGGAAACTCTTGTGAAAATTTTATAGTGATCCAACGGTCGGATCAAAAGTTATGGCCCTTTCGAACCGGTACTCTACTCTGGAGCGACGAGACCTCCGGGACACCGAGGACAGATTCCACCTCTACTCGAAGGAAAACAGCGTCCGGAAACTCCTGTGAAAATTTTAGAGTGATCCAACGGTCGGATCAAAAGTTATGGCCCGTTCGAATCGGTACTCTGGTCGGGAGCGACGAGACCTCCGGGACACCGAGGAGAGATTCCACCTCTACTCGAAGGAAAAGAGCGTCCGGAAACTCCTGTGAAAATTTTAGAGTGATCCAACGGTCGGATCCAAAGTTATGGCCCTTTCTAACCGGTACTCTGCTCTGGAGCGACGAGACCTCCGGGACACCGAGGAGAGATTCCACCTCTACTCGAAGGAAAACAGCGTGTGGAAACTCCAGTGAAAATTTTAGAGTGATCCAACGGTCGGATCAAAAGTTATGGCCCTTTCGAACCGGTACTCTGCTCTGGAGCGACGAGACCTCCGGGACACCGAGGAGAGATTCCACCTCTACTCGAAGGAAAACAGCGTGTGGAAACTCCAGTGAAAATTTTAGAGTGATCCAACGGTCGGATCAAAAGTTATGGTCCTTTCGAACCGGTACTCTGGTCGGGAGCGACGAGACTTCCGGGACACCGAGGAGAGATTCCACCTCTACTCCAAGGAAAACAGCGTCCGGAAACTCCAGTGAAAATTTTAGAGTGATCCAACGGTCGGATCAAAAGTTATGGCCCTTTCGAACCGGTACTCTGCTCTGGAGCGACGAGACCTCCGGGACACCGAGGAGAGAT
Source organism: Populus nigra (assembly GCF_951802175.1). Classification (NCBI taxonomy): domain Eukaryota; kingdom Viridiplantae; phylum Streptophyta; class Magnoliopsida; order Malpighiales; family Salicaceae; genus Populus; species Populus nigra. The sequence continues at coordinate 3,353,827 of NC_084853.1, forward strand.
TCCACCTCTACTCCAAGGAAAACAGCGTGTGGAAACTCCAGTGAAAATTTTAGAGTGATCCAACGGTCGGATCAAAAGTTATGGCCCTTTCGAACCGGTACTCTGGTCGGGAGCGACGAGATTCCGGGACACCGAGGAGAGATTCCACTTCTACTCGAAGGAAAGCAGCGTCCGGAAACTCCAGTGAAAATTTTAGAGTGATCCAACGGTAGGATCAAAAGTTATGGCCCTTTCGAACCGGTACTCTGCTCTGGAGCGACGAGACCTCCGGGACACCGAGGAGAGATTCCACCTCTACTCCAAGGAAAACAGCGTCCGGAAACTCCAGTGAAAATTTTAGAGTGATCCAACGGTCGGATCAAAAGTTATGGCCCTTTCGAATCGGTACTCTGGTCTGGAACGACAAGACCTCTGGGACACCGAGGAGAGATTCCACATCTACTGGAATGAAAACAGCGTCCGGAAACTCCTGTGAAAATTTTAGAGTGATCCAACGGTCGGATCAAAAGTTATGGCCCTTTCGAACCGGTACTCTGCTCTGGAGTGACGAGACCTCCGGGACACCGAGGAGAGATTCCACCTCTACCACAAGGAAAACAGCGTCCGGAAACTCCAGTGAAAATTTTAGAGTGATCCAACGGTCGGATCAAAAGTTATGGCCCTTTCGAACCGGTACTCTGGTCGGGAGCGACGAGACCTCCGGGACACCGAGGAGAGATTCCACCTCTACTCCAAGGAAAACAGCGTCCGGAAACTCCAGTGAAAATTTTAGAGTGATCCAACGGTCGGATCAAAAGTTATGGCCCTTTCGAACCGGTACTCTGGTCGGGAGCAACGAGACCTCCGGGACACCGAGGATAGATTCCACCTCTACTCGAAGGAAAACAGCGTGTGGAAACTCCAATGAAAATTTTAGAGTGATCCAACGGTCGGATCAAAAGTTATGGCCCTTTCGAATCGGTACTCTGGTCGGGAGCGACGAGACCTCCGGGACACCGAGGAGAGATTCCACCTCTACTCGAAGGAAAACAGCGTCCGGAAACTCCTGTGAAAATTTTAGAGTGATCCAACGGTTGGATCAAAAGTTCTGGCCCTTTCGAACCGGTACTCTGCTCTGGAGCGACGAGACCTCCGGGACACCGAGGAGCGATTCCCCATCTACTCCAAGTAAAACAGCGTCTGGAAATTCCTGTGAAAATTTTAGAGTGATCCAACGGTCGGATCAAAAGTTATGGCCCTTTCGAACCGGTACTCTGGTCGGGAGCGACGAGACTTCCGGGACACCGAGGAGAGATTCCACTTCTACTCGAAGGAAAGCAGCGTCCGGAAACTCCTGTGAAAATTTTAGAGTGATCCAACGGTCGGATCAAAAGTTATGGCCCTTTCGAATCGGTACTCTGGTCTGGAGCGACGAGACCTCCGGGACACCGAGGAGAGATTCCTCCTCTACTCGAAGGAAAACAGCGTCCGGAAACTCCTGTGAAAATTTTAGAGTGATCCAACGGTCGGATCAAAAGTTATGGCCCTTTCGAACCGGTACTCTGGTCGGGAGCGACGAGACCTCCGGGACACCGAGGAGAGATTCCACCTCTACTCCAAGGAAAACAGCGTCCGGAAACTCCAGTGAAAATTTTAGAGTGATCCAACGGTCGGATCAAAAGTTATGGCCCTTTCGAACCGGTACTCTGGTCGGGAGCAACGAGACCTCCGGGACACCGAGGAGAGATTCCACCTCTACTCGAAGGAAAACAGCGTGTGGAAACTCCAATGAAAATTTTAGAGTGATCCAACGGTCGGATCAAAAGTTATGGCCCTTTCGAATCGGTACTCTGGTCGGGAGCGACGAGACCTCCGGGACACCGAGGAGAGATTCCACCTCTACTCGAAGGAAAACAGCGTCCGGAAACTCCTGTGAAAATTTTAGAGTGATCCAACGGTCGGATCAAAAGTTCTGGCCCTTTCGAACCGGTACTCTGCTCTGGAGCGACGAGACCTCCGGGACACCGAGGAGCGATTCCCCATCTACTCCAAGTAAAACAGCGTCTGGAAATTCCTGTGAAAATTTTAGAGTGATCCAACGGTCGGATCAAAAGTTATGGCCCTTTCGAACCGGTACTCTGGTCGGGAGCGACGAGACTTCCGGGACACCGAGGAGAGATTCCACTTCTACTCGAAGGAAAGCAGCGTCCGGAAACTCCTGTGAAAATTTTAGAGTGATCCAACGGTCGGATCAAAAGTTATGGCCCTTTCGAATCGGTACTCTGGTCTGGAGCGACGAGACCTCCGGGACACCGAGGAGAGATTCCTCCTCTACTCGAAGGAAAACAGCGTCCGGAAACTCCTGTGAAAATTTTAGAGTGATCCAACGGTCGGATCAAAAGTTATGGCCCGTTCGAATCGGTACTCTGGTCGGGAGCGACGAGACCTCCGGGACACCGAGGAGAGATTCCACCTCTACTCGAAGGAAAACAGCGTCCGGAAACTCCTGTGAAAATTTTAGAGTGATCCAACGGTCGGATCAAAAGTTATGGCCCTTTCGAACCGGTACTCTGCTCTGGAGCGACGAGACCTCCGGGACACCGAGGAGAGATTCCACCTCTACTCGAAGGAAAACAGCGTGTGGAAACTCCAGTGAAAATTTTAGAGTGATCCAACGGTCGGATCAAAAGTTATGGCCCTTTCGAACCGGTACTCTGGTCGGGAGCGACGAGACTTCCGGGACATCGAGGAGAGATTCCACTTCTACTCGAAGGAAAGCAGCGTCCGGAAACTCTTGTGAAAATTTTAGAGTGATCCAACGGTCGGATCAAAAGTTATGGCCCTTTCGAACCGGTACTCTGCTCTGGAGCGACGAGACCTCCGGGACACCGAGGAGAGATTCCACATCTACTGGAATGAAAACAGCGTCCGGAAACTCCTGTGAAAATTTTAGAGTGATCCAACGGTCGGATCAAAAGTTATGGCCCTTTCGAACCGGTACTCTGGTTGGGAGCGACGAGACCTCCGGGACACCGAGGAGAGATTCCACATCTACTGGAAGGAAAACAGCGTCCTGAAACTCTTGTGAAAATTTTATAGTGATCCAACGGTCGGATCAAAAGTTATGGCCCTTTCGAACCGGTACTCTGGTCTGGAGCGACGAGACCTCCGGGACACCGAGGAGAGATTCCACCTCTACTCCAAGGAAAACAGCGTCCGGAAACTCCAGTGAAAATTTTAGAGTGATCCAACGGTCGGATCAAAAGTTATGGCCCTTTCGAACCGGTACTCTGGTCGGGAGCAACGAGACCTCCGGGTCACCGAGGAGAGATTCCACATCTACTGGAAGGAAAACAGCGTCCGGAAACTCTTGTGAAAATTTTATAGTGATCCAACGGTCGGATCAAAAGTTATGGCCCTTTCGAACCAGTACTCTGCTTTGGAGCGACGAGACCTCCGGGACACCGAGGAGAGATTCCACCTCTACTCGAAGGAAAACAGCGTCCGGAAACTCCTGTGAAAATTTTAGAGTGATCCAACGGTCGGATCAAAAGTTATGGCCCGTTCGAATCGGTACTCTGGTCGGGAGCGACGAGACCTCCGGGACACCGAGGAGATATTCCACCTCTACTCGAAGGAAAAGAGCGTCCGGAAACTCCTGTGAAAATTTTAGAGTGATCCAACGGTCGGATCAAAAGTTATGGCCCTTTCGAACCGGTACTCTGCTCTGGAGCGACGAGACCTCCGGGACACCGAGGAGAGATTCCACATCTACTCGAAGGAAAACAGCGTGTGGAAACTCCAGTGAAAATTTTAGAGTGATCCAACGGTCGGATCAAAAGTTATGGTCCTTTCGAACCGGTACTCTGGTCGGGAGCGACGAGACTTCCGGGACACCGAGGAGAGATTCCACCTCTACTCCAAGGAAAACAGCGTCCGGAAACTCCAGTGAAAATTTTAGAGTGATCCAACGGTCGGATCAAAAGTTATGGCCCTTTCGAACCGGTACTCTGGTCGGGAGCAACGAGACCTCCGGGTCACCGAGGAGAGATTCCACATCTACTGGAAGGAAAACAGCGTCCGGAAACTCTTGTGAAAATTTTATAGTGATCCAACGGTCGGATCAAAAGTTATGGCCCTTTCGAACCGGTACTCTGGTCGGGAGCGACGATACCTCTGGGACACCGAGGAGAGATTCCACTTCTACTGGAAGGAAAACAGCGTCCGGAAACTCTTGTGAAAATTTTAGAGTGATCCAACGGTCGGATAAAAAGTTATGGCCCTTTCGAACCGGTACTCTGCTCTGGAGCGACGAGACCTCCGGGACACCGAGGAGAGATTCCACCTCTACTCGAAGGAAAACAGTGTCCGGAAACTCCTGTGAAAATTTTAGAGTGATCCAACGGTCGGATCAAAAGTTATGGCCCGTTCGAATCGGTACTCTGGTTGGGAGCGACGAGACCTCCGGGACACCGAGGAGATATTCCACCTCTACTCGAAGGAAAAGAGCGTCCGGAAACTCCTGTGAAAATTTTAGAGTGATCCAACGGTCGGATCAAAAGTTATGGCCCTTTCGAACCGGTACTCTGCTCTGGAGCGACGAGACCTCCGGGACACCGAGGAGAGATTCCACCTTTACTCGAAGGAAAACAGCGTGTGGAAACTCCAGTGAAAATTTTAGAGTGATCCAACGGTCGGATCAAAAGTTATGGTCATTTCGAACCGGTACTCTGCTCGGGAGCGACGAGACTTCCGGGACACCGAGGAGAGATTCCACCTCTACTCCAAGGAAAACAGCGTCCGGAAACTCCAGTGAAAATTTTAGAGTGATCCAACGGTCGGATCAAAAGTTATGGCCCTTTCGAACCGGTACTCTGGTCGGGAGCAACGAGACCTCCGGGTCACCGAGGAGAGATTCCACATCTACTGGAAGGAAAACAGCGTCCGGAAACTCTTGTGAAAATTTTATAGTGATCCAACGGTCGGATCAAAAGTTATGGCCCTTTCGAACCGGTACTCTGGTCGGGAGCGACGATACCTCTGGGACACCGAGGAGAGATTCCACTTCTACTGGAAGGAAAACAGCGTCCGGAAACTCTTGTGAAAATTTTAGAGTGATCCAACGGTCGGATCAAAAGTTATGGCCCTTTCGAACCGGTACTCTGCTCTGGAGCGACGAGACCTCCGGGACACCGAGGAGAGATTCCACCTCTACTCGAAGGAAAACAGCGTCCGGAAACTCCTGTGAAAATTTTAGAGTGATCCAACGGTCGGATCAAAAGTTATGGCCCTTTCGAACCGGTACTCTGCTCTGGAGCGACGAGACCTCCGGGACACCGAGGAGAGATTCCACCTCTACTCGAAGGAAAGCAGCGTCCGGAAACTCCTGTGAAAATTTTAGAGTGATCCAACGGTCGGATCAAAAGTTATGGCCCTTTCGAATCGGTACTCTGGTCTGGAGCGACGAGACCTCCGGGACACCGAGGAGAGATTCCTCCTCTACTCGAAGGAAAACAGCGTCCGGAAACTCCTGTGAAAATTTTAGAGTGATCCAACGGTCGGATCAAAAGTTATGGCCCGTTCGAATCGGTACTCTGGTCGGGAGCGACGAGACCTCCGGGACACCGAGGAGAGATTCCACCTCTACTCGAAGGAAAACAGCGTCCGGAAACTCCTGTGAAAATTTTAGAGTGATCCAACGGTCGGATCAAAAGTTATGGCCCTTTCGAACCGGTACTCTGCTCTGGAGCGACGAGACCTCCGGGACACCGAGGAGAGATTCCACCTCTACTCGAAGGAAAACAGCGTGTGGAAACTCCAGTGAAAATTTTAGAGTGATCCAACGGTCGGATCAAAAGTTATGGCCCTTTCGAACCGGTACTCTGGTCGGGAGCGACGAGACTTCCGGGACATCGAGGAGAGATTCCACTTCTACTCGAAGGAAAGCAGCGTCCGGAAACTCTTGTGAAAATTTTAGAGTGATCCAACGGTCGGATCAAAAGTTATGGCCCTTTCGAACCGGTACTCTGCTCTGGAGCGACGAGACCTCCGGGACACCGAGGAGAGATTCCACATCTACTGGAATGAAAACAGCGTGCGGAAACTCCTGTGAAAATTTTAGAGTGATCCAACGGTCGGATCAAAAGTTATGGCCCTTTCGAACCGGTACTCTGGTTGGGAGCGACGAGACCTCCGGGACACCGAGGAGAGATTCCACATCTACTGGAAGGAAAACAGCGTCCTGAAACTCTTGTGAAAATTTTATAGTGATCCAACGGTCGGATCAAAAGTTATGGCCCTTTCGAACCGGTACTCTGGTCTGGAGCGACGAGACCTCCGGGACACCGAGGAGAGATTCCACCTCTACTCCAAGGAAAACAGCGTCCGGAAACTCCAGTGAAAATTTTAGAGTGATCCAACGGTCGGATCAAAAGTTATGGCCCTTTCGAACCGGTACTCTGGTCGGGAGCAACGAGACCTCCGGGTCACCGAGGAGAGATTCCACATCTACTGGAAGGAAAACAGCGTCCGGAAACTCTTGTGAAAATTTTATAGTGATCCAACGGTCGGATCAAAAGTTATGGCCCTTTCGAACCAGTACTCTGCTCTGGAGCGACGAGACCTCCGGGACACCGAGGAGAGATTCCACCTCTACTCGAAGGAAAACAGCGTCCGGAAACTCCTGTGAAAATTTTAGAGTGATCCAACGGTCGGATCAAAAGTTATGGCCCGTTCGAATCGGTACTCTGGTCGGGAGCGACGAGACCTCCGGGACACCGAGGAGATATTCCACCTCTACTCGAAGGAAAAGAGCGTCCGGAAACTCCTGTGAAAATTTTAGAGTGATCCAACGGTCGGATCAAAAGTTATGGCCCTTTCGAACCGGTACTCTGCTCTGGAGCGACGAGACCTCCGGGACACCGAGGAGAGATTCCACATCTACTCGAAGGAAAACAGCGTGTGGAAACTCCAGTGAAAATTTTAGAGTGATCCAACGGTCGGATCAAAAGTTATGGTCCTTTCGAACCGGTACTCTGGTCGGGAGCGACGAGACTTCCGGGACACCGAGGAGAGATTCCACCTCTACTCCAAGGAAAACAGCGTCCGGAAACTCCAGTGAAAATTTTAGAGTGATCCAACGGTCGGATCAAAAGTTATGGCCCTTTCGAACCGGTACTCTGGTCGGGAGCAACGAGACCTCCGGGTCACCGAGGAGAGATTCCACATCTACTGGAAGGAAAACAGCGTCCGGAAACTCTTGTGAAAATTTTATAGTGATCCAACGGTCGGATCAAAAGTTATGGCCCTTTCGAACCGGTACTCTGGTCGGGAGCGACGATACCTCTGGGACACCGAGGAGAGATTCCACTTCTACTGGAAGGAAAACAGCGTCCGGAAACTCTTGTGAAAATTTTAGAGTGATCCAACGGTCGGATAAAAAGTTATGGCCCTTTCGAACCGGTACTCTGCTCTGGAGCGACGAGACCTCCGGGACACCGAGGAGAGATTCCACCTCTACTCGAAGGAAAACAGTGTCCGGAAACTCCTGTGAAAATTTTAGAGTGATCCAACGGTCGGATCAAAAGTTATGGCCCGTTCGAATCGGTACTCTGGTTGGGAGCGACGAGACCTCCGGGACACCGAGGAGATATTCCACCTCTACTCGAAGGAAAAGAGCGTCCGGAAACTCCTGTGAAAATTTTAGAGTGATCCAACGGTCGGATCAAAAGTTATGGCCCTTCCGAACCGGTACTCTGCTCTGGAGCGACGAGACCTCCGGGACACCGAGGAGAGATTCCACCTTTACTCGAAGGAAAACAGCGTGTGGAAACTCCAGTGAAAATTTTAGAGTGATCCAACGGTCGGATCAAAAGTTATGGTCATTTCGAACCGGTACTCTGCTCGGGAGCGACGAGACTTCCGGGACACCGAGGAGAGATTCCACCTCTACTCCAAGGAAAACAGCGTCCGGAAACTCCAGTGAAAATTTTAGAGTGATCCAACGGTCGGATCAAAAGTTATGGCCCTTTCGAACCGGTACTCTGGTCGGGAGCAACGAGACCTCCGGGTCACCGAGGAGAGATTCCACATCTACTGGAAGGAAAACAGCGTCCGGAAACTCTTGTGAAAATTTTATAGTGATCCAACGGTCGGATCAAAAGTTATGGCCCTTTCGAACCGGTACTCTGGTCGGGAGCGACGATACCTCTGGGACACCGAGGAGAGATTCCACTTCTACTGGAAGGAAAACAGCGTCCGGAAACTCTTGTGAAAATTTTAGAGTGATCCAACGGTCGGATCAAAAGTTATGGCCCTTTCGAACCGGTACTCTGCTCTGGAGCGACGAGACCTCCGGGACACCGAGGAGAGATTCCACCTCTACTCGAAGGAAAACAGCGTCCGGAAACTCCTGTGAAAATTTTAGAGTGATCCAACGGTCGGATCAAAAGTTATGGCCCTTTCGAACCGGTACTCTGGTCGGGAGCGACGAGACCTCTGGGACACCGAGGAGAGATTCCACTTCTACTGGAAGGAAAACAGCGTCCGGAAACTCGTGTGAAAATTTTAGAGTGATCCAACGGTCGGATCAAAAGTTATGGCCCTTTCGAACCGGTACTCTTCTCTGTAGCGACGAGACCTCCGGGACACCGAGGAGAGATTCCACCTCTACTCCAAGGAAAACAGCGTCCGGAAACTCCTGTGAAAATTTTAGAGTGATCCAACGGTCGGATCAAAAGTTATGGCCCTTTCGAACCGGTACTCTAGTCGGGAGCGACGATACCTCTGGGACACCGAGGAGAGATTCCACTTCTACTGGAAGGAAAACAGCGTCCGGAAACTCTTGTGAAAATTTTAGAGTGATCCAACGGTCGGATCAAAAGTTATGGCCCTTTCGAACCGGTACTCTGCTCTGGAGCGACGAGACCTCCGGGACACCGAGGAGAGATTCCACCTCTACTCGAAGGAAAACAGCGTCCGGAAACTCCTGTGAAAATTTTAGAGTGATCCAACGGTCGGATCAAAAGTTATGGCCCTTTCGAACCGGTACTCTGGTCGGGAGCGACGAGACCTCTGGGACACCGAGGAGAGATTCCACTTCTACTGGAAGGAAAACAGCGTCCGGAAACTCTTGTGAAAATTTTAGAGTGATCCAACGGTCGGATCAAAAGTTATGGCCCTTTCGAACCGGTACTCTGCTCTGGAGCGACGAGACCTCCGGGACACCGAGGAGAGATTCCACCTCTACTCGAAGGAAAACAGCGTCCGGAAACTCCTGTGAAAATTTTAGAGTGATCCAACGGTCGGATCAAAAGTTATGGCCCTTTCGAACCGGTACTCTGCTCTGGAGCGACGAGACCTCCGGGACACCGAGGAGAGATTCCACCTCTACTCCAAGGAAAACAGCGTCAGGAAACTCCTGTGAAAATTTTAGAGTGATCCAACGGTCGGATCAAAAGTTATGGCCCTTTCGAACCGGTACTCTACTCTGGAGCGACGAGACCTCCGGGACACCGAGGAGAGATTCCACCTCTACTCGAAGGAAAACAGCGTGTGGAAACTCCAGTGAAAATTTTAGAGTGATCCAACGGTCGGATCAAAAGTTATGGCCCTTTCGAACCGGTACTCTGGTCGGGAGCGACGAGACTTCCGGGACACCGAGGAGAGATTCCACTTCTACTCGAAGGAAAGCAGCGTCCGAAAACTCTTGTGAAAATTTTAGAGTGATCCAACGGTCGGATCAAAAGTTATGGCCCTTTCGAAGCGGTACTCTGCTCTGGAGCGACGAGACCTCCGGGACACCGAGGAGAGATTCCTCCTCTACTCGAAGGAAAACAGCGTCCGGAAACTCCTGTGAAAATTTTAGAGTGATCCAACGGTCGGATCAAAAGTTATGGCCCGTTCGAATCGGTACTCTGGTCGGGAGCGACGAGACCTCCGGGACATCGAGGAGAGATTCCACCTATACTCGAAGGAAAACAGCGTCCGGAAACTCCTGTGAAAATTTTAGAGTGATCCAACGGTCGGATCAAAAGTTATGGCCCTTTCGAACCGGTACTCTGCTCTGGAGCGACGAGACCTCCGGGACACCGAGGAGAGATTCCTCCTCTACTCGAACGAAAACAGCGTCCGGAAACTCCTGTGAAAATTTTAGAGTGATCCAACGGTCGGATCAAAAGTTATGGCCCGTTCGAATCGGTACTCTGGTCGGGAGCGACGAGACCTCCGGGACACCGAGGAGAGATTCCTCCTCTACTCGAAGGAAAACAGCGTCCGGAAACTCCTGTGAAAATTTTAGAGTGATCCAACGGTCGGATCAAAAGTTATGGCCCTTTCGAATCGGTACTCTCGTCGGGAGCGACGAGACCTCCGGGACACCGAGGAGAGATTCCACCTCTACTCGAAGGAAAACAGCGTCCGGAAACTCCTGTGAAAATTTTAGAGTGATCCAACGGTCGGATCAAAAGTTCTGGCCCTTTCGAACCGGTACTCTGCTCTGGAGCGACGAGACCTCCGGGACACCGAGGAGCGATTCCCCATCTACTCAAAGTAAAACAGCGTCTGGAAATTCCTGTGAAAATTTTAGAGTGATCCAACGGTCGGATCAAAAGTTATGGCCCTTTCGAACCGGTACTCTGGTCGGGAGCGACGAGACTTCCGGGACACCGAGGAGAGATTCCACTTCTACTCGAAGGAAAGCAGCGTCCGGAAACTCCTGTGAAAATTTTAGAGTGATCCAACGGTCGGATCAAAAGTTATGGCCCTTTCGAATCGGTACTCTGGTCTGGAGCGACGAGACCTCCGGGACACCGAGGAGAGATTCCTCCTCTGCTCGAAGGAAAACAGCGTCCGGAAACTCCTGTGAAAATTTTAGAGTGATCCAACGGTCGGATCAAAAGTTATGGCCCGTTCGAATCGGTACTCTGGTCGGGAGCGACGAGACCTCCGGGACACCGAGGAGAGATTCCACCTCTACTCGAAGGAAAACAGCGTCCGGAAACTCCTGTGAAAATTTTAGAGTGATCCAACGGTCGGATCAAAAGTTATGGCCCTTTCGAACCGGTACTCTGCTCTGGAGCGACGAGACCTCCGGGACACCGAGGAGAGATTCCACATCTACTGGAATGAAAACAGCGTCCGGAAACTCCTGTGAAAATTTTAGAGTGATCCAACGGTCGGATCAAAAGTTATGGCCCTTTCGAACCGGTACTCTGGTCGGGAGCGACGAGACCTCCGGGACACCGAGGAGAGATTCCACATCTACTGGAAGGAAAACAGCGTCCTGAAACTCTTGTGAAAATTTTATAGTGATCCAACGGTCGGATCAAAAGTTATGGCCCTTTCGAACCGGTACTCTGCTCTGGAGCGACGAGACCTCCGGGACACCGAGGAGAGATTCCACCTCTACTCCAAGGAAAACAGCGTCCGGAAACTCCAGTGAAAATTTTAGAGTGATCCAACGGTCGGATCAAAAGTTATGGCCCTTTCGAACCGGTACTCTGGTCGGGAGCAACGAGACCTCCGGATCACCGAGGAGAGATTCCACATCTACTGGAAGGAAAACAGCGTCCGGAAACTCTTGTGAAAATTTTATAGTGATCCAACGGTCGGATCAAAAGTTATGGCCCTTTCGAACCGGTACTCTGCTCTGGAGCGACGAGACCTCCGGGACACCGAGGAGAGATTCCACCTCTACTCGAAGGAAAACAGCGTCCGGAAACTCCTGTGAAAATTTTAGAGTGATCCAACGGTCGGATCAAAAGTTATGGCCCGTTCGAATCGGTACTCTGGTCGGGAGCGACGAGACCTCCGGGACACCGAGGAGATATTCCACCTCTACTCGAAGGAAAAGAGCGTCCGGAAACTCCTGTGAAAATTTTAGAGTGATCCAACGGTCGGATCAAAAGTTATGGCCCTTTCGAACCGGTACTCTGCTCTGGAGCGACGAGACCTCCGGGACACCGAGGAGAGATTCCACCTTTACTCGAAGGAAAACAGCGTGTGGAAACTCCAGTGAAAATTTTAGAGTGATCCAACGGTCGGATCAAAAGTTATGGTCCTTTCGAACCGGTACTCTGGTCGGGAGTGACGAGACTTCCGGGACACCGAGGAGAGATTCCACCTCTACTCCAAGGAAAACAGCGTCCGGAAACTCCAGTGAAAATTTTAGAGTGATCCAACGGTCGGATCAAAAGTTATGGCCCTTTCGAACCGGTACTCTGGTCGGGAGCAACGAGACCTCCGGGTCACCGAGGAGAGATTCCACATCTACTGGAAGGAAAACAGCGTCCGGAAACTCTTGTGAAAATTTTATAGTGATCCAACGGTTGGATCAAAAGTTATGGCCCTTTCGAACCGGTACTCTGGTCGGGAGCGACGATACCTCTGGGACACCGAGGAGAGATTCCACTTCTACTGGAAGGAAAACAGCGTCCGGAAACTCTTGTGAAAATTTTAGAGTGATCCAACGGTCGGATCAAAAGTTATGGCCCTTTCGAACCGGTACTCTGCTCTGGAGCGACGAGACCTCCGGGACACCGAGGAGAGATTCCACCTCTACTCGAAGGAAAACAGCGTCCGGAAACTCCTGTGAAAATTTTAGAGTGATCCAACGGTCGGATCAAAAGTTATGGCCCTTTCGAACCGGTACTCTGGTCGGGAGCGACGAGACCTCTGGGACACCGAGGAGAGATTCCACTTCTACTGGAAGGAAAACAGCGTCCGGAAACTCTTGTGAAAATTTTAGAGTGATCCAACGGTCGGATCAAAAGTTATGGCCCTTTCGAACCGGTACTCTACTCTGGAGCGACGAGACCTCCGGGACACCGAGGAGAGATTCCACCTCTACTCGAAGGAAAACAGCGTCCGGAAACTCCTGTGAAAATTTTAGAGTGATCCAACGGTCGGATCAAAAGTTATGGCCCTTTCGAACCGGTACTCTGCTCTGGAGCGACGAGACCTCCGGGACACCGAGGAGAGATTCCACCTCTACTCCAAGGAAAACAGCGTCCGGAAACACCTGTGAAAATTTTAGAGTGATCCAACGGTCGGATCAAAAGTTATGGCCCTTTCGAACCGGTACTCTGGTCGGGAGCGACGATACCTCTGGGACACCGAGGAGAGATTCCACTTCTACTGGAAGGAAAACAGCGTCCGGAAACTCTTGTGAAAATTTTAGAGTGATCCAACGGTCGGATCAAAAGTTATGGCCCTTTCGAACCGGTACTCTGCTCTGGAGCGACGAGACCTCCGGGACACCGAGGAGAGATTCCACCTCTACTCGAAGGAAAACAGCGTCCGGAAACTCCTGTGAAAATTTTAGAGTGATCCAACGGTCGGATCAAAAGTTATGGCCCTTTCGAACCGGTACTCTGGTCGGGAGCGACGAGACCTCTGGGACACCGAGGAGAGATTCCACTTCTACTGGAAGGAAAACAGCGTCCGGAAACTCTTGTGAAAATTTTAGAGTGATCCAACGGTCGGATCAAAAGTTATGGCCCTTTCGAACCGGTACTCTACTCTGGAGCGACGAGACCTCCGGGACACCGAGGAGAGATTCCACCTCTACTCGAAGGAAAACAGCGTCCGGAAACTCCTGTGAAAATTTTAGAGTGATCCAACGGTCGGATCAAAAGTTATGGCCCTTTCGAACCGGTACTCTGCTCTGGAGCGACGAGACCTCCGGGACACCGAGGAGAGATTCCAACTCTACTCCAAGGAAAACAGCGTCCGGAAACACCTGTGAAAATTTTAGAGTGATCCAACGGTCGGATCAAAAGTTATGGCCCTTTCGAACCGGTACTCTGGTCGGGAGCGACGATACCTCTGGGACACCGAGGAGAGATTCCACTTCTACTGGAAGGAAAACAGCGTCCGGAAACTCTTGTGAAAATTTTAGAGTGATCCAACGGTCGGATCAAAAGTTATGGCCCTTTCGAACCGGTACTCTGCTCTGGAGCGACGAGACCTCCGGGACACCGAGGAGAGATTCCACCTCTACTCCAAGGAAAACAGCGTCCGGAAACACCTGTGAAAATTTTAGAGTGATCCAACGGTCGGATCAAAAGTTATGGCCCTTTCGAACCGGTACTCTGGTCGGGAGCGACGATACCTCTGGGACACCGAGGAGAGATTCCACTTCTACTGGAAGGAAAACAGCGTCCGGAAACTCTTGTGAAAATTTTAGAGTGATCCAACGGTCGGATCAAAAGTTATGGCCCTTTCGAACCGGTACTCTGCTCTGGAGCGACGAGACCTCCGGGACACCGAGGAGAGATTCCACCTTTACTCGAAGGAAAACAGCGTGTGGCAACTCCAGTGAAAATTTTAGAGTGATCCAACGGTCGGATCAAAAGTTATGGTCCTTTCGAACCGGTACTCTGGTCGGGAGCGACGAGACTTCCGGGACACCGAGGAGAGATTCCACCTCTACTCCAAGGAAAACAGCGTCCGGAAACTCCAGTGAAAATTTTAGAGTGATCCAACGGTCGGATCAAAAGTTATGGCCCTTTCGAACCGGTACTCTGGTCGGGAGCAACGAGACCTCCGGGTCACCGAGGAGAGATTCCACATCTACTGGAAGGAAAACAGCGTCCGGAAACTCTTGTGAAAATTTTATAGTGATCCAACGGTTGGATCAAAAGTTATGGCCCTTTCGAACCGGTACTCTGGTCGGGAGCGACGATACCTCTGCGACACCGAGGAGAGATTCCACTTCTACTGGAAGGAAAACAGCGTCCGGAAACTCTTGTGAAAATTTTAGAGTGATCCAACGGTCGGATCAAAAGTTATGGCCCTTTCGAACCGGTACTCTGCTCTGGAGCGACGAGACCTCCGGGACACCGAGGAGAGATTCCACCTCTACTCGAAGGAAAACAGCGTCCGGAAACTCCTGTGAAAATTTTAGAGTGATCCAACGGTCGGATCAAAAGTTATGGCCCTTTCGAACCGGTACTCTGGTCGGGAGCGACGAGACCTCTGGGACACCGAGGAGAGATTCCACTTCTACTGGAAGGAAAACAGCGTCCGGAAACTCTTGTGAAAATTTTAGAGTGATCCAACGGTCGGATCAAAAGTTATGGCCCTTTCGAACCGGTACTCTACTCTGGAGCGACGAGACCTCCGGGACACCGAGGAGAGATTCCACCTCTACTCGAAGGAAAACAGCGTCCGGAAACTCCTGTGAAAATTTTAGAGTGATCCAACGGTCGGATCAAAAGTTATGGCCCTTTCGAACCGGTACTCTGCTCTGGAGCGACGAGACCTCCGGGACACCGAGGAGAGATTCCACCTCTACTCCAAGGAAAACAGCGTCCGGAAACTCCTGTGAAAATTTTAGAGTGATCCAACGGTCGGATCAAAAGTTATGGCCCTTTCGAACCGGTACTCTGGTCGGGAGCGACGATACCTCTGGGACACCGAGGAGAGATTCCACTTCTACTGGAAGGAAAACAGCGTCCGGAAACTCTTGTGAAAATTTTAGAGTGATCCAACGGTCGGATCAAAAGTTATGGCCCTTTCGAACCGGTACTCTGCTCTGGAGCGACGAGACCTCCGGGACACCGAGGAGAGATTCCACCTCTACTCGAAGGAAAACAGCGTCCGGAAACTCCTGTGAAAATTTTAGAGTGATCCAACGGTCGGATCAAAAGTTATGGCCCTTTCGAACCGGTACTCTGGTCGGGAGCGACGAGACCTCTGGGACACCGAGGAGAGATTCCACTTCTACTGGAAGGAAAACAGCGTCCGGAAACTCTTGTGAAAATTTTATAGTGATCCAACGGTCGGATCAAAAGTTATGGCCCTTTCGAACCGGTACTCTGCTCTGGAGCGACGAGACCTCCGGGACACCGAGGAGAGATTCCACCTCTACTCGAAGGAAAACAGCGTCCGGAAACTCCTGTGAAAATTTTAGAGTGATCCAACGGTCGGATCAAAAGTTATGGCCCGTTCGAATCGGTACTCTGGTCGGGAGCGACGAGACCTCCGGGACACCGAGGAGATATTCCACCTCTACTCGAAGGAAAAGAGCGTCCGGAAACTCCTGTGAAAATTTTAGAGTGATCCAACGGTCGGATCAAAAGTTATGGCCCTTTCGAATCGGTACTCTGGTCGGGAGCGACGAGACCTCCGGGACACCGAGGAGATATTCCACCTCTACTCGAAGGAAAAGAGCGTCCGGAAACTCCTGTGAAAATTTTAGAGTGATCCAACGGTCGGATCAAAAGTTATGGCCCTTTCGAATCGGTACTCTGGTCTGGAGCGACGAGACCTCCGGGACACCGAGGAGAGATTCCTCCTCTACTCGAAGGAAAACAGCGTCCGGAAACTCCTGTGAAAATTTTAGAGTGATCCAACGGTCGGATCAAAAGTTATGGCCCGTTCGAATCGGTACTCTGGTCGGGAGCGACGAGACCTCCGGGACACCGAGGAGAGATTCCACCTCTACTCGAAGGAAAACAGCGTCCGGAAACTCCTGTGAAAATTTTAGAGTGATCCAACGGTCGGATCAAAAGTTATGGCCCTTTCGAACCGGTACTCTGCTCTGGAGCGACGAGACCTCCGGGACACCGAGGAGAGATTCCACTTCTACTGGAAGTAAAACAGCGTCCGGAAACTCTTGTGAAAATTTTAGAGTGATCCAACGGTCGGATCAAAAGTTATGGCCCTTTCGAACCGGTACTCTACTCTGGAGCGACGAGACCTCCGGGACACCGAGGAGAGATTCCACCTCTACTCGAAGGAAAACAGCGTCCGGAAACTCCTGTGAAAATTTTAGAGTGATCCAACGGTCGGATCAAAAGTTATGGCCCTTTCGAACCGGTACTCTGCTCTGGAGCGACGAGACCTCCGGGACACCGAGGAGAGATTCCACCTCTACTCCAAGGAAAACAGCGTCCGGAAACTCCTGTGAAAATTTTAGAGTGATCCAACGGTCGGATCAAAAGTTATGGCCCTTTCGAACCGGTACTCTGGTCGGGAGCGACGATACCTCTGGGACACCGAGGAGAGATTCCACTTCTACTGGAAGGAAAACAGCGTCCGGAAACTCTTGTGAAAATTTTAGAGTGATCCAACGGTCGGATCAAAAGTTATGGCCCTTTCGAACCGGTACTGTGCTCTGGAGCGACGAGACCTCCGGGACACCGAGGAGAGATTCCACCTCTACTCGAAGGAAAACAGCGTCCGGAAACTCCTGTGAAAATTTTAGAGTGATCCAACGGTCGGATCAAAAGTTATGGCCCTTTCGAACCGGTACTCTGGTCGGGAGCGACGAGACCTCTGGGACACCGAGGAGAGATTCCACTTCTACTGGAAGGAAAACAGCGTCCGGAAACTCTTGTGAAAATTTTATAGTGATCCAACGGTCGGATCAAAAGTTATGGCCCTTTCGAACCGGTACTCTGCTCTGGAGCGACGAGACCTCCGGGACACCGAGGAGAGATTCCACCTCTACTCGAAGGAAAACAGCGTCCGGAAACTCCTGTGAAAATTTTAGAGTGATCCAACGGTCGGATCAAAAGTTATGGCCCGTTCGAATCGGTACTCTGGTCGGGAGCGACGAGACCTCCGGGACACCGAGGAGATATTCCACCTCTACTCGAAGGAAAAGAGCGTCCGGAAACTCCTGTGAAAATTTTAGAGTGATCCAACGGTCGGATCAAAAGTTATGGCCCTTTCGAATCGGTACTCTGGTCGGGAGCGACGAGACCTCCGGGACACCGAGGAGATATTCCACCTCTACTCGAAGGAAAAGAGCGTCCGGAAACTCCTGTGAAAATTTTAGAGTGATCCAACGGTCGGATCAAAAGTTATGGCCCTTTCGAATCGGTACTCTGGTCTGGAGCGACGAGACCTCCGGGACACCGAGGAGAGATTCCTCCTCTACTCGAAGGAAAACAGCGTCCGGAAACTCCTGTGAAAATTTTAGAGTGATCCAACGGTCGGATCAAAAGTTATGGCCCGTTCGAATCGGTACTCTGGTCGGGAGCGACGAGACCTCCGGGACACCGAGGAGAGATTCCACCTCTACTCGAAGGAAAACAGCGTCCGGAAACTCTTGTGAAAATTTTAGAGTGATCCAACGGTCGGATCAAAAGTTATGGCCCTTTCGAACCGGTACTCTGCTCTGGAGCGACGAGACCTCCGGGACACCGAGGAGAGATTCCACTTCTACTGGAAGGAAAACAGCGTCCGGAAACTCTTGTGAAAATTTTAGAGTGATCCAACGGTCGGATCAAAAGTTATGGCCCTTTCGAACCGGTACTCTACTCTGGAGCGACGAGACCTCCGGGACACCGAGGAGAGATTCCACCTCTACTCGAAGGAAAACAGCGTCCGGAAACTCCTGTGAAAATTTTAGAGTGATCCAACGGTCGGATCAAAAGTTATGGCCCTTTCGAACCGGTACTCTGCTCTGGAGCGACGAGACCTCCGGGACACCGAGGAGAGATTCCACCTCTACTCCAAGGAAAACAGCGTCCGGAAACTCCTGTGAAAATTTTAGAGTGATCCAACGGTCGGATCAAAAGTTATGGCCCTTTCGAACCGGTACTCTGGTCGGGAGCGACGATACCTCTGGGACACCGAGGAGAGATTCCACTTCTACTGGAAGGAAAACAGCGTCCGGAAACTCTTGTGAAAATTTTAGAGTGATCCAACGGTCGGATCAAAAGTTATGGCCCTTTCGAACCGGTACTGTGCTCTGGAGCGACGAGACCTCCGGGACACCGAGGAGAGATTCCACCTCTACTCGAAGGAAAACAGCGTCCGGAAACTCCTGTGAAAATTTTAGAGTGATCCAACGGTCGGATCAAAAGTTATGGCCCTTTCGAACCGGTACTCTGGTCGGGAGCGACGAGACCTCTGGGACACCGAGGAGAGATTCCACTTCTACTGGAAGGAAAACAGCGTCCGGAAACTCTTGTGAAAATTTTATAGTGATCCAACGGTCGGATCAAAAGTTATGGCCCTTTCGAACCGGTACTCTGCTCTGGAGCGACGAGACCTCCGGGACACCGAGGAGAGATTCCACCTCTACTCGAAGGAAAACAGCGTCCGGAAACTCCTGTGAAAATTTTAGAGTGATCCAACGGTCGGATCAAAAGTTATGGCCCGTTCGAATCGGTACTCTGGTCGGGAGCGACGAGACCTCCGGGACACCGAGGAGATATTCCACCTCTACTCGAAGGAAAAGAGCGTCCGGAAACTCCTGTGAAAATTTTAGAGTGATCCAACGGTCGGATCAAAAGTTATGGCCCTTTCGAATCGGTACTCTGGTCGGGAGCGACGAGACCTCCGGGACACCGAGGAGATATTCCACCTCTACTCGAAGGAAAAGAGCGTCCGGAAACTCCTGTGAAAATTTTAGAGTGATCCAACGGTCGGATCAAAAGTTATGGCCCTTTCGAATCGGTACTCTGGTCTGGAGCGACGAGACCTCCGGGACACCGAGGAGAGATTCCTCCTCTACTCGAAGGAAAACAGCGTCCGGAAACTCCTGTGAAAATTTTAGAGTGATCCAACGGTCGGATCAAAAGTTATGGCCCGTTCGAATCGGTACTCTGGTCGGGAGCGACGAGACCTCCGGGACACCGAGGAGAGATTCCACCTCTACTCGAAGGAAAACAGCGTCCGGAAACTCCTGTGAAAATTTTAGAGTGATCCAACGGTCGGATCAAAAGTTATGGCCCTTTCGAACCGGTACTCTGCTCTGGAGCGACGAGACCTCCGGGACACCGAGGAGAGATTCCACATCTACTGGAATGAAAACAGCGTCCGGAAACTCCTGTGAAAATTTTAGAGTGATCCAACGGTCGGATCAAAAGTTATGGCCCTTTCGAACCGGTACTCTGGTCGGGAGCGACGAGACCTCCGGGACACCGAGGAGAGATTCCACATCTACTGGAAGGAAAACAGCGTCCTGAAACTCTTGTGAAAATTTTATAGTGATCCAACGGTCGGATCAAAAGTTATGGCCCTTTCGAACCGGTACTCTGCTCTGGAGCGACGAGACCTCCGGGACACCGAGGAGAGATTCCACCTCTACTCCAAGGAAAACAGCGTCCGGAAACTCCAGTGAAAATTTTAGAGTGATCCAACGGTCGGATCAAAAGTTATGGCCCTTTCGAACCGGTACTCTGGTCGGGAGCAACGAGACCTCCGGGTCACCGAGGAGAGATTCCACATCTACTGGAAGGAAAACAGCGTCCGGAAACTCTTGTGAAAATTTTATAGTGATCCAACGGTCGGATCAAAAGTTATGGCCCTTTCGAACCGGTACTCTGCTCTGGAGCGACGAGACCTCCGGGACACCGAGGAGAGATTCCACCTCTACTCGAAGGAAAACAGCGTCCGGAAACTCCTGTGAAAATTTTAGAGTGATCCAACGGTCGGATCAAAAGTTATGGCCCGTTCGAATCGGTACTCTGGTCGGGAGCGACGAGACCTCCGGGACACCGAGGAGATATTCCACCTCTACTCGAAGGAAAAGAGCATCCGGAAACTCCTGTGAAAATTTTAGAGTGATCCAACGGTCGGATCAAAAGTTATGGCCCTTTCGAACCGGTACTCTGTTCTGGAGCGACGAGACCTCCGGGACACCGAGGAGAGATTCCACCTTTACTCGAAGGAAAACAGCGTGTGGAAACTCCAGTGAAAATTTTAGAGTGATCCAACGGTCGGATCAAAAGTTATGGTCCTTTCGAACCGGTACTCTGGTCGGGAGCGACGAGACTTCCGGGACACCGAGGAGAGATTCCACCTCTACTCCAAGGAAAACAGCGTCCGGAAACTCCAGTGAAAATTTTAGAGTGATCCAACGGTCGGATCAAAAGTTATGGCCCTTTCGAACCGGTACTCTGGTCGGGAGCAACGAGACCTCCGGGTCACCGAGGAGAGATTCCACATCTACTGGAAGGAAAACAGCGTCCGGAAACTCTTGTGAAAATTTTATAGTGATCCAACGGTCGGATCAAAAGTTATGGCCCTTTCGAACCGGTACTCTGGTCGGGAGCGACGATACCTCTGGGACACCGAGGAGAGATTCCACTTCTACTGGAAGGAAAACAGCGTCCGGAAACTCTTGTGAAAATTTTAGAGTGATCCAACGGTCGGATCAAAAGTTATGGCCCTTTCGAACCGGTACTCTGGTCGGGAGCGACGAGACCTCGGGGACACCGAGGAGAGATTCCACGTCTACTGGAAGGAAAACAGCGTCCGGAAACTCTTGTGAAAATTTTAGAGTGATCCAACGGTCGGATCAAAAGTTATGGCCCTTTCGAACCGGTACTCTACTCTGGAGCGACGAGACCTCCGGGACACCGAGGAGAGATTCCACCTCTACTCGAAGGAAAACAGCGTCCGGAAACTCCTGTGAAAATTTTAGAGTGATCCAACGGTCGGATCAAAAGTTATGGCCCTTTCGAACCGGTACTCTGCTCTGGAGCGACGAGACCTCCGGGACACCGAGGAGAGATTCCACCTCTACTCCAAGGAAAACAGCGTCCGGAAACACCTGTGAAAATTTTAGAGTGATCCAACGGTCGGATCAAAAGTTATGGCCCTTTCGAACCGGTACTCTGGTCGGGAGCGACGATACCTCTGGGACACCGAGGAGAGATTCCACTTCTACTGGAAGGAAAACAGCGTCCGGAAACTCTTGTGAAAATTTTAGAGTGATCCAACGGTCGGATCAAAAGTTATGGCCCTTTCGAACCGGTACTCTGCTCTGGAGCGACGAGACCTCCGGGACACCGAGGAGAGATTCCACCTCTACTCGAAGGAAAACAGCGTCCGGAAACTCCTGTGAAAATTTTAGAGTGATCCAACGGTCGGATCAAAAGTTATGGCCCTTTCGAACCGGTACTCTGGTAGGGAGCGACGAGACCTCTGGGACACCGAGGAGAGATTCCACTTCTACTGGAAGGAAAACAGCGTCCGGAAACTCTTGTGAAAATTTTAGAGTGATCCAACGGTCGGATCAAAAGTTATGGCCCTTTCGAACCGGTACTCTGCTCTGGAGCGACGAGACCTCCGGGACACCGAGGAGAGATTCCACCTCTACTCGAAGGAAAACAGCGTCCGGAAACTCCTGTGAAAATTTTAGAGTGATCCAACGGTCGGATCAAAAGTTATGGCCCTTTCGAACCGGTACTCTGCTGTGGAGCGACGAGACCTCCGGGACACCGAGGAGAGATTCCACCTCTACTCGAAGGAAAACAGCGTCCGGAAACTCCTGTGAAAATTTTAGAGTGATCCAACGGTCGGATCAAAAGTTATGGCCCTTTCGAACCGGTACTCTGCTCTGGAGCGACGAGACCTCCGGGACACCTAGGAGAGATTCCACCTCTACTCGAAGGAAAACAGCGTGTGGAAACTCCAATGAAAATTTTAGAGTGATCCAACGGTCGGATCAAAAGTTATGGCCCTTTCGAACCGGTACTCTGGTCGGGAGCGACGAGACTTCCGGGACACCGAGGAGAGATTCCACTTCTACTCGAAGGAAAGCAGCGTCCGAAAACTCTTGTGAAAATTTTAGAGTGATCCAACGGTCGGATCAAAAGTTATGGCCCTTTCGAATCGGTACTCTGCTCTGGAGCGACGAGACCTCCGGGACACCGAGGAGAGATTCCACATCTACTGGAATGAAAACAGCGTCCGGAAACTCCTGTGAAAATTTTAGAGTGATCCAACGGTCGGATCAAAAGTTATGGCCCTTTCGAACCGGTACTCTGGTCGGGAGCGACGAGACCTCCGGGACACCGAGGAGAGATTCCACATCTACTGGAAGGAAAACAGCGTCCTGAAACTCTTGTGAAAATTTTATAGTGATCCAACGGTCGGATCAAAAGTTATGGCCCTTTCGAACCGGTACTCTGCTCTGGAGCGACGAGACCTCCGGGACACCGAGGAGAGATTCCACCTCTACTCCAAGGAAAACAGCGTCCGGAAACTCCAGTGAAAATTTTAGAGTGATCCAACGGTCGGATCAAAAGTTATGGCCCTTTCGAACCGGTACTCTGGTCGGGAGCAACGAGACCTCCGGGTCACCGAGGAGAGATTCCACATCTACTTGAAGGAAAACAGCGTCCGGAAACTCTTGTGAAAATTTTATAGTGATCCAACGGTCGGATCAAAAGTTATGGCCCTTTCGAACCGGTACTCTGCTCTGGAGCGACGAGACCTCCGGGACACCGAGGAGAGATTCCACCTTTACTCGAAGGAAAACAGCGTGTGGAAACTCCAGTGAAAATTTTAGAGTGATCCAACGGTCGGATCAAAAGTTATGGCCCTTTCGAACCGGTACTCTGGTCGGGAGCGACGATACCTCTGGGACACCGAGGAGAGATTCCACTTCTACTGGAAGGAAAACAGCGTCCGGAAACTCTTGTGAAAATTTTAGAGTGATCCAACGGTCGGATCAAAAGTTATGGCCCTTTCGAATCGGTACTCTGCTCTGGAGCGACGAGACCTCCGGGACACCGAGGAGAGATTCCACATCTACTGGAATGAAAACAGCGTCCGGAAACTCCTGTGAAAATTTTAGAGTGATCCAACGGTCGGATCAAAAGTTATGGCCCTTTCGAACCGGTACTCTGGTCGGGAGCGACGAGACCTCCGGGACACCGAGGAGAGATTCCACATCTACTGGAAGGAAAACAGCGTCCTGAAACTCTTGTGAAAATTTTATAGTGATCCAACGGTCGGATCAAAAGTTATGGCCCTTTCGAACCGGTACTCTGCTCTGGAGCGACGAGACCTCCGGGACACCGAGGAGAGATTCCACCTCTACTCCAAGGAAAACAGCGTCCGGAAACTCCAGTGAAAATTTTAGAGTGATCCAACGGTCGGATCAAAAGTTATGGCCCTTTCGAACCGGTACTCTGGTCGGGAGCAACGAGACCTCCGGGTCACCGAGGAGAGATTCCACATCTACTTGAAGGAAAACAGCGTCCGGAAACTCTTGTGAAAATTTTATAGTGATCCAACGGTCGGATCAAAAGTTATGGCCCTTTCGAACCGGTACTCTGCTCTGGAGCGACGAGACCTCCGGGACACCGAGGAGAGATTCCACCTTTACTCGAAGGAAAACAGCGTGTGGAAACTCCAGTGAAAATTTTAGAGTGATCCAACGGTCGGATCAAAAGTTATGGCCCTTTCGAACCGGTACTCTGGTCGGGAGCGACGATACCTCTGGGACACCGAGGAGAGATTCCACTTCTACTGGAAGGAAAACAGCGTCCGGAAACTCTTGTGAAAATTTTAGAGTGATCCAACGGTCGGATCAAAAGTTATGGCCCTTTCGAACCGGTACTCTGCTCTGGAGCGACGAGACCTCCGGGACACCGAGGAGAGATTCCACCTCTACTCGAAGGAAAACAGCGTCCGGAAACTCCTGTGAAAATTTTAGAGTGATCCAACGGTCGGATCAAAAGTTATGGCCCTTTCGAACCGGTACTCTGGTCGGGAGTGACGAGACCTCTGGGACACTGAGGAGAGATTCCACTTCTACTGGAAGGAAAACAGCGTCCGGAAACTCTTGTGAAAATTTTAGAGTGATCCAACGGTCGGATCAAAAGTTATGGCCCTTTCGAACCGGTACTCTACTCTGGAGCGACGAGACCTCCGGGACACCGAGGAGAGATTCCACCTCTACTCGAAGGAAAACAGCGTCCGGAAACTCCTGTGAAAATTTTAGAGTGATCCAACGGTCGGATCAAAAGTTATGGCCCTTTCGAACCGGTACTCTGCTCTGGAGCGACGAGACCTCCGGGACACCGAGGAGAGATTCCACCTCTACCCCAAGGAAAACAGCGTCCGGAAACTCCTGTGAAAATTATAGAGTGATCCAACGGTCGGATCAAAAGTTATGGCCCTTTCGAACCGGTACTCTGGTCGGGAGCGACGAGACCTCTGGGACACCGAGGAGAGATTCCACTTCTACTGGAAGGAAAACAGCGTCCGGAAACTCTTGTGAAAATTTTATAGTGATCCAACGGTCGGATCAAAAGTTATGGCCCTTTCGAACCGGTACTCTGCTCTGGAGCGACGAGACCTCCGGGACACCGAGGAGAGATTCCACCTTTACTCGAAGGAAAACAGCGTGTGGAAACTCCAGTGAAAATTTTAGAGTGATCCAACGGTCGGATCAAAAGTTATGGTCCTTTCGAACCGGTACTCTGGTCGGGAGCGACGAGACTTCCGGGACACCGAGGAGAGATTCCACCTCTACCCCAAGGAAAACAGCGTCCGGAAATTCCTGTGAAAATTTTAGAGTGATCCAACGGTCGGATCAAAAGTTATGGCCCTTTCGAACCGGTACTCTGGTCGGGAGCGACGAGACCTCCGGGACACCGAGGAGAGATTCCACCTCTACTCGAAGGAAAACAGCGTCCGGAAACTCCTGTGAAAATTTTAGAGTGATCCAACGGTCGGATCAAAAGTTATGGCCCTTTCGAACCGGTACTCTGGTCGGGAGTGACGAGACCTCTGGGACACCGAGGAGAGATTCCACTTCTACTGGAAGGAAAACAGCGTCCGGAAACTCTTGTGAAAATTTTAGAGTGATCCAACGGTCGGATCAAAAGTTATGGCCCTTTCGAACCGGTACTCTACTCTGGAGCGACGAGACCTCCGGGACACCGAGGAGAGATTCCACCTCTACTCGAAGGAAAACAGCGTCCGGAAACTCCTGTGAAAATTTTAGAGTGATCCAACGGTCGGATCAAAAGTTATGGCCCTTTCGAACCGGTACTCTGCTCTGGAGCGACGAGACCTCCGGGACACCGAGGAGAGATTCCACCTCTACCCCAAGGAAAACAGCGTCCGGAAACTCCTGTGAAAATTTTAGAGTGATCCAACGGTCGGATCAAAAGTTATGGCCCTTTCGAACCGGTACTCTGGTCGGGAGCGACGATACCTCTGGGACACCGAGGAGAGATTCCACCTCTACTCGAAGGAAAACAGCGTCCGGAAACTCGTGTGAAAATTTTAGAGTGATCCAACGGTCGGATCAAAAGTTATGGCCCTTTCGAACCGGTACTCTGCTCTGGAGCGACGAGACCTCCGGGACACCGAGGAGAGATTCCTCCTCTACTCGAAGGAAAACAGCGTCCGGAAACTCCTGTGAAAATTTTAGAGTGATGCAACGGTCGGATCAAAAGTTATGGCCCTTTCGAACCGGTACTCTGGTCGGGAGCGACGAGACCTCTGGGACACCGAGGAGAGATTCCACTTCTACTGGAAGGAAAACAGCGTCCGGAAACTCTTGTGAAAATTTTAGAGTGATCCAACGGTCGGATCAAAAGTTATGGCCCTTTCGAACCGGTACTCTACTCTGGAGCGACGAGACCTCCGGGACACCGAGGAGAGATTCCACCTCTACTCGAAGGAAAACAGCGTCCGGAAACTCCTGTGAAAATTTTAGAGTGATCCAACGGTCGGATCAAAAGTTATGGCCCTTTCGAACCGGTACTCTGCTCTGGAGCGACGAGACCTCCGGGACACCGAGGAGAGATTCCACCTCTACTCCAAGGAAAACAGCGTCCGGAAACTCCTGTGAAAATTTTAGAGTGATCCAACGGTCGGATCAAAAGTTATGGCCCTTTCGAACCGGTACTCTGGTCGGGAGCGACGATACCTCTGGGACACCGAGGAGAGATTCCACTTCTACTGGAAGGAAAACAGCGTCCGGAAACTCTTGTGAAAATTTTAGAGTGATCCAACGGTCGGATCAAAAGTTATGGCCCTTTCGAACCGGTACTCTGCTCTGGAGCGACGAGACCTCCGGGACACCGAGGAGAGATTCCACCTCTACTCGAAGGAAAACAGCGTCCGGAAACTCCTGTGAAAATTTTAGAGTGATCCAACGGTCGGATCAAAAGTTATGGCCCTTTCGAACCGGTACTCTGGTCGGGAGCGACGAGACCTCTGGGACACCGAGGAGAGATTCCACTTCTACTGGAAGGAAAACAGCGTCCGGAAACTCTTGTGAAAATTTTAGAGTGATCCAACGGTCGGATCAAAAGTTATGGCCCTTTCGAACCGGTACTCTGCTCTGGAGCGACGAGACCTCCGGGACACCGAGGAGAGATTCCACCTCTACTCGAAGGAAAACAGCGTCCGGAAACTCCTGTGAAAATTTTAGAGTGATCCAACGGTCGGATCAAAAGTTATGGCCCTTTCGAACCGGTACTCTGCTCTGGAGCGACGAGACCTCCGGGACACCGAGGAGAGATTCCACCTCTACTCGAAGGAAAACAGCGTCCGGAAACTCCTGTGAAAATTTTAGAGTGATCCAACGGTCGGATCAAAAGTTATGGCCCTTTCGAACCGGTACTCTGCTCTGGAGCGACGAGACCTCCGGGACACCGAGGAGAGATTCCACCTCTACTCGAAGGAAAACAGCGTGTGGAAACTCCAGTGAAAATTTTAGAGTGATCCAACGGTCGGATCAAAAGTTATGGCCCTTTCGAACCGGTACTCTGGTCGGGAGCGACGAGACTTCCGGGACACCGAGGAGAGATTCCACTTCTACTCGAAGGAAAGCAGCGTCCGAAAACTCTTGTGAAAATTTTAGAGTGATCCAACGGTCGGATCAAAAGTTATGGCCCTTTCGAATCGGTACTCTGCTCTGGAGCGACGAGACCTCCGGGACACCGAGGAGAGATTCCACATCTACTGGAATGAAAACAGCGTCCGGAAACTCCTGTGAAAATTTTAGAGTGATCCAACGGTCGGATCAAAAGTTATGGCCCTTTCGAACCGGTACTCTGGTCGGGAGCGACGAGACCTCCGGGACACCGAGGAGAGATTCCACATCTACTGGAAGGAAAACAGCGTCCTGAAACTCTTGTGAAAATTTTATAGTGATCCAACGGTCGGATCAAAAGTTATGGCCCTTTCGAACCGGTACTCTGCTCTGGAGCGACGAGACCTCCGGGACACCGAGGAGAGATTCCACCTCTACTCCAAGGAAAACAGCGTCCGGAAACTCCAGTGAAAATTTTAGAGTGATCCAACGGTCGGATCAAAAGTTATGGCCCTTTCGAACCGGTACTCTGGTCGGGAGCAACGAGACCTCCGGGTCACCGAGGAGAGATTCCACATCTACTGGAAGGAAAACAGCGTCCGGAAACTCTTGTGAAAATTTTATAGTGATCCAACGGTCGGATCAAAAGTTATGGCCCTTTCGAACCGGTACTCTGCTCTGGAGCGACGAGACCTCCGGGACACCGAGGAGAGATTCCACCTTTACTCGAAGGAAAACAGCGTGTGGAAACTCCAGTGAAAATTTTAGAGTGATCCAACGGTCGGATCAAAAGTTATGGTCCTTTCGAACCGGTACTCTGGTCGGGAGCGACGAGACTTCCGGGACACCGAGGAGAGATTCCACCTCTACCCCAAGGAAAACAGCGTCCGGAAACTCCTGTGAAAATTTTAGAGTGATCCAACGGTCGGATCAAAAGTTATGGCCCTTTCGAACCGGTACTCTGGTCGGGAGCGACGAGACCTCCGGGACACCGAGGAGAGATTCCACTTCTACTGGAAGGAAAACAGCGTCCGGAAACTCTTGTGAAAATTTTAGAGTGATCCAACGGTCGGATCAAAAGTTATGGCCCTTTCGAACCGGTACTCTACTCTGGAGCGACGAGACCTCCGGGACACCGAGGAGAGATTCCACCTCTACCCCAAGGAAAACAGCGTCCGGAAACTCCTGTGAAAATTTTAGAGTGATCCAACGGTCGGATCAAAAGTTATGGCCCTTTCGAACCGGTACTCTGGTCGGGAGCGACGATACCTCTGGGACACCGAGGAGAGATTCCACTTCTACTGGAAGGAAAACAGCGTCCGGAAACTCTTGTGAAAATTTTATAGTGATCCAACGGTCGGATCAAAAGTTATGGCCCTTTCGAACCGGTACTCTGCTCTGGAGCGACGAGACCTCCGGGACACCGAGGAGAGATTCCACCTTTACTCGAAGGAAAACAGCGTGTGGAAACTCCAGTGAAAATTTTAGAGTGATCCAACGGTCGGATCAAAAGTTATGGTCCTTTCGAACCGGTACTCTGGTCGGGAGCGACGAGACTTCCGGGACACCGAGGAGAGATTCCACCTCTACCCCAAGGAAAACAGCGTCCGGAAATTCCTGTGAAAATTTTAGAGTGATCCAACGGTCGGATCAAAAGTTATGGCCCTTTCGAACCGGTACTCTGGTCGGGAGCGACGAGACCTCCGG
This sequence comes from Populus nigra, assembly GCF_951802175.1. Lineage (NCBI taxonomy): Eukaryota > Viridiplantae > Streptophyta > Magnoliopsida > Malpighiales > Salicaceae > Populus > Populus nigra. Next base: position 3,383,042 of record NC_084853.1, read on the forward strand.
GACACCGAGGAGAGATTCCACCTCTACTCGAAGGAAAACAGCGTCCGGAAACTCCTGTGAAAATTTTAGAGTGATCCAACGGTCGGATCAAAAGTTATGGCCCTTTCGAACCGGTACTCTGGTCGGGAGTGACGAGACCTCTGGGACACCGAGGAGAGATTCCACTTCTACTGGAAGGAAAACAGCGTCCGGAAACTCATGTGAAAATTTTAGAGTGATCCAACGGTCGGATCAAAAGTTATGGCCCTTTCGAACCGGTACTCTACTCTGGAGCGACGAGACCTCCGGGACACCGAGGAGAGATTCCACCTCTACTCGAAGGAAAACAGCGTCCGGAAACTCCTGTGAAAATTTTAGAGTGATCCAACGGTCGGATCAAAAGTTATGGCCCTTTCGAACCGGTACTCTGCTCTGGAGCGACGAGACCTCCGGGACACCGAGGAGAGATTCCACCTCTACCCCAAGGAAAACAGCGTCCGGAAACTCCTGTGAAAATTTTAGAGTGATCCAACGGTCGGATCAAAAGTTATGGCCCTTTCGAACCGGTACTCTGGTCGGGAGCGACGATACCTCTGGGACACCGAGGAGAGATTCCACCTCTACTCGAAGGAAAACAGCGTCCGGAAACTCGTGTGAAAATTTTAGAGTGATCCAACGGTCGGATCAAAAGTTATGGCCCTTTCGAACCGGTACTCTGCTCTGGAGCGACGAGACCTCCGGGACACCGAGGAGAGATTCCACCTCTACTCGAAGGAAAACAGCGTCCGGAAACTCCTGTGAAAATTTTAGAGTGATGCAACGGTCGGATCAAAAGTTATGGCCCTTTCGAACCGGTACTCTGGTCGGGAGCGACGAGACCTCTGGGACACCGAGGAGAGATTCCACTTCTACTGGAAGGAAAACAGCGTCCGGAAACTCTTGTGAAAATTTTAGAGTGATCCAACGGTCGGATCAAAAGTTATGGCCCTTTCGAACCGGTACTCTACTCTGGAGCGACGAGACCTCCGGGACACCGAGGAGAGATTCCACCTCTACTCGAAGGAAAACAGCGTCCGGAAACTCCTGTGAAAATTTTAGAGTGATCCAACGGTCGGATCAAAAGTTATGGCCCTTTCGAACCGGTACTCTGCTCTGGAGCGACGAGACCTCCGGGACACCGAGGAGAGATTCCACCTCTACTCCAAGGAAAACAGCGTCCGGAAACTCCTGTGAAAATTTTAGAGTGATCCAACGGTCGGATCAAAAGTTATGGCCCTTTCGAACCGGTACTCTGGTCGGGAGCGACGATACCTCTGGGACACCGAGGAGAGATTCCACTTCTACTGGAAGGAAAACAGCGTCCGGAAACTCTTGTGAAAATTTTAGAGTGATCCAACGGTCGGATCAAAAGTTATGGCCCTTTCGAACCGGTACTCTGGTCGGGAGCGACGAGACTTCCGGGACACCGAGGAGAGATTCCACTTCTACTCGAAGGAAAGCAGCGTCCGAAAACTCTTGTGAAAATTTTAGAGTGATCCAACGGTCGGATCAAAAGTTATGGCCCTTTCGAATCGGTACTCTGCTCTGGAGCGACGAGACCTCCGGGACACCGAGGAGAGAATCCACATCTACTGGAATGAAAACAGCGTCCGGAAACTCCTGTGAAAATTTTAGAGTGATCCAACGGTCGGATCAAAAGTTATGGCCCTTTCGAACCGGTACTCTGGTCGGGAGCGACGAGACCTCCGGGACACCGAGGAGAGATTCCACATCTACTGGAAGGAAAACAGCGTCCTGAAACTCTTGTGAAAATTTTATAGTGATCCAACGGTCGGATCAAAAGTTATGGCCCTTTCGAACCGGTACTCTGCTCTGGAGCGACGAGACCTCCGGGACACCGAGGAGAGATTCCACCTCTACTCCAAGGAAAACAGCGTCCGGAAACTCCAGTGAAAATTTTAGAGTGATCCAACGGTCGGATCAAAAGTTATGGCCCTTTCGAACCGGTACTCTGGTCGGGAGCAACGAGACCTCCGGGTCACCGAGGAGAGATTCCACATCTACTGGAAGGAAAACAGCGTCCGGAAACTCTTGTGAAAATTTTATAGTGATCCAACGGTCGGATCAAAAGTTATGGCCCTTTCGAACCGGTACTCTGCTCTGGAGCGACGAGACCTCCGGGACACCGAGGAGAGATTCCACCTTTACTCGAAGGAAAACAGCGTGTGGAAACTCCAGTGAAAATTTTAGAGTGATCCAACGGTCGGATCAAAAGTTATGGTCCTTTCGAACCGGTACTCTGGTCGGGAGCGACGAGACTTCCGGGACACCGAGGAGAGATTCCACCTCTACCCCAAGGAAAACAGCGTCCGGAAACTCCTGTGAAAATTTTAGAGTGATCCAACGGTCGGATCAAAAGTTATGGCCCTTTCGAACCGGTACTCTGGTCGGGAGCGACGAGACCTCCGGGACACCGAGGAGAGATTCCACTTCTACTGGAAGGAAAACAGCGTCCGGAAACTCTTGTGAAAATTTTAGAGTGATCCAACGGTCGGATCAAAAGTTATGGCCCTTTCGAACCGGTACTCTACTCTGGAGCGACGAGACCTCCGGGACACCGAGGAGAGATTCCACCTCTACTTGAAGGAAAACAGCGTCCGGAAACTCCTGTGAAAATTTTAGAGTGATCCAACGGTCGGATCAAAAGTTATGGCCCTTTCGAACCGGTACTCTGCTCTGGAGCGACGAGACCTCCGGGACACCGAGGAGAGATTCCACCTCTACTCGAAGGAAAACAGCGTCCGGAAACTCCTGTGAAAATTTTAGAGTGATCCAACGGTCGGATCAAAAGTTATGGCCCTTTCGAACCGGTACTCTGCTCTGGAGCGACGAGACCTCCGGGACACCGAGGAGAGATTCCACCTCTACTCGAAGGAAAACAGCGTGTGGAAACTCCAGTGAAAATTTTAGAGTGATCCAACGGTCGGATCAAAAGTTATGGCCCTTTCGAACCGGTACTCTGGTCGGGAGCGACGAGACTTCCGGGACACCGAGGAGAGATTCCACTTCTACTCGAAGGAAAGCAGCGTCCGAAAACTCTTGTGAAAATTTTAGAGTGATCCAACGGTCGGATCAAAAGTTATGGCCCTTTCGAATCGGTACTCTGCTCTGGAGCGACGAGACCTCCGGGACACCGAGGAGAGATTCCACATCTACTGGAATGAAAACAGCGTCCGGAAACTCCTGTGAAAATTTTAGAGTGATCCAACGGTCGGATCAAAAGTTATGGCCCTTTCGAACCGGTACTCTGGTCGGGAGCGACGAGACCTCCGGGACACCGAGGAGAGATTCCACATCTACTGGAAGGAAAACAGCGTCCTGAAACTCTTGTGAAAATTTTATAGTGATCCAACGGTCGGATCAAAAGTTATGGCCCTTTCGAACCGGTACTCTGCTCTGGAGCGACGAGACCTCCGGGACACCGAGGAGAGATTCCACCTCTACTCCAAGGAAAACAGCGTCCGGAAACTCCAGTGAAAATTTTAGAGTGATCCAACGGTCGGATCAAAAGTTATGGCCCTTTCGAACCGGTACTCTGGTCGGGAGCAACGAGACCTCCGGGTCACCGAGGAGAGATTCCACATCTACTGGAAGGAAAACAGCGTCCGGAAACTCTTGTGAAAATTTTATAGTGATCCAACGGTCGGATCAAAAGTTATGGCCCTTTCGAACCGGTACTCTGCTCTGGAGCGACGAGACCTCCGGGACACCGAGGAGAGATTCCACCTCTACTCGAAGGAAAACAGCGTCCGGAAACTCCTGTGAAAATTTTATAGTGATCCAACGGTCGGATCAAAAGTTATGGCCCGTTCGAATCGGTACTCTGGTCGGGAGCGACGAGACCTCCGGGACACCGAGGAGATATTCCACCTCTACTCGAAGGAAAAGAGCGTCCGGAAACTCCTGTGAAAATTTTAGAGTGATCCAACGGTCGGATCAAAAGTTATGGCCCTTTCGAACCGGTACTCTGCTCTGGAGCGACGAGACCTCCGGGACACCGAGGAGAGATTCCACCTTTACTCGAAGGAAAACAGCGTGTGGAAACTCCAGTGAAAATTTTAGAGTGATCCAACGGTCGGATCAAAAGTTATGGTCCTTTCGAACCGGTACTCTGGTCGGGAGCGACGAGACTTCCGGGACACCGAGGAGAGATTCCACCTCTACTCCAAGGAAAACAGCGTCCGGAAACTCCAGTAAAAATTTTAGAGTGATCCAACGGTCGGATCAAAAGTTATGGCCCTTTCGAACCGGTACTCTGGTCGGGAGCAACGAGACCTCCGGGTCACCGAGGAGAGATTCCACATCTACTGGAAGGAAAACAGCGTCCGGAAACTCTTGTGAAAATTTTATAGTGATCCAACGGTCGGATCAAAAGTTATGGCCCTTTCGAACCGGTACTCTGGTCGGGAGCGACGAGACCTCCGGGACACCGAGGAGAGATTCCACATCTACTGGAAGGAAAACAGCGTCCTGAAACTCTTGTGAAAATTTTATAGTGATCCAACGGTCGGATCAAAAGTTATGGCCCTTTCGAACCGGTACTCTGCTCTGGAGCGACGAGACCTCCGGGACACCGAGGAGAGATTCCACCTCTACTCCAAGGAAAACAGCGTCCGGAAACTCCAGTGAATTTTAGAGTGATCCAACGGTCGGATCAAAAGTTATGGCCCTTTCGAACCGGTACTCTGGTCGGGAGCAACGAGACCTCCGGGTCACCGAGGAGAGATTCCACATCTACTGGAAGGAAAACAGCGTCCGGAAACTCGTGTGAAAATTTTATAGTGATCCAACGGTCGGATCAAAAGTTATGGCCCTTTCGAACCGGTACTCTGCTCTGGAGCGACGAGACCTCCGGGACACCGAGGAGAGATTCCACCTCTACTCGAAGGAAAACAGCGTCCGGAAATTCCTGTGAAAATTTTAGAGTGATCCAACGGTCGGATCAAAAGTTATGGCCCGTTCGAATCGGTACTCTGGTCGGGAGCGACGAGACCTCCGGGACACCGAGGAGATATTCCACCTCTACTCGAAGGAAAAGAGCGTCCGGAAACTCTTGTGAAAATTTTAGAGTGATCCAACGGTCGGATCAAAAGTTATGGCCCTTTCGAACCGGTACTCTTCTCTGGAGCGACGAGACCTCCGGGACACCGAGGAGAGATTCCACCTTTACTCGAAGGAAAACAGCATGTGGAAACTCCAGTGAAAATTTTAGAGTGATCCAACGGTCGGATCAAAAGTTATGGTCCTTTCGAACCGGTACTCTGGTCGGGAGCGACGAGACTTCCGGGACACCGAGGAGAGATTCCACCTCTACTCCAAGGAAAACAGCGTCCGGAAACTCCAGTAAAAATTTTAGAGTGATCCAACGGTCGGATCAAAAGTTATGGCCCTTTCGAACCGGTACTCTGGTCGGGAGCAACGAGACCTCCGGGTCACCGAGGAGAGATTCCACATCTACTGGAAGGAAAACAGCGTCCGGAAACTCTTGTGAAAATTTTATAGTGATCCAACGGTCGGATCAAAAGTTATGGCCCTTTCGAACCGGTACTCTGCTCTGGAGCGACGAGACCTCCGGGACACCGAGGGGAGATTCCACCTCTACTCCAAGGCAAACAGCGTCCGGAAACTCCTGTGAAAATTTTAGAGTGATCCAACGGTCGGATCAAAAGTTATGGCCCTTTCGAACCGGTACTCTGGTCGGGAGCGACGATACCTCTGGGACACCGAGGAGAGATTCCACTTCTACTGGAAGGAAAACAGCGTCCGGAAACTCGTGTGAAAATTTTATAGTGATCCAACGGTCGGATCAAAAGTTATGGCCCTTTCGAACCGGTACTCTGCTCTGGAGCGACGAGACCTCCGGGACACCGAGGAGAGATTCCACCTCTACTCGAAGGAAAACAGCGTCCGGAAACTCCTGTGAAAATTTTAGAGTGATCCAACGGTCGGATCAAAAGTTATGGCCCGTTCGAATCGGTACTCTGGTCGGGAGCGACGAGACCTCCGGGACACCGAGGAGATATTCCACCTCTACTCGAAGGAAAAGAGCGTCCGGAAACTCTTGTGAAAATTTTATAGTGATCCAACGGTCGGATCAAAAGTTATGGCCCTTTCGAACCGGTACTCTGGTCGGGAGCGACGAGACTTCCGGGACACCGAGGAGAGATTCCACCTCTACCCCAAGGAAAACAGCGTCCGGAAACTCCTGTGAAAATTTTAGAGTGATCCAACGGTCGGATCAAAAGTTATGGCCCTTTCGAACCGGTACTCTGGTCGGGAGCGACGAGACCTCCGGGACACCGAGGAGAGATTCCACTTCTACTGGAAGGAAAACAGCGTCCGGAAACTCTTGTGAAAATTTTAGAGTGATCCAACGGTCGGATCAAAAGTTATGGCCCTTTCGAACCGGTACTCTGCTCTGGAGCGACGAGACCTCCGGGACACCGAGGAGAGATTCCACCTCTACTCCAAGGAAAACAGCGTCCGGAAACTCCAGTAAAAATTTTAGAGTGATCCAACGGTCGGATCAAAAGTTATGGCCCTTTCGAACCGGTACTCTGGTCGGGAGCAACGAGACCTCCGGGTCACCGAGGAGAGATTCCACCTCTACTCGAAGGAAAAGAGCGTCCGGAAACTCTTGTGAAAATTTTATAGTGATCCAACGGTCGGATCAAAAGTTATGGCCCTTTCGAACCGGTACTCTGGTCGGGAGCGACGAGACTTCCGGGACACCGAGGAGAGATTCCACCTCTACCCCAAGGAAAACAGCGTCCGGAAACTCCTGTGAAAATTTTAGAGTGATCCAACGGTCGGATCAAAAGTTATGGCCCTTTCGAACCGGTACTCTGGTCGGGAGCGACGAGACCTCCGGGACACCGAGGAGAGATTCCACTTCTACTGGAAGGAAAACAGCGTCCGGAAACTCTTGTGAAAATTTTAGAGTGATCCAACGGTCGGATCAAAAGTTATGGCCCTTTCGAACCGGTACTCTGCTCTGGAGCGACGAGACCTCCGGGACACCGAGGAGAGATTCCACCTCTACTCGAAGGAAAACAGCGTCCGGAAACTCCTGTGAAAATTTTAGAGTGATCCAACGGTCGGATCAAAAGTTATGGCCCTTTCGAACCGGTACTCTGGTCGGGAGCGACGAGACCTCTGGGACACCGAGGAGAGATTCCACTTCTACTGGAAGGAAAACAGCGTCCGGAAACTCTTGTGAAAATTTTAGAGTGATCCAACGGTCGGATCAAAAGTTATGGCCCTTTCGAACCGGTACTCTGCTCTGGAGCGACGAGACCTCCGGGACACCGAGGAGAGATTCCACCTCTACTCCAAGGAAAACAGCGTCCGGAAACTCCTGTGAAAATTTTAGAGTGATCCAACGGTCGGATCAAAAGTTATGGCCCTTTCGAACCGGTACTCTGCTCTGGAGCGACGAGACCTCCGGGACACCGAGGAGAGATTCCACCTCTACTCGAAGGAAAACAGCGTGTGGAAACTCCAGTGAAAATTTTAGAGTGATCCAACGGTCGGATCAAAAGTTATGGCCCTTTCGAACCGGTACTCTGGTCGGGAGCGACGAGACTTCCGGGACACCGAGGAGAGATTCCACTTCTACTCGAAGGAAAGCAGCGTCCGAAAACTCTTGTGAAAATTTTAGAGTGATCCAACGGTCGGATCAAAAGTTATGGCCCTTTCGAATCGGTACTCTGCTCTGGAGCGACGAGACCTCCGGGACACCGAGGAGAGATTCCACATCTACTGGAATGAAAACAGCGTCCGGAAACTCCTGTGAAAATTTTAGAGTGATCCAACGGTCGGATCAAAAGTTATGGCCCTTTCGAACCGGTACTCTGGTCGGGAGCGACGAGACCTCCGGGACACCGAGGAGAGATTCCACATCTACTGGAAGGAAAACAGCGTCCTGAAACTCTTGTGAAAATTTTATAGTGATCCAACGGTCGGATCAAAAGTTATGGCCCTTTCGAACCGGTACTCTGCTCTGGAGCGACGAGACCTCCGGGACACCGAGGAGAGATTCCACCTCTACTCCAAGGAAAACAGCGTCCGGAAACTCCAGTGAAAATTTTAGAGTGATCCAACGGTCGGATCAAAAGTTATGGCCCTTTCGAACCGGTACTCTGGTCGGGAGCAACGAGACCTCCGGGTCACCGAGGAGAGATTCCACATCTACTGGAAGGAAAACAGCGTCCGGAAACTCTTGTGAAAATTTTATAGTGATCCAACGGTCGGATCAAAAGTTATGGCCCTTTCGAACCGGTACTCTGCTCTGGAGCGACGAGACCTCCGGGACACCGAGGAGAGATTCCACCTCTACTCGAAGGAAAACAGCGTCCGGAAACTCCTGTGAAAATTTTATAGTGATCCAACGGTCGGATCAAAAGTTATGGCCCGTTCGAAGCGGTACTCTGGTCGGGAGCGACGAGACCTCCGGGACACCGAGGAGATATTCCACCTCTACTCGAAGGAAAAGAGCGTCCGGAAACTCCTGTGAAAATTTTAGAGTGATCCAACGGTCGGATCAAAAGTTATGGCCCTTTCGAACCGGTACTCTGCTCTGGAGCGACGAGACCTCCGGGACACCGAGGAGAGATTCCACCTTTACTCGAAGGAAAACAGCGTGTGGAAACTCCAGTGAAAATTTTAGAGTGATCCAACGGTCGGATCAAAAGTTATGGTCCTTTCGAACCGGTACTCTGGTCGGGAGCGACGAGACTTCCGGGACACCGAGGAGAGATTCCACCTCTACTCCAAGGAAAACAGCGTCCGGAAACTCCAGTAAAAATTTTAGAGTGATCCAACGGTCGGATCAAAAGTTATGGCCCTTTCGAACCGGTACTCTGGTCGGGAGCAACGAGACCTCCGGGTCACCGAGGAGAGATTCCACATCTACTGGAAGGAAAACAGCGTCCGGAAACTCTTGTGAAAATTTTATAGTGATCCAACGGTCGGATCAAAAGTTATGGCCCTTTCGAACCGGTACTCTGGTCGGGAGCGACGAGACCTCCGGGACACCGAGGAGAGATTCCACATCTACTGGAAGGAAAACAGCGTCCTGAAACTCTTGTGAAAATTTTATAGTGATCCAACGGTCGGATCAAAAGTTATGGCCCTTTCGAACCGGTACTCTGCTCTGGAGCGACGAGACCTCCGGGACACCGAGGAGAGATTCCACCTCTACTCCAAGGAAAACAGCGTCCGGAAACTCCAGTGAAAATTTTAGAGTGATCCAACGGTCGGATCAAAAGTTATGGCCCTTTCGAACCGGTACTCTGGTCGGGAGCAACGAGACCTCCGGGTCACCGAGGAGAGATTCCACATCTACTGGAAGGAAAACAGCGTCCGGAAACTCGTGTGAAAATTTTATAGTGATCCAACGGTCGGATCAAAAGTTATGGCCCTTTCGAACCGGTACTCTGCTCTGGAGCGACGAGACCTCCGGGACACCGAGGAGAGATTCCACCTCTACTCGAAGGAAAACAGCGTCCGGAAACTCCTGTGAAAATTTTAGAGTGATCCAACGGTCGGATCAAAAGTTATGGCCCGTTCGAATCGGTACTCTGGTCGGGAGCGACGAGACCTCCGGGACACCGAGGAGATATTCCACCTCTACTCGAAGGAAAAGAGCGTCCGGAAACTCTTGTGAAAATTTTAGAGTGATCCAACGGTCGGATCAAAAGTTATGGCCCTTTCGAACCGGTACTCTTCTCTGGAGCGACGAGACCTCCGGGACACCGAGGAGAGATTCCACCTTTACTCGAAGGAAAACAGCGTGTGGAAACTCCAGTGAAAATTTTAGAGTGATCCAACGGTCGGATCAAAAGTTATGGTCCTTTCGAACCGGTACTCTGGTCGGGAGCGACGAGACTTCCGGGACACCGAGGAGAGATTCCACCTCTACTCCAAGGAAAACAGCGTCCGGAAACTCCAGTAAAAATTTTAGAGTGATCCAACGGTCGGATCAAAAGTTATGGCCCTTTCGAACCGGTACTCTGGTCGGGAGCAACGAGACCTCCGGGTCACCGAGGAGAGATTCCACATCTACTGGAAGGAAAACAGCGTCCGGAAACTCTTGTGAAAATTTTATAGTGATCCAACGGTCGGATCAAAAGTTATGGCCCTTTCGAACCGGTACTCTGCTCTGGAGCGACGAGACCTCCGGGACACCGAGGAGAGATTCCACCTCTACTCCAAGGCAAACAGCGTCCGGAAACTCCTGTGAAAATTTTAGAGTGATCCAACGGTCGGATCAAAAGTTATGGCCCTTTCGAACCGGTACTCTGGTCGGGAGCGACGATACCTCTGGGACACCGAGGAGAGATTCCACTTCTACTGGAAGGAAAACAGCGTCCGGAAACTCTTGTGAAAATTTTAGAGTGATCCAACGGTCGGATCAAAAGTTATGGCCCTTTCGAACCGGTACTCTGCTCTGGAGCGACGAGACCTCCGGGACACCGAGGAGAGATTCCACCTCTACTCGAAGGAAAACAGCGTCCGGAAACTCCTGTGAAAATTTTAGAGTGATCCAACGGTCGGATCAAAAGTTATGGCCCTTTCGAACCGGTACTCTGGTCGGGAGCGACGAGACCTCTGGGACACCGAGGAGAGATTCCACTTCTACTGGAAGGAAAACAGCGTCCGGAAACTCTTGTGAAAATTTTAGAGTGATCCAACGGTCGGATCAAAAGTTATGGCCCTTTCGAACCGGTACTCTGCTCTGGAGCGACGAGACCTCCGGGACACCGAGGAGAGATTCCACCTTTACTCGAAGGAAAACAGCGTGTGGAAACTCCAGTGAAAATTTTAGAGTGATCCAACGGTCGGATCAAAAGTTATGGTCCTTTCGAACCGGTACTCTGGTCGGGAGCGACGAGACCTCCGGGACTCCGAGGAGAGATTCCACCTCTACTCGAAGGAAAGCAGCGTCCGGAAACTCTTGTGAAAATTTTAGAGTGATCCAACGGTCGGATCAAAAGTTATGGCCCTTTCGAACCGGTACTCTGGTCGGGAGCGACGATACCTCTGGGACACCGAGGAGAGATTCCACTTCTAATGGAAGGAAAACAGCGTCCGGAAACTCTTGTGAAAATTTAGAGTGATCCAACGGTCGGATCAAAAGTTATGGCCCTTTCGAACCGGTACTCTGGTCTGGAGCGACGAGACTTCCGGGACACCGAGGAGAGATTCCACTTCTACTGGAAGGAAAACAGCGTCCGGAAACTCTTGTGAAAATTTTAGAGTGATCCAACGGTCGGATCAAAAGTTATGGCCCTTTCGAATCGGTACTCTGGTCTGGAGCGACGAGACCTCCGGGACACCGAGGAGAGATTCCACCTCTACTCGAAGGAAAACAGCGTCCTGAAACTCCTGTGAAAATTTTAGAGTGATCCAACGGTCGGATCAAAAGTTATGGCCCGTTCGAACCGGTACTCTGGTCGGGAGCGACGAGACCTCCGGGACACCGAGGAGAGATTCCACCTCTACTCGAAGGAAAACAGCGTCCGGAAACTCCTGTGAAAATTTTAGAGTGATCCAACGGTCGGATCAAAAGTTATGGCCCTTTCGAACCGGTACTCTGCTCTGGAGCGACGAGACCTCCGGGACACCGAGGAGAGCTTCCACCTCTACTCGAAGGAAAACAGCGTGTGGAAACTCCAGTGAAAATTTTAGAGTGATCCAACGGTCGTATCAAAAGTTATGGCCCTTTCGAACCGGTACTCTGGTCGGGAGCGACGAGACCTCCGGGACACCGAGGAGAGATTCCACCTCTACTCGAAGGAAAGCAGCGTCCGGAAACTCTTGTGAAAATTTTAGAGTGATCCAACGGTCGGATCAAAAGTTATGGCCCTTTCGAATCGGTACTCTGGTCTGGAGCGACGAGACCTCCGGGACACCGAGGAGAGATTCCACCTTTACTCGAAGGAAAACAGCGTGTGGAAACTCCAGTGAAAATTTTAGAGTGATCCAACGGTCGGATCAAAAGTTATGGTCCTTTCGAACCGGTACTCTGGTCGGGAGCGACGAGACTTCCGGGACACCGAGGAGAGATTCCACCTCTACACCAAGGAAAACAGCGTCCGGAAACTCCAGTAAAAATTTTAGAGTGATCCAACGGTCGGATCAAAAGTTATGGCCCTTTCGAACCGGTACTCTGGTCGGGAGCAACGAGACCTCCGGGTCACCGAGGAGAGATTCCACATCTACTGGAAGGAAAACAGCGTCCGGAAACTCTTGTGAAAATTTTATAGTGATCCAACGGTCGGATCAAAAGTTATGGCCCTTTCGAACCGGTACTCTGCTCTGGAGCGACGAGACCTCCGGGACACCGAGGAGAGATTCCACCTCTACTCCAAGGCAAACAGCGTCCGGAAACTCCTGTGAAAATTTTAGAGTGATCCAACGGTCGGATCAAAAGTTATGGCCCTTTCGAACCGGTACTCTGGTCGGGAGCGACGATACCTCTGGGACACCGAGGAGAGATTCCACTTCTACTGGAAGGAAAACAACGTCCGGAAACTCTTGTGAAAATTTTAGAGTGATCCAACGGTCGGATCAAAAGTTATGGCCCTTTCGAACCGGTACTCTTCTCTGGAGCGACGAGACCTCCGGGACACCGAGGAGAGATTCCACCTTTACTCGAAGGAAAACAGCGTGTGGAAACTCCAGTGAAAATTTTAGAGTGATCCAACGGTCGGATCAAAAGTTATGGTCCTTTCGAACCGGTACTCTGGTCGGGAGCGACGAGACTTCCGGGACACCGAGGAGAGATTCCACCTCTACTCCAAGGAAAACAGCGTCCGGAAACTCCAGTAAAAATTTTAGAGTGATCCAACGGTCGGATCAAAAGTTATGGCCCTTTCGAACCGGTACTCTGCTCTGGAGCGACGAGACCTCCGGGACACCGAGGAGAGATTCCACCTCTACTCCAAGGCAAACAGCGTCCGGAAACTCCTGTGAAAATTTTAGAGTGATCCAACGGTCGGATCAAAAGTTATGGCCCTTTCGAACCGGTACTCTGGTCGGGAGCGACGATACCTCTGGGACACCGAGGAGAGATTCCACTTCTACTGGAAGGAAAACAGCGTCCGGAAACTCTTGTGAAAATTTTAGAGTGATCCAACGGTCGGATCAAAAGTTATGGCCCTTTCGAACCGGTACTCTGCTCTGGAGCGACGAGACCTCCGGGACACCGAGGAGAGATTCCACCTCTACTCGAAGGAAAACAGCGTCCGGAAACTCCTGTGAAAATTTTAGAGTGATCCAACGGTCGGATCAAAAGTTATGGCCCTTTCGAACCGGTACTCTGGTCGGGAGCGACGAGACCTCTGGGACACCGAGGAGAGATTCCACTTCTACTGGAAGGAAAACAGCGTCCGGAAACTCTTGTGAAAATTTTAGAGTGATCCAACGGTCGGATCAAAAGTTATGGCCCTTTCGAACCGGTACTCTGCTCTGGAGCGACGAGACCTCCGGGACACCGAGGAGATATTCCACCTCTACTCGAAGGAAAAGAGCGTCCGGAAACTCCTGTGAAAATTTTAGAGTGATCCAACGGTCGGATCAAAAGTTATGGCCCTTTCGAACCGGTACTCTGCTCTGGAGCGACGAGACCTCCGGGACACCGAGGAGAGATTCCACCTTTACTCGAAGGAAAACAGCGTGTGGAAACTCCAGTGAAAATTTTAGAGTGATCCAACGGTCGGATCAAAAGTTATGGTCCTTTCGAACCGGTACTCTGGTCGGGAGCGACGAGACTTCCGGGACACCGAGGAGAGATTCCACCTCTACTCCAAGGAAAACAGCGTCCGGAAACTCCAGTAAAAATTTTAGAGTGATCCAACGGTCGGATCAAAAGTTATGGCCCTTTCGAACCGGTACTCTGGTCGGGAGCAACGAGACCTCCGGGTCACCGAGGAGAGATTCCACATCTACTGGAAGGAAAACAGCGTCCGGAAACTCTTGTGAAAATTTTATAGTGATCCAACGGTCGGATCAAAAGTTATGGCCCTTTCGAACCGGTACTCTGGTCGGGAGCGACGAGACCTCCGGGACACCGAGGAGAGATTCCACATCTACTGGAAGGAAAACAGCGTCCTGAAACTCTTGTGAAAATTTTATAGTGATCCAACGGTCGGATCAAAAGTTATGGCCCTTTCGAACCGGTACTCTGCTCTGGAGCGACGAGACCTCCGGGACACCGAGGAGAGATTCCACCTCTACTCCAAGGAAAACAGCGTCCGGAAACTCCAGTGAAAATTTTAGAGTGATCCAACGGTCGGATCAAAAGTTATGGCCCTTTCGAACCGGTACTCTGGTCGGGAGCAACGAGACCTCCGGGTCACCGAGGAGAGATTCCACATCTACTGGAAGGAAAACAGCGTCCGGAAACTCGTGTGAAAATTTTATAGTGATCCAACGGTCGGATCAAAAGTTATGGCCCTTTCGAACCGGTACTCTGCTCTGGAGCGACGAGACCTCCGGGACACCGAGGAGAGATTCCACCTCTACTCGAAGGAAAACAGCGTCCGGAAACTCCTGTGAAAATTTTAGAGTGATCCAACGGTCGGATCAAAAGTTATGGCCCGTTCGAATCGGTACTCTGGTCGGGAGCGACGAGACCTCCGGGACACCGAGGAGATATTCCACCTCTACTCGAAGGAAAAGAGCGTCCGGAAACTCTTGTGAAAATTTTAGAGTGATCCAACGGTCGGATCAAAAGTTATGGCCCTTTCGAACCGGTACTCTTCTCTGGAGCGACGAGACCTCCGGGACACCGAGGAGAGATTCCACCTTTACTCGAAGGAAAACAGCGTGTGGAAACTCCAGTGAAAATTTTAGAGTGATCCAACGGTCGGATCAAAAGTTATGGTCCTTTCGAACCGGTACTCTGGTCGGGAGCGACGAGACTTCCGGGACACCGAGGAGAGATTCCACCTCTACTCCAAGGAAAACAGCGTCCGGAAACTCCAGTAAAAATTTTAGAGTGATCCAACGGTCGGATCAAAAGTTATGGCCCTTTCGAACCGGTACTCTGGTCGGGAGCAACGAGACCTCCGGGTCACCGAGGAGAGATTCCACATCTACTGGAAGGAAAACAGCGTCCGGAAACTCTTGTGAAAATTTTATAGTGATCCAACGGTCGGATCAAAAGTTATGGCCCTTTCGAACCGGTACTCTGCTCTGGAGCGACGAGACCTCCGGGACACCGAGGAGAGATTCCACCTCTACTCCAAGGCAAACAGCGTCCGGAAACTCCTGTGAAAATTTTAGAGTGATCCAACGGTCGGATCAAAAGTTATGGCCCTTTCGAACCGGTACTCTGGTCGGGAGCGACGATACCTCTGGGACACCGAGGAGAGATTCCACTTCTACTGGAAGGAAAACAGCGTCCGGAAACTCTTGTGAAAATTTTAGAGTGATCCAACGGTCGGATCAAAAGTTATGGCCCTTTCGAACCGGTACTCTGCTCTGGAGCGACGAGACCTCCGGGACACCGAGGAGAGATTCCACCTCTACTCGAAGGAAAACAGCGTCCGGAAACTCCTGTGAAAATTTTAGAGTGATCCAACGGTCGGATCAAAAGTTATGGCCCTTTCGAACCGGTACTCTGGTCGGGAGCGACGAGACCTCTGGGACACCGAGGAGAGATTCCACTTCTACTGGAAGGAAAACAGCGTCCGGAAACTCTTGTGAAAATTTTAGAGTGATCCAACGGTCGGATCAAAAGTTATGGCCCTTTCGAACCGGTACTCTGCTCTGGAGCGACGAGACCTCCGGGACACCGAGGAGAGATTCCACCTTTACTCGAAGGAAAACAGCGTGTGGAAACTCCAGTGAAAATTTTAGAGTGATCCAACGGTCGGATCAAAAGTTATGGTCCTTTCGAACCGGTACTCTGGTCGGGAGCGACGAGACCTCCGGGACTCCGAGGAGAGATTCCACCTCTACTCCAAGGAAAACAGCGTCCGGAAACTCCTGTGAAAATTTTAGAGTGATCCAACGGTCGGATCAAAAGTTATGGCCCTTTCGAACCGGTACTCTGGTCGGGAGCGACGATACCTCTGGGACACCGAGGAGAGATTCCACTTCTACTGGAAGGAAAACAGCGTCCGGAAACTCTTGTGAAAATTTTATAGTGATCCAACGGTCGGATCAAAAGTTATGGCCCTTTCGAACCGGTACTCTGCTCTGGAGCGACGAGACCTCCGGGACACCGAGGAGAGATTCCACCTCTACTCCAAGGCAAACAGCGTCCGGAAACTCCTGTGAAAATTTTAGAGTGATCCAACGGTCGGATCAAAAGTTATGGCCCTTTCGAACCGGTACTCTGGTCGGGAGCAACGAGACCTCCGGGTCACCGAGGAGAGATTCCACATCTACTGGAAGGAAAACAGCGTCCGGAAACTCGTGTGAAAATTTTATAGTGATCCAACGGTCGGATCAAAAGTTATGGCCCTTTCGAACCGGTACTCTGCTCTGGAGCGACGAGACCTCCGGGACACCGAGGAGAGATTCCACCTCTACTCGAAGGAAAACAGCGTCCGGAAACTCCTGTGAAAATTTTAGAGTGATCCAACGGTCGGATCAAAAGTTATGGCCCGTTCGAATCGGTACTCTGGTCGGGAGCGACGATACCTCTGGGACACCGAGGAGAGATTCCACTTCTACTGGAAGGAAAACAGCGTCCGGAAACTCTTGTGAAAATTTTAGAGTGATCCAACGGTCGGATCAAAAGTTATGGCCCTTTCGAACCGGTACTCTGCTCTGGAGCGACGAGACCTCCGGGACACCGAGGAGAGATTCCACCTCTACTCGAAGGAAAACAGCGTCCGGAAACTCCTGTGAAAATTTTAGAGTGATCCAACGGTCGGATCAAAAGTTATGGCCCTTTCGAACCGGTACTCTGGTCGGGAGCGACGAGACCTCTGGGACACCGAGGAGAGATTCCACTTCTACTGGAAGGAAAACAGCGTCCGGAAACTCTTGTGAAAATTTTAGAGTGATCCAACGGTCGGATCAAAAGTTATGGCCCTTTCGAACCGGTACTCTGCTCTGGAGCGACGAGACCTCCGGGACACCGAGGAGAGATTCCACCTTTACTCGAAGGAAAACAGCGTGTGGAAACTCCAGTGAAAATTTTAGAGTGATCCAACGGTCGGATCAAAAGTTATGGTCCTTTCGAACCGGTACTCTGGTCGGGAGCGACGAGACCTCCGGGACTCCGAGGAGAGATTCCACCTCTACTCCAAGGAAAACAGCGTCCGGAAACTCCTGTGAAAATTTTAGAGTGATCCAACGGTCGGATCAAAAGTTATGGCCCTTTCGAACCGGTACTCTGGTCGGGAGCGACGATACCTCTGGGACACCGAGGAGAGATTCCACTTCTACTGGAAGGAAAACAGCGTCCGGAAACTCTTGTGAAAATTTTATAGTGATCCAACGGTCGGATCAAAAGTTATGGCCCTTTCGAACCGGTACTCTGCTCTGGAGCGACGAGACCTCCGGGACACCGAGGAGAGATTCCACCTCTACTCCAAGGCAAACAGCGTCCGGAAACTCCTGTGAAAATTTTAGAGTGATCCAACGGTCGGATCAAAAGTTATGGCCCTTTCGAACCGGTACTCTGGTCGGGAGCGACGATACCTCTGGGACACCGAGGAGAGATTCCACTTCTAATGGAAGGAAAACAGCGTCCGGAAACTCTTGTGAAAATTTTAGAGTGATCCAACGGTCGGATCAAAAGTTATGGCCCTTTCGAACCGGTACTCTGGTCTGGAGCGACGAGACTTCCGGGACACCGAGGAGAGATTCCACTTCTACTGGAAGGAAAACAGCGTCCGGAAACTCTTGTGAAAATTTTAGAGTGATCCAACGGTCGGATCAAAAGTTATGGCCCTTTCGAATCGGTACTCTGGTCTGGAGCGACGAGACCTCCGGGACACCGAGGAGAGATTCCACCTCTACTCGAAGGAAAACAGCGTCCTGAAACTCCTGTGAAAATTTTAGAGTGATCCAACGGTCGGATCAAAAGTTATGGCCCGTTCGAACCGGTACTCTGGTCGGGAGCGACGAGACCTCCGGGACACCGAGGAGAGATTCCACCTCTACTCGAAGGAAAACAGCGTCCGGAAACTCCTGTGAAAATTTTAGAGTGATCCAACGGTCGGATCAAAAGTTATGGCCCTTTCGAACCGGTACTCTGCTCTGGAGCGACGAGACCTCCGGGACACCGAGGAGAGCTTCCACCTCTACTCGAAGGAAAACAGCGTGTGGAAACTCCAGTGAAAATTTTAGAGTGATCCAACGGTCGTATCAAAAGTTATGGCCCTTTCGAACCGGTACTCTGGTCGGGAGCGACGAGACCTCCGGGACACCGAGGAGAGATTCCACCTCTACTCGAAGGAAAGCAGCGTCCGGAAACTCTTGTGAAAATTTTAGAGTGATCCAACGGTCGGATCAAAAGTTATGGCCCTTTCGAATCGGTACTCTGGTCTGGAGCGACGAGACTTCCGGGACACCGAGGAGAGATTCCACCTCTACACCAAGGAAAACAGCGTCCGGAAACTCCAGTAAAAATTTTAGAGTGATCCAACGGTCGGATCAAAAGTTATGGTCCTTTCGAACCGGTACTCTGGTCGGGAGCGACGAGACTTCCGGGACACCGAGGAGAGATTCCACCTCTACACCAAGGAAAACAGCGTCCGGAAACTCCAGTAAAAATTTTAGAGTGATCCAACGGTCGGATCAAAAGTTATGGCCCTTTCGAACCGGTACTCTGGTCGGGAGCAACGAGACCTCCGGGTCACCGAGGAGAGATTCCACATCTACTGGAAGGAAAACAGCGTCCGGAAACTCTTGTGAAAATTTTATAGTGATCCAACGGTCGGATCAAAAGTTATGGCCCTTTCGAACCGGTACTCTGCTCTGGAGCGACGAGACCTCCGGGACACCGAGGAGAGATTCCACCTCTACTCCAAGGCAAACAGCGTCCGGAAACTCCTGTGAAAATTTTAGAGTGATCCAACGGTCGGATCAAAAGTTATGGCCCTTTCGAACCGGTACTCTGGTCGGGAGCGACGATACCTCTGGGACACCGAGGAGAGATTCCACTTCTACTGGAAGGAAAACAACGTCCGGAAACTCTTGTGAAAATTTTAGAGTGATCCAACGGTCGGATCAAAAGTTATGGCCCTTTCGAACCGGTACTCTTCTCTGGAGCGACGAGACCTCCGGGACACCGAGGAGAGATTCCACCTTTACTCGAAGGAAAACAGCGTGTGGAAACTCCAGTGAAAATTTTAGAGTGATCCAACGGTCGGATCAAAAGTTATGGTCCTTTCGAACCGGTACTCTGGTCGGGAGCGACGAGACTTCCGGGACACCGAGGAGAGATTCCACCTCTACTCCAAGGAAAACAGCGTCCGGAAACTCCAGTAAAAATTTTAGAGTGATCCAACGGTCGGATCAAAAGTTATGGCCCTTTCGAACCGGTACTCTGGTCGGGAGCAACGAGACCTCCGGGTCACCGAGGAGAGATTCCACATCTACTGGAAGGAAAACAGCGTCCGGAAACTCTTGTGAAAATTTTATAGTGATCCAACGGTCGGATCAAAAGTTATGGCCCTTTCGAACCGGTACTCTGCTCTGGAGCGACGAGACCTCCGGGACACCGAGGAGAGATTCCACCTCTACTCCAAGGCAAACAGCGTCCGGAAACTCCTGTGAAAATTTTAGAGTGATCCAACGGTCGGATCAAAAGTTATGGCCCTTTCGAACCGGTACTCTGGTCGGGAGCGACGATACCTCTGGGACACCGAGGAGAGATTCCACTTCTACTGGAAGGAAAACAGCGTCCGGAAACTCTTGTGAAAATTTTAGAGTGATCCAACGGTCGGATCAAAAGTTATGGCCCTTTCGAACCGGTACTCTGCTCTGGAGCGACGAGACCTCCGGGACACCGAGGAGAGATTCCACCTCTACTCGAAGGAAAACAGCGTCCGGAAACTCCTGTGAAAATTTTAGAGTGATCCAACGGTCGGATCAAAAGTTATGGCCCTTTCGAACCGGTACTCTGGTCGGGAGCGACGAGACCTCTGGGACACCGAGGAGAGATTCCACTTCTACTGGAAGGAAAACAGCGTCCGGAAACTCTTGTGAAAATTTTAGAGTGATCCAACGGTCGGATCAAAAGTTATGGCCCTTTCGAACCGGTACTCTGCTCTGGAGCGACGAGACCTCCGGGACACCGAGGAGAGATTCCACCTTTACTCGAAGGAAAACAGCGTGTGGAAACTCCAGTGAAAATTTTAGAGTGATCCAACGGTCGGATCAAAAGTTATGGTCCTTTCGAACCGGTACTCGGGTCGGGAGCGACGAGACCTCCGGGACTCCGAGGAGAGATTCCACCTCTACTCCAAGGAAAACAGCGTCCGGAAACTCCTGTGAAAATTTTAGAGTGATCCAACGGTCGGATCAAAAGTTATGGCCCTTTCGAACCGGTACTCTGGTCGGGAGCGACGATACCTCTGGGACACCGAGGAGAGATTCCACTTCTACTGGAAGGAAAACAGCGTCCGGAAACTCTTGTGAAAATTTTATAGTGATCCAACGGTCGGATCAAAAGTTATGGCCCTTTCGAACCGGTACTCTGCTCTGGAGCGACGAGACCTCCGGGACACCGAGGAGAGATTCCACCTCTACTCCAAGGCAAACAGCGTCCGGAAACTCCTGTGAAAATTTTAGAGTGATCCAACGGTCGGATCAAAAGTTATGGCCCTTTCGAACCGGTACTCTGGTCGGGAGCGACGATACCTCTGGGACACCGAGGAGAGATTCCACTTCTACTGGAAGGAAAACAGCGTCCGGAAACTCTTGTGAAAATTTTAGAGTGATCCAACGGTCGGATCAAAAGTTATGGCCCTTTCGAACCGGTACTCTGGTCTGGAGCGACGAGACTTCCGGGACACCGAGGAGAGATTCCACTTCTACTGGAAGGAAAACAGCGTCCGGAAACTCTTGTGAAAATTTTAGAGTGATCCAACGGTCGGATCAAAAGTTATGGCCCTTTCGAATCGGTACTCTGGTCTGGAGCGACGAGACCTCCGGGACACCGAGGAGAGATTCCACCTCTACTCGAAGGAAAACAGCGTCCTGAAACTCCTGTGAAAATTTTAGAGTGATCCAACGGTCGGATCAAAAGTTATGGCCCGTTCGAACCGGTACTCTGGTCGGGAGCGACGAGACCTCCGGGACACCGAGGAGAGATTCCACCTCTACTCGAAGGAAAACAGCGTCCGGAAACTCCTGTGAAATTTTTAGAGTGATCCAACGGTCGGATCAAAAGTTATGGCCCTTTCGAACCGGTACTCTGCTCTGGAGCGACGAGACCTCCGGGACACCGAGGAGAGCTTCCACCTCTACTCGAAGGAAAACAGCGTGTGGAAACTCCAGTGAAAATTTTAGAGTGATCCAACGGTCGTATCAAAAGTTATGGCCCTTTCGAACCGGTACTCTGGTCGGGAGCGACGAGACCTCCGGGACACCGAGGAGAGATTCCACCTCTACTCGAAGGAAAGCAGCGTCCGGAAACTCTTGTGAAAATTTTAGAGTGATCCAACGGTCGGATCAAAAGTTATGGCCCTTTCGAATCGGTACTCTGGTCTGGAGCGACGAGACCTCCGGGACACCGAGGAGAGATTCCACCTTTACTCGAAGGAAAACAGCGTGTGGAAACTCCAGTGAAAATTTTAGAGTGATCCAACGGTCGGATCAAAAGTTATGGTCCTTTCGAACCGGTACTCTGGTCGGGAGCGACGAGACTTCCGGGACACCGAGGAGAGATTCCACCTCTACACCAAGGAAAACAGCGTCCGGAAACTCCAGTAAAAATTTTAGAGTGATCCAACGGTCGGATCAAAAGTTATGGCCCTTTCGAACCGGTACTCTGGTCGGGAGCAACGAGACCTCCGGGTCACCGAGGAGAGATTCCACATCTACTGGAAGGAAAACAGCGTCCGGAAACTCTTGTGAAAATTTTATAGTGATCCAACGGTCGGATCAAAAGTTATGGCCCTTTCGAACCGGTACTCTGCTCTGGAGCGACGAGACCTCCGGGACACCGAGGAGAGATTCCACCTCTACTCCAAGGCAAACAGCGTCCGGAAACTCCTGTGAAAATTTTAGAGTGATCCAACGGTCGGATCAAAAGTTATGGCCCTTTCGAACCGGTACTCTGGTCGGGAGCGACGATACCTCTGGGACACCGAGGAGAGATTCCACTTCTACTGGAAGGAAAACAACGTCCGGAAACTCTTGTGAAAATTTTAGAGTGATCCAACGGTCGGATCAAAAGTTATGGCCCTTTCGAACCGGTACTCTGCTCTGGAGCGACGAGACCTCCGGGACACCGAGGAGAGATTCCACCTCTACTCCAAGGCAAACAGCGTCCGGAAACTCCTGTGAAAATTTTAGAGTGATCCAACGGTCGGATCAAAAGTTATGGCCCTTTCGAACCGGTACTCTGGTCGGGAGCGACGAGACCTCTGGGACACCGAGGAGAGATTCCACTTCTACTGGAAGGAAAACAGCGTCCGGAAACTCTTGTGAAAATTTTAGAGTGATCCAACGGTCGGATCAAAAGTTATGGCCCTTTCGAACCGGTACTCTGCTCTGGAGCGACGAGACCTCCGGGACACCGAGGAGAGATTCCACCTTTACTCGAAGGAAAACAGCGTGTGGAAACTCCAGTGAAAATTTTAGAGTGATCCAACGGTCGGATCAAAAGTTATGGTCCTTTCGAACCGGTACTCTGGTCGGGAGCGACGAGACCTCCGGGACTCCGAGGAGAGATTCCACCTCTACTCCAAGGAAAACAGCGTCCGGAAACTCCTGTGAAAATTTTAGAGTGATCCAACGGTCGGATCAAAAGTTATGGCCCTTTCGAACCGGTACTCTGGTCGGGAGCGACGATACCTCTGGGACACCGAGGAGAGATTCCACTTCTACTGGAAGGAAAACAGCGTCCGGAAACTCTTGTGAAAATTTTATAGTGATCCAACGGTCGGATCAAAAGTTATGGCCCTTTCGAACCGGTACTCTGCTCTGGAGCGACGAGACCTCCGGGACACCGAGGAGAGACTCCACCTCTACTCCAAGGCAAACAGCGTCCGGAAACTCCTGTGAAAATTTTAGAGTGATCCAACGGTCGGATCAAAAGTTATGGCCCTTTCGAACCGGTACTCTGGTCGGGAGCGACGATACCTCTGGGACACCGAGGAGAGATTCCACTTCTACTGGAAGGAAAACAGCGTCCGGAAACTCTTGTGAAAATTTTAGAGTGATCCAACGGTCGGATCAAAAGTTATGGCCCTTTCGAACCGGTACTCTGGTCGGGAGCGACGAGACTTCCGGGACACCGAGGAGAGATTCCACTTCTACTGGAAGGAAAACAGCGTCCGGAAACTCTTGTGAAAATTTTAGAGTGATCCAACGGTCGGATCAAAAGTTATGGCCCTTTCGAATCGGTACTCTGGTCTGGAGCGACGAGACCTCCGGGACACCGTGGAGAGATTCCACCTCTACTCGAAGGAAAACAGCGTCCTGAAACTCCTGTGAAAATTTTAGAGTGATCCAACGGTCGGATCAAAAGTTATGGCCCGTTCGAACCGGTACTCTGGTCGGGAGCGACGAGACCTCCGGGACACCGAGGAGAGATTCCACCTCTACTCGAAGGAAAACAGCGTCCGGAAACTCCTGTGAAAATTTTAGAGTGATCCAACGGTCGGATCAAAAGTTATGGCCCTTTCGAACCGGTACTCTGCTCTGGAGCGACGAGACCTCCGGGACACCGAGGAGAGCTTCCACCTCTACTCGAAGGAAAACAGCGTGTGGAAACTCCAGTGAAAATTTTAGAGTGATCCAACGGTCGGATCAAAAGTTATGGCCCTTTCGAATCGGTACTCTGGTCTGGAGCGACGAGACCTCCGGGACACCG
Source organism: Populus nigra (assembly GCF_951802175.1). NCBI lineage: Eukaryota > Viridiplantae > Streptophyta > Magnoliopsida > Malpighiales > Salicaceae > Populus > Populus nigra. The sequence continues at coordinate 3,407,094 of NC_084853.1, forward strand.
AGGAGAGATTCCACCTCTACTCGAAGGAAAACAGCGTCCTGAAACTCCTGTGAAAATTTTAGAGTGATCCAACGGTCGGATCAAAAGTTATGGCCCGTTCGAACCGGTACTCTGGTCGGGAGCGACGAGACCTCCGGGACACCGAGGAGAGATTCCACCTCTACTCGAAGGAAAACAGCGTCCGGAAACTCCTGTGAAAATTTTAGAGTGATCCAACGGTCGGATCAAAAGTTATGGCCCTTTCGAACCGGTACTCTGGTCGGGAGCGACGAGACCTCTGGGACACCGAGGAGAGATTCCACTTCTACTGGAAGGAAAACAGCGTCCGGAAACTCTTGTGAAAATTTTAGAGTGATCCAACGGTCGGATCAAAAGTTATGGCCCTTTCGAACCGGTACTCTGCTCTGGAGCGACGAGACCTCCGGGACACCGAGGAGAGATTCCACCTTTACTCGAAGGAAAACAGCGTGTGGAAACTCCAGTGAAAATTTTAGAGTGATCCAACGGTCGGATCAAAAGTTATGGTCCTTTCGAACCGGTACTCTGGTCGGGAGCGACGAGACCTCCGGGACTCCGAGGAGAGATTCCACCTCTACTCCAAGGAAAACAGCGTCCGGAAACTCCTGTGAAAATTTTAGAGTGATCCAACGGTCGGATCAAAAGTTATGGCCCTTTCGAACCGGTACTCTGGTCGGGAGCGACGATACCTCTGGGACACCGAGGAGAGATTCCACTTCTACTGGAAGGAAAACAGCGTCCGGAAACTCTTGTGAAAATTTTATAGTGATCCAACGGTCGGATCAAAAGTTATGGCCCTTTCGAACCGGTACTCTGCTCTGGAGCGACGAGACCTCCGGGACACCGAGGAGAGATTCCACCTCTACTCCAAGGCAAACAGCGTCCGGAAACTCCTGTGAAAATTTTAGAGTGATCCAACGGTCGGATCAAAAGTTATGGCCCTTTCGAACCGGTACTCTGGTCGGGAGCGACGAGACCTCCGGGACACCGAGGAGAGATTCCACCTCTACTCGAAGGAAAACAGCGTCCGAAAACTCCTGTGAAAATTTTAGAGTGATCCAACGGTCGGATCAAAAGTTATGGCCCTTTCGAATCGGTACTCTGGTCTGGAGCGACGAGACCTCCGGGACACCGAGGAGAGATTCCACCTCTACTCGAAGGAAAACAGCGTCCTGAAACTCCTGTGAAAATTTTAGAGTGATCCAACGGTCGGATCAAAAGTTATGGCCCTTTCGAATCGGTACTCTGGTCTGGAGCGACGAGACCTCCGGGACACCGAGGAGAGATTCCACCTCTACTCCAAGGCAAACAGCGTCCGGAAACTCCTGTGAAAATTTTAGAGTGATCCAACGGTCGGATCAAAAGTTATGGCCCTTTCGAACCGGTACTCTGGTCGGGAGCGACGATACCTCTGGGACACCGAGGAGAGATTCCACTTCTACTGGAAGGAAAACAACGTCCGGAAACTCTTGTGAAAATTTTAGAGTGAACCAACGGTCGGATCAAAAGTTATGGCCCTTTCGAACCGGTACTCTGCTCTGGAGCGACGAGACCTCCGGGACACCGAGGAGAGATTCCACCTCTACTCCAAGGCAAACAGCGTCCGGAAACTCCTGTGAAAATTTTAGAGTGATCCAACGGTCGGATCAAAAGTTATGGCCCTTTCGAACCGGTACTCTGGTCGGGAGCGACGAGACCTCTGGGACACCGAGGAGAGATTCCACTTCTACTGGAAGGAAAACAGCGTCCGGAAACTCTTGTGAAAATTTTAGAGTGATCCAACGGTCGGATCAAAAGTTATGGCCCTTTCGAACCGGTACTCTGCTCTGGAGCGACGAGACCTCCGGGACACCGAGGAGAGATTCCACCTTTACTCGAAGGAAAACAGCGTGTGGAAACTCCAGTGAAAATTTTAGAGTGATCCAACGGTCGGATCAAAAGTTATGGTCCTTTCGAACCGGTACTCTGGTCGGGAGCGACGAGACCTCCGGGACTCCGAGGAGAGATTCCACCTCTACTCCAAGGAAAACAGCGTCCGGAAACTCCTGTGAAAATTTTAGAGTGATCCAACGGTCGGATCAAAAGTTATGGCCCTTTCGAACCGGTACTCTGGTCGGGAGCGACGATACCTCTGGGACACCGAGGAGAGATTCCACTTCTACTGGAAGGAAAACAGCGTCCGGAAACTCTTGTGAAAATTTTATAGTGATCCAACGGTCGGATCAAAAGTTATGGCCCTTTCGAACCGGTACTCTGCTCTGGAGCGACGAGACCTCCGGGACACCGAGGAGAGATTCCACCTCTACTCCAAGGCAAACAGCGTCCGGAAACTCCTGTGAAAATTTTAGAGTGATCCAACGGTCGGATCAAAAGTTATGGCCCTTTCGAACCAGTACTCTGGTCGGGAGCGACGATACCTCTGGGACACCGAGGAGAGATTCCACTTCTACTGGAAGGAAAACAGCGTCCGGAAACTCTTGTGAAAATTTTAGAGTGATCCAACGGTCGGATCAAAAGTTATGGCCCTTTCGAACCGGTACTCTGGTCGGGAGCGACGAGACTTCCGGGACACCGAGGAGAGATTCCACTTCTACTGGAAGGAAAACAGCGTCCGGAAACTCTTGTGAAAATTTTAGAGTGATCCAACGGTCGGATCAAAAGTTATGGCCCTTTCGAATCGGTACTCTGGTCTGGAGCGACGAGACCTCCGGGACACCGAGGAGAGATTCCACCTCTACTCGAAGGAAAACAGCGTCCTGAAACTCCTGTGAAAATTTTAGAGTGATCCAACGGTCGGATCAAAAGTTATGGCCCGTTCGAACCGGTACTCTGGTCGGGAGCGACGAGACCTCCGGGACACCGAGGAGAGATTCCACCTCTACTCGAAGGAAAACAGCGTCCGGAAACTCCTGTGAAAATTTTAGAGTGATCCAACGGTCGGATCAAAAGTTATGGCCCTTTCGAACCGGTACTCTGCTCTGGAGCGACGAGACCTCCGGGACACCGAGGAGAGCTTCCACCTCTACTCGAAGGAAAACAGCGTGTGGAAACTCCAGTGAAAATTTTAGAGTGATCCAACGGTCGTATCAAAAGTTATGGCCCTTTCGAACCGGTACTCTGGTCGGGAGCGACGAGACCTCCGGGACACCGAGGAGAGATTCCACCTCTACTCGAAGGAAAGCAGCGTCCGGAAACTCTTGTGAAAATTTTAGAGTGATCCAACGGTCGGATCAAAAGTTATGGCCCTTTCGAATCGGTACTCTGGTCTGGAGCGACGAGACCTCCGGGACACCGAGGAGAGATTCCACCTGTACTCGAAGGAAAACAGCGTGTGGAAACTCCAGTGAAAATTTTAGAGTGATCCAACGGTCGGATCAAAAGTTATGGTCCTTTCGAACCGGTACTCTGGTCGGGAGCGACGAGACTTCCGGGACACCGAGGAGAGATTCCACCTCTACTCCAAGGAAAACAGCGTCCGGAAACTCCAGTAAAAATTTTAGAGTGATCCAACGGTCGGATCAAAAGTTATGGCCCTTTCGAACCGGTACTCTGGTCGGGAGCAACGAGACCTCCGGGTCACCGAGGAGAGATTCCACATCAACTGGAAGGAAAACAGCGTCCGGAAACTCGTGTGAAAATTTTATAGTGATCCAACGGTCGGATCAAAAGTTATGGCCCTTTCGAACCGGTACTCTGCTCTGGAGCGACGAGACCTCCGGGACACCGAGGAGAGATTCCACCTCTACTCCAAGGCAAACAGCGTCCGGAAACTCCTGTGAAAATTTTAGAGTGATCCAACGGTCGGATCAAAAGTTATGGCCCTTTCGAACCGGTACTCTGGTCGGGAGCGACGATACCTCTGGGACACCGAGGAGAGATTCCACTTCTACTGGAAGGAAAACAGCGTCCGGAAACTCTTGTGAAAATTTTAGAGTGATCCAACGGTCGGATCAAAAGTTATGGCCCTTTCGAACCGGTACTCTGGTCGGGAGCGACGAGACCTCCGGGACACCGAGGAGAGATTCCACTTCTACTGGAAGGAAAACAGCGTCCGGAAACTCTTGTGAAAATTTTAGAGTGATCCAACGGTCGGATCAAAAGTTATGGCCCTTTCGAACCGGTACTCTGCTCTGGAGCGACGAGACCTCCGGGACACCGAGGAGAGATTCCACCTTTACTCGAAGGAAAACAGCGTGTGGAAACTCCAGTGAAAATTTTAGAGTGATCCAACGGTCGGATCAAAAGTTATGGTCCTTTCGAACCGGTACTCTGGTCGGGAGCGACGAGACCTCCGGGACACCGAGGAGAGATTCCACCTCTACTCCAAGGAAAACAGCGTCCGGAAACTCCTGTGAAAATTTTAGAGTGATCCAACGGTCGGATCAAAAGTTATGGCCCTTTCGAACCGGTACTCTAGTCGGGAGCGACGATACCTCTGGGACACCGAGGAGAGATTCCACTTCCACTGGAAGGAAAACAGCGTCCGGAAACTCTTGTGAAAATTTTATAGTGATCCAACGGTCGGATCAAAAGTTATGGCCCTTTCGAACCGGTACTCTGGTCGGGAGCGACGAGACCTCCGGGACACCGAGGAGAGATTCCACCTCTACTCGAAGGAAAACAGCGTCCTGAAACTCCTGTGAAAATTTTAGAGTGATCCAACGGTCGGATCAAAAGTTATGGCCCTTTCGAATCGGTACTCTGGTCTGGAGCGACGAGACCTCCGGGACACCGAGGAGAGATTCCACCTCTACTCCAAGGCAAACAGCGTCCGGAAACTCCTGTGAAAATTTTAGAGTGATCCAACGGTCGGATCAAAAGTTATGGCCCTTTCGAACCGGTACTCTGGTCGGGAGCGACGATACCTCTGGGACACCGAGGAGAGATTCCACTTCTACTGGAAGGAAAACAACGTCCGGAAACTCTTGTGAAAATTTTAGAGTGAACCAACGGTCGGATCAAAAGTTATGGCCCTTTCGAACCGGTACTCTGCTCTGGAGCGACGAGACCTCCGGGACACCGAGGAGAGATTCCACCTCTACTCCAAGGCAAACAGCGTCCGGAAACTCCTGTGAAAATTTTAGAGTGATCCAACGGTCGGATCAAAAGTTATGGCCCTTTCGAACCGGTACTCTGGTCGGGAGCGACGAGACCTCTGGGACACCGAGGAGAGATTCCACTTCTACTGGAAGGAAAACAGCGTCCGGAAACTCTTGTGAAAATTTTAGAGTGATCCAACGGTCGGATCAAAAGTTATGGCCCTTTCGAACCGGTACTCTGCTCTGGAGCGACGAGACCTCCGGGACACCGAGGAGAGATTCCACCTTTACTCGAAGGAAAACAGCGTGTGGAAACTCCAGTGAAAATTTTAGAGTGATCCAACGGTCGGATCAAAAGTTATGGTCCTTTCGAACCGGTACTCTGGTCGGGAGCGACGAGACCTCCGGGACTCCGAGGAGAGATTCCACCTCTACTCCAAGGAAAACAGCGTCCGGAAACTCCTGTGAAAATTTTAGAGTGATCCAACGGTCGGATCAAAAGTTATGGCCCTTTCGAACCGGTACTCTGGTCGGGAGCGACGATACCTCTGGGACACCGAGGAGAGATTCCACTTCTACTGGAAGGAAAACAGCGTCCGGAAACTCTTGTGAAAATTTTATAGTGATCCAACGGTCGGATCAAAAGTTATGGCCCTTTCGAACCGGTACTCTGCTCTGGAGCGACGAGACCTCCGGGACACCGAGGAGAGATTCCACCTCTACTCCAAGGCAAACAGCGTCCGGAAACTCCTGTGAAAATTTTAGAGTGATCCAACGGTCGGATCAAAAGTTATGGCCCTTTCGAACCAGTACTCTGGTCGGGAGCGACGATACCTCTGGGACACCGAGGAGAGATTCCACTTCTACTGGAAGGAAAACAGCGTCCGGAAACTCTTGTGAAAATTTTAGAGTGATCCAACGGTCGGATCAAAAGTTATGGCCCTTTCGAACCGGTACTCTGGTCGGGAGCGACGAGACTTCCGGGACACCGAGGAGAGATTCCACTTCTACTGGAAGGAAAACAGCGTCCGGAAACTCTTGTGAAAATTTTAGAGTGATCCAACGGTCGGATCAAAAGTTATGGCCCTTTCGAATCGGTACTCTGGTCTGGAGCGACGAGACCTCCGGGACACCGAGGAGAGATTCCACCTCTACTCGAAGGAAAACAGCGTCCTGAAACTCCTGTGAAAATTTTAGAGTGATCCAACGGTCGGATCAAAAGTTATGGCCCGTTCGAACCGGTACTCTGGTCGGGAGCGACGAGACCTCCGGGACACCGAGGAGAGATTCCACCTCTACTCGAAGGAAAACAGCGTCCGGAAACTCCTGTGAAAATTTTAGAGTGATCCAACGGTCGGATCAAAAGTTATGGCCCTTTCGAACCGGTACTCTGCTCTGGAGCGACGAGACCTCCGGGACACCGAGGAGAGCTTCCACCTCTACTCGAAGGAAAACAGCGTGTGGAAACTCCAGTGAAAATTTTAGAGTGATCCAACGGTCGTATCAAAAGTTATGGCCCTTTCGAACCGGTACTCTGGTCGGGAGCGACGAGACCTCCGGGACACCGAGGAGAGATTCCACCTCTACTCGAAGGAAAGCAGCGTCCGGAAACTCTTGTGAAAATTTTAGAGTGATCCAACGGTCGGATCAAAAGTTATGGCCCTTTCGAATCGGTACTCTGGTCTGGAGCGACGAGACCTCCGGGACACCGAGGAGAGATTCCACCTGTACTCGAAGGAAAACAGCGTGTGGAAACTCCAGTGAAAATTTTAGAGTGATCCAACGGTCGGATCAAAAGTTATGGTCCTTTCGAACCGGTACTCTGGTCGGGAGCGACGAGACTTCCGGGACACCGAGGAGAGATTCCACCTCTACTCCAAGGAAAACAGCGTCCGGAAACTCCAGTAAAAATTTTAGAGTGATCCAACGGTCGGATCAAAAGTTATGGCCCTTTCGAACCGGTACTCTGGTCGGGAGCAACGAGACCTCCGGGTCACCGAGGAGAGATTCCACATCAACTGGAAGGAAAACAGCGTCCGGAAACTCGTGTGAAAATTTTATAGTGATCCAACGGTCGGATCAAAAGTTATGGCCCTTTCGAACCGGTACTCTGCTCTGGAGCGACGAGACCTCCGGGACACCGAGGAGAGATTCCACCTCTACTCCAAGGCAAACAGCGTCCGGAAACTCCTGTGAAAATTTTAGAGTGATCCAACGGTCGGATCAAAAGTTATGGCCCTTTCGAACCGGTACTCTGGTCGGGAGCGACGATACCTCTGGGACACCGAGGAGAGATTCCACTTCTACTGGAAGGAAAACAGCGTCCGGAAACTCTTGTGAAAATTTTAGAGTGATCCAACGGTCGGATCAAAAGTTATGGCCCTTTCGAACCGGTACTCTGGTCGGGAGCGACGAGACCTCCGGGACACCGAGGAGAGATTCCACTTCTACTGGAAGGAAAACAGCGTCCGGAAACTCTTGTGAAAATTTTAGAGTGATCCAACGGTCGGATCAAAAGTTATGGCCCTTTCGAACCGGTACTCTGCTCTGGAGCGACGAGACCTCCGGGACACCGAGGAGAGATTCCACCTTTACTCGAAGGAAAACAGCGTGTGGAAACTCCAGTGAAAATTTTAGAGTGATCCAACGGTCGGATCAAAAGTTATGGTCCTTTCGAACTGGTACTCTGGTCGGGAGCGACGAGACCTCCGGGACACCGAGGAGAGATTCCACCTCTACTCCAAGGAAAACAGCGTCCGGAAACTCCTGTGAAAATTTTAGAGTGATCCAACGGTCGGATCAAAAGTTATGGCCCTTTCGAACCGGTACTCTAGTCGGGAGCGACGATACCTCTGGGACACCGAGGAGAGATTCCACTTCCACTGGAAGGAAAACAGCGTCCGGAAACTCTTGTGAAAATTTTATAGTGATCCAACGGTCGGATCAAAAGTTATGGCCCTTTCGAACCGGTACTCTGGTCGGGAGCGACGAGACCTCCGGGACACCGAGGAGAGATTCCACGTCTACTCGAAGGAAAGCAGCGTCCGGAAACTCCTGTGAAAATTTTAGAGTGATCCAACGGTCGGATCAAAAGTTATGGCCCTTTCGAACCGGTACTCTGCTCTGGAGCGACGAGACCTCCGGGACACCGAGGAGAGCTTCCACCTCTACTCGAAGGAAAACAGCGTGTGGAAACTCCTGTGAAAATTTTAGAGTGATCCAACGGTCGTATCAAAAGTTATGGCCCTTTCGAACCGGTACTCTGGTCGGGAGCGACGAGACTTCCGGGACACCGAGGAGAGATTCCACCTCTACTCCAAGGAAAACAGCGTCCGGAAACTCCAGTGAAAATTTTAGAGTGATCCAACGGTCGGATCAAAAGTTATGGCCCTTTCGAACCGGTACTCTGCTCTGGAGCGACGAGACCTCCGGGACACCGAGGAGAGCTTCCACCTCTACTCGAAGGAAAACAGCGTGTGGAAACTCCAGTGAAAATTTTAGAGTGATCCAACGGTCGTATCAAAAGTTATGGCCCTTTCGAACCGGTACTCTGGTCGGGAGCGACGAGACCTCCGGGACACCAAGGAGAGATTCCACCTCTACTCGAAGGAAAGCAGCGTCCGGAAACTCTTGTGAAAATTTTAGAGTGATCCAACGGTCGGATCAAAAGTTATGGCCCTTTCGAATCGGTACTCTGGTCTGGAGCGACGAGACCTCCGGGACACTGAGGAGAGATTCCACCTCTACTCGAAGGAAAACAACGTCCGGAAACTCCTGTGAAAATTTTACAGTGATCCAACGGTCGGATCAAAAGTTATGGCCCTTTCGAACCGGTACTCTACTCTGGAGCGACGAGACCTCCGGGACACCGAGGAGAGATTCCACCTCTACTCGAAGGAAAACAGCGTCCGGAAACTCCTGTGAAAATTTTAGAGTGATCCAACGGTCGGATCAAAAGTTATGGCCCTTTCGAACCGATACTCTGGTCGGGAGCGACGAGACCTCCCGGACACCGAGGAGAGATTCCACGTCTACTCGAAGGAAAGCAGCGTCCGGAAACTCCTGTGAAAATTTTAGAGTGATCCAACGGTCGGATCAAAAGTTATGGCCCTTTCGAACCGGTACTCTGCTCTGGAGCGACGAGACCTCCTGGACACCGATGAGAGCTTCCACCTCTACTCGAAGGAAAACAGCGTGTGGAAACTCCTGTGAAAATTTTAGAGTGATCCAACGGTCGTATCAAAAGTTATGGCCCTTTCGAACCGGTACTCTGGTCGGGAGCGACGAGACTTCCGGGACACCGAGGAGAGATTCCACCTCTACTCCAAGGAAAACAGCGTCCGGAAACTCCAGTGAAAATTTTAGAGTGATCCAACCGTCGGATGAAAAGTTATGGCCCTTTCGAACCGGTACTCTGGTCGGGAGCGACGAGACCTCCGGGACACCGAGGAGCGATTCCCCATCTACTCCAAGTAAAACAGCGTCCGGAAATTCCTGTGAAAATTTTAGAGTGATCCAACGGTCGTATCAAAAGTTATGGCCCTTTCGAACCGGTACTCTGGTCGGGAGCGACGAGACCTCCGGGACACCGAGGAGAGATTCCACCTCTACTCGAAGGAAAGCAGCGTCCGGAAACTCTTGCGAAAATTTTAGAGTGATCCAACGGTCGGATCAAAAGTTATGGCCCTTTCGAATCGGTACTCTGGTCTGGAGCGACGAGACCTCCGATACACCGAGGAGAGATTCCACCTCTACTCGAAGGAAAACAGCGTCCGGAAACTCCTGTGAAAATTTTAGAGTGATCCAACGGTCGGATCAAAAGTTATGGCCCTTTCGAACCGGTACTCTGCTCTGGAGCGACGAGACCTCCGGGACACCGAGGAGAGATTCCACCTCTACTCCAAGGAAAACAGCGTCCGGAAACTCTTGTGAAAATTTTATAGTGATCCAACGGTCGGATCAAAAGTTATGGCCCTTTCGAACCGGTACTCTGCTCTGGAGCGACGAGAACTCCGGGACACCGAGGAGAGATTCCACCTCTACTCGAAGGAAAACAGCGTCCGGAAACTCCTGTGAAAATTTTAGAGTGATCCAACGGTCGGATCAAAAGTTATGGCCCGTTCGAATCGGTACTCTGGTCGGGAGCGACGAGACCTCCGGGACACCGAGGAGAGATTCCACCTCTACTCGAAGGAAAAGAGCGTCCGGAAACTCCTGTGAAAATTTTAGAGTGATCCAACGGTCGGATCAAAAGTTATGGCCCTTTCGAACCGGTACTCTGCTCTGGAGCGACGAGACCTCCGGGACACCGAGGAGAGATTCCACCTCTACTCCAAGGAAAACACCGTCCGGAAACTCCTGTGAAAATTTTAGAGTGATCCAACGGTCGGATCAAAAGTTATGGCCATTTCGAACCGGTACTCTGCTCTGGAGCGACGAGACCTCCGGGACACCGAGGAGAGATTCCACCTCTACTCGAAGGAAAACAGCGTGTGGAAACTCCAGTGAAAATTTTAGAGTGATCCAACGGTCGGATCAAAAGTTATGGCCCTTTCGAACCGGTACTCTGGTCAGGAGCGACGAGACCTCCGCGACACCGAGGAGAGATTCCACCTCTACTCGAAGGAAAGCAGCGTCCGGAAACTCTTGTGAAAATTTTAGAGTGATCCAACGGTCGGATCAAAAGTTATGGCCCTTTCGAATCGGTACTCTGGTCTGGAGCGACGAGACCTCCGGGACACCGAGGAGAGATTCCACCTCTACTCGAAGGAAAACAGCGTCCGGAAACTCCTGTGAAAATTTTAGAGTGATCCAACGGTCGGATCAAAAGTTATGGCCCGTTCGAATCGGTACTCTGGTCGGGAGCGACGAGACCTCCGGGACACCGAGGAGAGATTCCACCTCTACTCGAAGGAAAAGAGCGTCCGGAAACTCCTGTGAAAATTTTAGAGTGATCCAACGGTCGGATCAAAAGTTATGGCCCTTTCGAACCGGTACTCTGGTCGGGAGCGACGAGACCTCCGGGACACCGAGGAGAGATTCCACCTCTACTCGAAGGAAAACAGCGTCCGGAAACTCCTGTGAAAATTTTAGAGTGATCCAACGGTCGGATCAAAAGTTATGGCCCGTTCGAATCGGTACTCTGGTCGGGAGCGACGAGACCTCCGGGACACCGAGGAGAGATTCCACTTCTACTCGAAGGAAAGCAGCGTCCGGAAACTCTTGTGAAAATTTTAGAGTGATCCAACGGTCGGATCAAAAGTTATGGCCCTTTCGAACCGGTACTCTGGTCTGGAGCGACGAGACCTCCGGGACACCGAGGAGAGATTCCACCTCTACTCGAAGGAAAACAGCGTGTGGAAACTCCAGTGAAAATTTTAGAGTGATCCAACGGTCGGATCAAAAGTTATGGCCCTTTCGAACCGGTACTCTTCTCTGGAGCGACGAGACCTCCGGGACACCGAGGAGAGATTCCACCTCTACTCCAAGGAAAACAGCGTCCGGAAACTCCTGTGAAAATTTTAGAGTGATCCAACGGTCGGATCAAAAGTTATGGCCCTTTCGAACCGGTACTCTGGTCGGGAGCGACGAGACCTCTGGAACACCGAGGAGAGATTCCACTTCTACTGGAAGGAAAACAGCGTCCGGAAACTCTTGTGAAAATTTTAGAGTGATCCAACGGTCGGATCAAAAGTTATGGCCCTTTCGAACCGGTACTCTCCTCTGGAGCGACGAGACCTCCGGGACACCGAGGAGAGATTCCACCTCTACTCCAAGGAAAACAGCGTCCGGAAACTCCTGTGAAAATTTTAGAGTGATCCAACGGTCGGATCAAAAGTTATGGCCCTTTCGAACCGGTACTCTGCTCTGGAGCGACGAGACCTCCGGGACACCGAGGTGAGATTCCACCTCTACTCCAAGGAAAACAGCGTCCGGAAACTCCAGTGAAAATTTTAGAGTGATCCAACCGCCGGATCAAAAGTTATGGCCCTTTCGAACCGGTACTCTGCTCTGGAGCGACGAGACCTCCGGGACACCGAGGAGAGATTCCACCTCTACTCGAAGGAAAACAGCGTCCGGAAACTCCTGTGAAAATTTTAGAGTGATCCAACGGTCGGATCAAAAGTTATGGCCCGTTCGAATCGGTACTCTGGTCGGGAGCGACGAGACCTCCGGGACACCGAGGAGAGATTCCACTTCTACTCGAAGGAAAGCAGCGTCCGGAAACTCTTGTGAAAATTTTAGAGTGATCCAACGGTCGGATCAAAAGTTATGGCCCTTTCGAACCGGTACTCTGGTCTGGAGCGACGAGACCTCCGGGACACCGAGGAGAGATTCCACCTCTACTCGAAGGAAAACAGCGTGTGGGAACTCCAGTGAAAATTTTAGAGTGATCCAACGGTCGGATCAAAAGTTATGGCCCTTTCGAACCGGTACTCTGCTCTGGAGCGACGAGACCTCCGGGACACCGAGGAGAGATTCCACCTCTACTCCAAGGAAAACAGCGTCCGGAAACTCCTGTGAAAATTTTAGAGTGATCCAACGGTCGGATCAAAAGTTATGGCCCTTTCGAACCGGTACTCTGGTCGGGAGCGACGAGACCTCTGGGACACCGAGGAGAGATTCCACTTCTACTGGAAGGAAAACAGCGTCCGGAAACTCTTGTGAAAATTTTAGAGTGATCCAACGGTCGGATCAAAAGTTATGGCCCTTTCGAACCGGTACTCTCCTCTGGAGCGACGAGACCTCCGGGACACCGAGGAGAGATTCCACCTCTACTCCAAGGAAAACAGCGTCCGGAAACTCCTGTGAAAATTTTAGAGTGATCCAACGGTCGGATCAAAAGTTATGGCCCTTTCGAACCGGTACTCTGCTCTAGAGCGACGAGACCTCCAGGACACCGAGGAGAGATTCCACCTCTACTCCAAGGAAAACAGCGTCCGGAAACTCCAGTGAAAATTTTAGAGTGATCCAACGGTCGGATCAAAAGTTATGGCCCTTTCGAACCGGTACTCTGGTCGGGAGCGACGAGACCTCCGGGACACCGAGGAGAGATTCCACATCTACTGGAAGGAAAACAGCGTCTGGAAATTCCCGTGAAAATTTTAGAGTGATCCAACGGTCGGATCAAAAGTTATGGGCCTTTCGAACCGGTACTCTGCTCTGGAGCGACGAGACCTCCGGGACACCGAGGAGAGATTCCACCTCTACTCGAAGGAAAACAGCGTCCGGAAACTCCTGTGAAAATTTTAGAGTGATCCAACGGTCGGATCAAAAGTTATGGCCCTTTCGAACCGGTACTCTGCTCTGGAGCGACGAGACCTCCGGGACACCGAGGAGAGATTCCACCTCTACTCCAAGGAAAACAGCGTCCGGAAACTCCTGTGAAAATTTTAGAGTGATCCAACGGTCGGATCAAAAGTTATGGCCCTTTCGAACCGGTACTCTGATCGGGAGCGACGAGACTTCCGGGACACCGAGGAGAGATTCCACCTCTACTCCAAGGAAAACAGCGTCCGGAAACTCCAGTGAAAATTTTAGAGTGATCCAACGGTCGGATCAAAAGTTATGGCCCGTTCGAATCGGTACTCTGGTCGGGAGCGACGAGACCTCCGGGACACCGAGGAAAGATTCCACTTCTACTCGAAGGAAAACAGCGTCCGGAAACTCCTGTGAAAATTTTAGAGTGATCCAATGGTCGGATCAAAAGTTATGGCCCGTTCGAACCGGTACTCTGCTCTGGAGCGACGAGACCTCCGGGACACCGAGGAGAGATTCCACCTCTACTCCAAGGAAAACAGCGTCCGGAAACTCCAGTGAAAATTTTAAAGTGATCCAACGGTCGGATCAAAAGTTATGGCCCTTTCGAACCGGTACTCTGGTCTGGAGCGACGAGACCTCCGGGACACCGAGGAGAGATTCCACCTCTACTCCAAGGAAAACAGCGTCCGGAAACTCCTGTGAAAATTTTAGAGTGATCCTACCGCCGGATCAAAAGTTATGGCCCTTTCGAACCGGTACTCTGGTCGGGAGCGACGAGACCTCCGGGACACCGAGGAGAGATTCCACCTCTACTCGAAGGAAAACAGCGTCCGGAAACTCCTGTGAAAATTTTAGAGTGATCCAACGGTCGGATCAAAAGTTATGGCCCTTTCGAACCGGTACTCTGCTCTGGAGCGACGAGACCTCCGGGACACCGAGGAGAGATTCCACCTGTACTCCAAGGAAAACAGCGTCCGGAAACTCCTGTGAAAATTTTAGAGTGATCCAACGGTCGGATCAAAAGTTATGGCCCTTTCGAACCGGTACTCTGCTCTGGAGCGACGAGACCTCCGGGACACCGAGGAGAGATTCCACCTCTACTCGAAGGAAAACAGCGTGTGGAAACTCCAGTGAAAATTTTAGTGTGATCCAACGGTCGGATCAAAAGTTATGGCCCTTTCGAACCGGTACTCTGGTCGGGAGCGACGAGACCTCCGGGACACCGAGGAGAGATTCCAGCTCTACTCCAAGGAAAACAGCGTCCGGAAACTCCAGTGAAAATTTTAGAGTGATCCAACCGCCGGATCAAAAGTTATGGCCCTTTCGAACCGGTACTCTGCTCTGGAGCGACGAGACCTCCGGGACACCGAGAAGAGATTCCACCTCTACTCCAAGGAAAACAGCGTCCGGAAACTCCTGTGAAAATTTTAGAGTGATCCAACGGTCGGATCAAAAGTTATGGCCCTTTCGAACCGGTACTCTGGTCGGGAGCGACGAGACTTCCGGGACACCGAGGAGAGATTCCACCTCTACTCCAAGGAAAACAGCGTCCGGAAACTCTTGTGAAAATTTTAGAGTGATCCAACGGTCGGATCAAAAGTTATGGCCCTTTCGAACCGGTACTCTGCTCTGGAGCGACGAGACCTCCGGGACACCGAGGAGAGATTCCACCTCTACTCGAAGGAAACCACCGTCCGGAAACTCCTGTGAAAATTTTAGAGTGATCCAACGGTCGGATCAAAAGTTATGGCCCGTTCGAATCGGTACTCTGGTCGGGAGCGACGAGACCTCCGGGACACCGAGGAAAGATTCCACTTCTACTCGAAGGAAAACAGCGTCCGGAAAATCCTGTGAAAATTTTAGAGTGATCCAATGGTCGGATCAAAAGTTATGGCCCGTTCGAACCGGTACTCTGCTCTGGAGCGACGAGACCTCCGGGACACCGAGGAGAGATTCCACCTCTACTCCAAGGAAAACAGCGTCCGGAAACTCCAGTGAAAATTTTAGAGTGATCCAACGGTCGGATCAAAAGTTATGGCCCTTTCGAACCGGTACTCTGGTCGGGAGCGACGAGACCTCCGGGACACCGAGGAGAGATTCCACATCTACTGGAAGGAAAACAGTGTCTGGAAATTCCCATGAAAATTTTAGAGTGATCCAACGGTCGGATCAAAAGTTATGGCCCTTTCGAACCGGTACTCTGCTCTGGAGCGACGAGACCTCCGGGACACCGAGGAGAGATTCCACCTCTACTCGAAGGAAAACAGCGTCCGGAAACTCCTGTGAAAATTTTAGAGTGATCCAACGGTCGGATCAAAAGTTATGGCCCTTTCGAACCGGTACTCTGCTCTGGAGCGACGAGACCTCCGGGACACCGAGGAGAGATTCCACCTCTATTCCAAGGAAAACAGCGTCCGGAAACTCCTGTGAAAATTTTAGAGTGATCCAACGGTCGGATCAAAAGTTATGGCCCTTTCGAACCGGTACTCTGGTCGGGAGCGACGAGACTTCCGGGACACCGAGGAGAGATTCCACCTCTACTCCAAGGAAAACAGCTTCCGGAAACTCCAGTGAAAATTTTAGAGTGATCCAACGGTCGGATCAAAAGTTATGGCCCTTTCGAACCGGTACTCTGCTCTGGAGCGACGAGACCTCCGGGACACCGAGGAGAGATTCCACCTCTACTCGAAGGAAACCAGCGTCCGGAAACTCCTGTGAAAATTTTAGAGTGATCCAACGGTCGGATCAAAAGTTATGGCCCGTTCGAATCGGTACTCTGGTCGGGAGCGACGAGACCTCCGGGACACCGAGGAGAGATTCCACTTCTACTCGAAGGAAAACAGCGTCCGGAAACTCCTGTGAAAATTTTAGAGTGATCCAATGGTCGGATCAAAAGTTATGGCCCGTTCGAACCGGTACTCTGGTCGGGAGCGACGAGACCTCCGGGACACCGAGGAGAGATTCCACTTCTACTCGAAGGAAAGCAGCGTCCGGAAACTCTTGTGAAAAGTTTAGAGTGATCCAACGGTCGGATCAAAAGTTATGGCCCTTTCGAATCGGTACTCTGGTCTGGAGCGACGAGACCTCCGGGACACCGAGGAGAGATTCCACCTCTACTCGAAGGAAAACAGCGTCCGGAAACTCCTGTGAAAATTTTAGAGTGATCCAACGGTCGGATCAAAAGTTATGGCCCTTTCGAACCGGTACTCTGCTCTGGAGCGACGAGACCTCCGGGACACCGAGGAGAGATTCCACCTCTACTCGAAGGAAAACAGCGTCCGGAAACTCCTGTGAAAATTTTAGAGTGATCCAACGGTCGGATCAAAAGTTATGGCCCTTTCGAACCGGTACTCTGCTCTGGAGCGACGAGACCTCCGGGACACCGAGGAGAGATTCCACCTCTACTCCAAGGAAAACAGCGTCCGGAAACTCCAGTGAAAATTTTAGAGTGATCCAACGGTCGGATCAAAAGTTATGGCCCTTTCGAACCGGTACTCTGGTCGGGAGCGACGAGACCTCCGGGACACCGAGGAGAGATTCCACATCTACTGGAAGGAAAGCAGCGTCCGGAAACTCTTGTGAAAATTTTATAGTGATCCAACGGTCGGATCAAAAGTTATGGCCCTTTCGAACCGGTACTCTGCTCTGGAGCGACGAGACCTCCGTGACACCGAGGAGAGATTCCACCTCTACTAGAAGGAAAACAGCGTCCGGAAACTCCTGTGAAAATTTTAGAGTGATCCAACGGTCGGATCAAAAGTTATGGCCCCTTCGAACCGGTACTCTGCTCTGGAGCGACGAGACCTCCGGGACACCGAGGAGAGATTCCACCTCTACTCGAAGGAAAACAGCGTCCGGAAACTCCTGTGAAAATTTTAGTGTGATCCAATGGTCGGATCAAAAGTTATGGCCCGTTCGAATCGGTACTCTGGTCGGGAGCGACGAGACCTCCGGGACATCGAGGAGAGATTCCACCTCTACTCCAAGGAAAACAGCGTCCGGAAACTCCAGTGAAAATTTTAGAGTGATCCAACGGTCGGATCAAAAGTTATGGCCCTTTCGAACCGGTACTCTGGTCGGGAGCGACGAGACCTCCGGGACACCGAGGAGAGATTCCACATCTACTGGAAGGAAAACAGCGTCCGGAAACTCTTGTGAAAATTTTATAGTGATCCAACGGTCGGATCAAAAGTTATGGCCCTTTCGAACCGGTACTCTGCTCTGGAGCGACGAGACCTCCGGGACACCGAGGAGAGATTCCACCTCTACTCGAAGGAAAACAGCGTCCGGAAACTCCTGTGAAAATTTTAGAGTGATCCAACGGTTGGATCAAAAGTTATGGCCCTTTCGAACCGGTACTCTGCTCTGGAGCGACGAGACCTCCGGGACACCGAGGAGAGATTCCACCTCTACTCGAAGGAAAACAGCGTCCGGAAACTCCTGTGAAAATTTTAGAGTGATCCAACGGTCGGATCAAAAGTTATGGCCCGTTCGAATCGGTACTCTGGTCGGGAGCGACGAGACCTCCGGGACACCGAGGAGAGATTCCACTTCTACTCGAAGGAAAGCAGCGTCCGGAAACTCTTGTGAAAACTTTAGAGTGATCCAACGGTCGGATCAAAAGTTATGGCCCTTTCGAATCGGTACTCTGGTCTGGAGCGACGACACCTCCGGGACACCGAGGAGAGATTCCACCTCTACTCGAAGGAAAACAGCGTCCGGAAACTCCTGTGAAAATTTTAGAGTGATCCAACGGTCGGATCAAAAGTTATGGCCCTTTCGAACCGGTACTCTGCTCTGGAGCGACGAGACCTCCGGGACACCGAGGAGAGATTCCACCTCTACTCGAAGGAAAACAGCGTCCGGAAACTCCTGTGAAAATTTTAGAGTGATCCAACGGTCGGATCAAAAGTTATGGCCCTTTCGAACCGGTACTCTGCTCTGGAGCGACGAGACCTCCGGGACACCGAGGAGAGATTCCACCTCTACTCCAAGGAAAACAGCGTCCGGAAACTCCAGTGAAAATTTTAGAGTGATCCAACGGTCGGATCAAAAGTTATGGCCCTTTCGAACCGGTACTCTGGTCGGGAGCGACGAGACCTCCGGGACACCGAGGAGAGATTCCACATCTACTGAAAGGAAAGCAGCGTCCGGAAACTCTTGTGAAAATTTTATAGTGATCCAACGGTCGGATCAAAAGTTATGGCCCTTTCGAACCGGTACTCTGCTCTGGAGCGACGAGACCTCCGTGACACCGAGGAGAGATTCCACCTCTACTCGAAGGAAAACAGCGTCCGGAAACTCCTGTGAAAATTTTAGAGTGATCCAACGGTCGGATCAAAAGTTATGGCCCTTTCGAACCGGTACTCTGCTCTGGAGCGACGAGACCTCCGGGACACCGAGGAGAGATTCCACCTCTACTCGAAGGAAAACAGCGTCCGGAAACTCCTGTGAAAATTTTAGTGTGATCCAATGGTCGGATCAAAAGTTATGGCCCGTTCGAATCGGTACTCTGGTCGGGAGCGACGAGACCTCCGGGACATCGAGGAGAGATTCCACCTCTACTCCAAGGAAAACAGCGTCCGGAAACTCCAGTGAAAATTTTAGAGTGATCCAACGGTCGGATCAAAAGTTATGGCCCTTTCGAACCGGTACTCTGGTCGGGAGCGACGAGACCTCCGGGACACCGAGGAGAGATTCCACATCTACTGGAAGGAAAATAGCGTCCGGAAACTCTTGTGAAAATTTTATAGTGATCCAACGGTCGGATCAAAAGTTATGGCCCTTTCGAACCGGTACTCTGCTCTGGAGCGACGAGACCTCCGGGACACCGAGGAGAGATTCCACCTCTACTCGAAGGAAAACAGCGTCCGGAAACTCCTGTGAAAATTTTAGAGTGATCCAACGGTCGGATCAAAAGTTATGGCCCTTTCGAACCGGTACTCTGCTCTGGAGCGACGAGACCTCCGGGACACCGAGGAGAGATTCCACCTCTACTCGAAGGAAAACAGCGTCCGGAAACTCCTGTGAAAATTTTAGTGTGATCCAATGGTCGGATCAAAAGTTATGGCCCGTTCGAATCGGTACTCTGGTCGGGAGCGACGAGACCTCCGGGACATCGAGGAGAGATTCCACCTCTACTCCAAGGAAAACAGCGTCCGGAAACTCCAGTGAAAATTTTAGAGTGATCCAACGGTCGGATCAAAAGTTATGGCCCTTTCGAACCGGTACTCTGGTCGGGAGCGACGAGACCTCCGGGACACCGAGGAGAGATTCCACATCTACTGGAAGGAAAATAGCGTCCGGAAACTCTTGTGAAAATTTTATAGTGATCCAACGGTCGGATCAAAAGTTATGGCCCTTTCGAACCGGTACTCTGCTCTGGAGCGACGAGACCTCCGGGACACCGAGGAGAGATTCCACCTCTACTCGAAGGAAAACAGCGTCCGGAAACTCCTGTGAAAATTTTAGAGTGATCCAACGGTCGGATCAAAAGTTATGGCCCTTTCGAACCGGTACTCTGCTCTGGAGCGACGAGACCTCCGGGACACCGAGGAGAGATTCCACCTCTACTCGAAGGAAACCAGCGTCCGGAAACTCCTGTGAAAATTTTAGAGTGATCCAACGGTCGGATCAAAAGTTATGGCCCGTTCGAATCGGTACTCTGGTCGGGAGCGACGAGACCTCCGGGACACCGAGGAGAGATTCCACCTCTACTCGAAGGAAAACAGCGTCCGGAAAATCCTGTGAAAATTTTAGAGTGATCCAATGGTCGGATCAAAAGTTATGGCCCGTTCGAACCGGTACTCTGCTCTGGAGCGACGAGACCTCCGGGACACCGAGGAGAGATTCCACCTCTACTCCAAGGAAAACAGCGTCCGGAAACTCCAGTGAAAATTTTAGAGTGATCCAACGGTCGGATCAAAAGTTATGGCCCTTTCGAACCGGTACTCTGGTCGGGAGCGACGAGACCTCCGGGACACCGAGGAGAGATTCCACATCTACTGGAAGGAAAACAGTGTCTGGAAATTCCCATGAAAATTTTAGAGTGATCCAACGGTCGGATCAAAAGTTATGGCCCTTTCGAACCGGTACTCTGCTCTGGAGCGACGAGACCTCCGGGACACCGAGGAGAGATTCCACCTCTACTCGAAGGAAAACAGCGTCCGGAAACTCCTGTGAAAATTTTAGAGTGATCCAACGGTCGGATCAAAAGTTATGGCCCTTTCGAACCGGTACTCTGCTCTGGAGCGACGAGACCTCCGGGACACCGAGGAGAGATTCCACCTCTATTCCAAGGAAAACAGCGTCCGGAAACTCCTGTGAAAATTTTAGAGTGATCCAACGGTCGGATCAAAAGTTATGGCCCTTTCGAACCGGTACTCTGGTCGGGAGCGACGAGACTTCCGGGACACCGAGGAGAGATTCCACCTCTACTCCAAGGAAAACAGCTTCCGGAAACTCCAGTGAAAATTTTAGAGTGATCCAACGGTCGGATCAAAAGTTATGGCCCTTTCGAACCGGTACTCTGCTCTGGAGCGACGAGACCTCCGGGACACCGAGGAGAGATTCCACCTCTACTCGAAGGAAACCAGCGTCCGGAAACTCCTGTGAAAATTTTAGAGTGATCCAACGGTCGGATCAAAAGTTATGGCCCGTTCGAATCGGTACTCTGGTCGGGAGCGACGAGACCTCCGGGACACCGAGGAGAGATTCCACTTCTACTCGAAGGAAAACAGCGTCCGGAAACTCCTGTGAAAATTTTAGAGTGATCCAATGGTCGGATCAAAAGTTATGGCCCGTTCGAACCGGTACTCTGGTCGGGAGCGACGAGACCTCCGGGACACCGAGGAGAGATTCCACTTCTACTCGAAGGAAAGCAGCGTCCGGAAACTCTTGTGAAAAGTTTAGAGTGATCCAACGGTCGGATCAAAAGTTATGGCCCTTTCGAATCGGTACTCTGGTCTGGAGCGACGAGACCTCCGGGACACCGAGGAGAGATTCCACCTCTACTCGAAGGAAAACAGCGTCCGGAAACTCCTGTGAAAATTTTAGAGTGATCCAACGGTCGGATCAAAAGTTATGGCCCTTTCGAACCGGTACTCTGCTCTGGAGCGACGAGACCTCCGGGACACCGAGGAGAGATTCCACCTCTACTCGAAGGAAAACAGCGTCCGGAAACTCCTGTGAAAATTTTAGAGTGATCCAACGGTCGGATCAAAAGTTATGGCCCTTTCGAACCGGTACTCTGCTCTGGAGCGACGAGACCTCCGGGACACCGAGGAGAGATTCCACCTCTACTCCAAGGAAAACAGCGTCCGGAAACTCCAGTGAAAATTTTAGAGTGATCCAACGGTCGGATCAAAAGTTATGGCCCTTTCGAACCGGTACTCTGGTCGGGAGCGACGAGACCTCCGGGACACCGAGGAGAGATTCCACATCTACTGGAAGGAAAGCAGCGTCCGGAAACTCTTGTGAAAATTTTATAGTGATCCAACGGTCGGATCAAAAGTTATGGCCCTTTCGAACCGGTACTCTGCTCTGGAGCGACGAGACCTCCGTGACACCGAGGAGAGATTCCACCTCTACTAGAAGGAAAACAGCGTCCGGAAACTCCTGTGAAAATTTTAGAGTGATCCAACGGTCGGATCAAAAGTTATGGCCCCTTCGAACCGGTACTCTGCTCTGGAGCGACGAGACCTCCGGGACACCGAGGAGAGATTCCACCTCTACTCGAAGGAAAACAGCGTCCGGAAACTCCTGTGAAAATTTTAGTGTGATCCAATGGTCGGATCAAAAGTTATGGCCCGTTCGAATCGGTACTCTGGTCGGGAGCGACGAGACCTCCGGGACATCGAGGAGAGATTCCACCTCTACTCGAAGGAAAACAGCGTCCGGAAACTCCTGTGAAAATTTTAGTGTGATCCAATGGTCGGATCAAAAGTTATGGCCCGTTCGAATCGGTACTCTGGTCGGGAGCGACGAGACCTCCGGGACATCGAGGAGAGATTCCACCTCTACTCCAAGGAAAACAGCGTCCGGAAACTCCAGTGAAAATTTTAGAGTGATCCAACGGTCGGATCAAAAGTTATGGCCCTTTCGAACCGGTACTCTGGTCGGGAGCGACGAGACCTCCGGGACACCGAGGAGAGATTCCACATCTACTGGAAGGAAAACAGCGTCCGGAAACTCTTGTGAAAATTTTATAGTGATCCAACGGTCGGATCAAAAGTTATGGCCCTTTCGAACCGGTACTCTGCTCTGGAGCGACGAGACCTCCGGGACACCGAGGAGAGATTCCACCTCTACTCGAAGGAAAACAGCGTCCGGAAACTCCTGTGAAAATTTTAGAGTGATCCAACGGTTGGATCAAAAGTTATGGCCCTTTCGAACCGGTACTCTGCTCTGGAGCGACGAGACCTCCGGGACACCGAGGAGAGATTCCACCTCTACTCGAAGGAAAACAGCGTCCGGAAACTCCTGTGAAAATTTTAGAGTGATCCAACGGTCGGATCAAAAGTTATGGCCCGTTCGAATCGGTACTCTGGTCGGGAGCGACGAGACCTCCGGGACACCGAGGAGAGATTCCACTTCTACTCGAAGGAAAGCAGCGTCCGGAAACTCTTGTGAAAACTTTAGAGTGATCCAACGGTCGGATCAAAAGTTATGGCCCTTTCGAATCGGTACTCTGGTCTGGAGCGACGACACCTCCGGGACACCGAGGAGAGATTCCACCTCTACTCGAAGGAAAACAGCGTCCGGAAACTCCTGTGAAAATTTTAGAGTGATCCAACGGTCGGATCAAAAGTTATGGCCCTTTCGAACCGGTACTCTGCTCTGGAGCGACGAGACCTCCGGGACACCGAGGAGAGATTCCACCTCTACTCGAAGGAAAACAGCGTCCGGAAACTCCTGTGAAAATTTTAGAGTGATCCAACGGTCGGATCAAAAGTTATGGCCCTTTCGAACCGGTACTCTGCTCTGGAGCGACGAGACCTCCGGGACACCGAGGAGAGATTCCACCTCTACTCCAAGGAAAACAGCGTCCGGAAACTCCAGTGAAAATTTTAGAGTGATCCAACGGTCGGATCAAAAGTTATGGCCCTTTCGAACCGGTACTCTGGTCGGGAGCGACGAGACCTCCGGGACACCGAGGAGAGATTCCACATCTACTGAAAGGAAAGCAGCGTCCGGAAACTCTTGTGAAAATTTTATAGTGATCCAACGGTCGGATCAAAAGTTATGGCCCTTTCGAACCGGTACTCTGCTCTGGAGCGACGAGACCTCCGTGACACCGAGGAGAGATTCCACCTCTACTCGAAGGAAAACAGCGTCCGGAAACTCCTGTGAAAATTTTAGAGTGATCCAACGGTCGGATCAAAAGTTATGGCCCTTTCGAACCGGTACTCTGCTCTGGAGCGACGAGACCTCCGGGACACCGAGGAGAGATTCCACCTCTACTCGAAGGAAAACAGCGTCCGGAAACTCCTGTGAAAATTTTAGTGTGATCCAATGGTCGGATCAAAAGTTATGGCCCGTTCGAATCGGTACTCTGGTCGGGAGCGACGAGACCTCCGGGACATCGAGGAGAGATTCCACCTCTACTCCAAGGAAAACAGCGTCCGGAAACTCCAGTGAAAATTTTAGAGTGATCCAACGGTCGGATCAAAAGTTATGGCCCTTTCGAACCGGTACTCTGGTCGGGAGCGACGAGACCTCCGGGACACCGAGGAGAGATTCCACATCTACTGGAAGGAAAATAGCGTCCGGAAACTCTTGTGAAAATTTTATAGTGATCCAACGGTCGGATCAAAAGTTATGGCCCTTTCGAACCGGTACTCTGCTCTGGAGCGACGAGACCTCCGGGACACCGAGGAGAGATTCCACCTCTACTCGAAGGAAAACAGCGTCCGGAAACTCCTGTGAAAATTTTAGAGTGATCCAACGGTCGGATCAAAAGTTATGGCCCTTTCGAACCGGTACTCTGCTCTGGAGCGACGAGACCTCCGGGACACCGAGGAGAGATTCCACCTCTACTCGAAGGAAAACAGCGTCCGGAAACTCCTGTGAAAATTTTAGTGTGATCCAATGGTCGGATCAAAAGTTATGGCCCGTTCGAATCGGTACTCTGGTCGGGAGCGACGAGACCTCCGGGACATCGAGGAGAGATTCCACCTCTACTCCAAGGAAAACAGCGTCCGGAAACTCCAGTGAAAATTTTAGAGTGATCCAACGGTCGGATCAAAAGTTATGGCCCTTTCGAACCGGTACTCTGGTCGGGAGCGACGAGACCTCCGGGACACCGAGGAGAGATTCCACATCTACTGGAAGGAAAATAGCGTCCGGAAACTCTTGTGAAAATTTTATAGTGATCCAACGGTCGGATCAAAAGTTATGGCCCTTTCGAACCGGTACTCTGCTCTGGAGCGACGAGACCTCCGGGACACCGAGGAGAGATTCCACCTCTACTCGAAGGAAAACAGCGTCCGGAAACTCCTGTGAAAATTTTAGAGTGATCCAACGGTCGGATCAAAAGTTATGGCCCTTTCGAACCGGTACTCTGCTCTGGAGCGACGAGACCTCCGGGACACCGAGGAGAGATTCCACCTCTACTCGAAGGAAACCAGCGTCCGGAAACTCCTGTGAAAATTTTAGAGTGATCCAACGGTCGGATCAAAAGTTATGGCCCGTTCGAATCGGTACTCTGGTCGGGAGCGACGAGACCTCCGGGACACCGAGGAGAGATTCCACCTCTACTCGAAGGAAAACAGCGTCCGGAAAATCCTGTGAAAATTTTAGAGTGATCCAATGGTCGGATCAAAAGTTATGGCCCGTTCGAACCGGTACTCTGCTCTGGAGCGACGAGACCTCCGGGACACCGAGGAGAGATTCCACCTCTACTCCAAGGAAAACAGCGTCCGGAAACTCCAGTGAAAATTTTAGAGTGATCCAACGGTCGGATCAAAAGTTATGGCCCTTTCGAACCGGTACTCTGGTCGGGAGCGACGAGACCTCCGGGACACCGAGGAGAGATTCCACATCTACTGGAAGGAAAACAGTGTCTGGAAATTCCCATGAAAATTTTAGAGTGATCCAACGGTCGGATCAAAAGTTATGGCCCTTTCGAACCGGTACTCTGCTCTGGAGCGACGAGACCTCCGGGACACCGAGGAGAGATTCCACCTCTACTCGAAGGAAAACAGCGTCCGGAAACTCCTGTGAAAATTTTAGAGTGATCCAACGGTCGGATCAAAAGTTATGGCCCTTTCGAACCGGTACTCTGCTCTGGAGCGACGAGACCTCCGGGACACCGAGGAGAGATTCCACCTCTATTCCAAGGAAAACAGCGTCCGGAAACTCCTGTGAAAATTTTAGAGTGATCCAACGGTCGGATCAAAAGTTATGGCCCTTTCGAACCGGTACTCTGGTCGGGAGCGACGAGACTTCCGGGACACCGAGGAGAGATTCCACCTCTACTCCAAGGAAAACAGCTTCCGGAAACTCCAGTGAAAATTTTAGAGTGATCCAACGGTCGGATCAAAAGTTATGGCCCTTTCGAACCGGTACTCTGCTCTGGAGCGACGAGACCTCCGGGACACCGAGGAGAGATTCCACCTCTACTCGAAGGAAACCAGCGTCCGGAAACTCCTGTGAAAATTTTAGAGTGATCCAACGGTCGGATCAAAAGTTATGGCCCGTTCGAATCGGTACTCTGGTCGGGAGCGACGAGACCTCCGGGACACCGAGGAGAGATTCCACTTCTACTCGAAGGAAAACAGCGTCCGGAAACTCCTGTGAAAATTTTAGAGTGATCCAATGGTCGGATCAAAAGTTATGGCCCGTTCGAACCGGTACTCTGGTCGGGAGCGACGAGACCTCCGGGACACCGAGGAGAGATTCCACTTCTACTCGAAGGAAAGCAGCGTCCGGAAACTCTTGTGAAAAGTTTAGAGTGATCCAACGGTCGGATCAAAAGTTATGGCCCTTTCGAATCGGTACTCTGGTCTGGAGCGACGAGACCTCCGGGACACCGAGGAGAGATTCCACCTCTACTCGAAGGAAAACAGCGTCCGGAAACTCCTGTGAAAATTTTAGAGTGATCCAACGGTCGGATCAAAAGTTATGGCCCTTTCGAACCGGTACTCTGCTCTGGAGCGACGAGACCTCCGGGACACCGAGGAGAGATTCCACCTCTACTCGAAGGAAAACAGCGTCCGGAAACTCCTGTGAAAATTTTAGAGTGATCCAACGGTCGGATCAAAAGTTATGGCCCTTTCGAACCGGTACTCTGCTCTGGAGCGACGAGACCTCCGGGACACCGAGGAGAGATTCCACCTCTACTCCAAGGAAAACAGCGTCCGGAAACTCCAGTGAAAATTTTAGAGTGATCCAACGGTCGGATCAAAAGTTATGGCCCTTTCGAACCGGTACTCTGGTCGGGAGCGACGAGACCTCCGGGACACCGAGGAGAGATTCCACATCTACTGGAAGGAAAGCAGCGTCCGGAAACTCTTGTGAAAATTTTATAGTGATCCAACGGTCGGATCAAAAGTTATGGCCCTTTCGAACCGGTACTCTGCTCTGGAGCGACGAGACCTCCGTGACACCGAGGAGAGATTCCACCTCTACTAGAAGGAAAACAGCGTCCGGAAACTCCTGTGAAAATTTTAGAGTGATCCAACGGTCGGATCAAAAGTTATGGCCCCTTCGAACCGGTACTCTGCTCTGGAGCGACGAGACCTCCGGGACACCGAGGAGAGATTCCACCTCTACTCGAAGGAAAACAGCGTCCGGAAACTCCTGTGAAAATTTTAGAGTGATCCAACGGTCGGATCAAAAGTTATGGCCCTTTCGAACCGGTACTCTGCTCTGGAGCGACGAGACCTCCGGGACACCGAGGAGAGATTCCACCTCTATTCCAAGGAAAACAGCGTCCGGAAACTCCAGTGAAAATTTTAGAGTGATCCAACGGTCGGATCAAAAGTTATGGCCCTTTCGAACCGGTACTCTGGTCGGGAGCGACGAGACCTCCGGGACACCGAGGAGAGATTCCACATCTACTGGAAGGAAAACAGCGTCCGGAAACTCTTGTGAAAATTTTATAGTGATCCAACGGTCGGATCAAAAGTTATGGCCCTTTCGAACCGGTACTCTGCTCTGGAGCGACGAGACCTCCGGGACACCGAGGAGAGATTCCACCTCTACTCGAAGGAAAACAGCGTCCGGAAACTCCTGTGAAAATTTTAGAGTGATCCAACGGTTGGATCAAAAGTTATGGCCCTTTCGAACCGGTACTCTGCTCTGGAGCGACGAGACCTCCGGGACACCGAGGAGAGATTCCACCTCTACTCGAAGGAAAACAGCGTCCGGAAACTCCTGTGAAAATTTTAGAGTGATCCAACGGTCGGATCAAAAGTTATGGCCCGTTCGAATCGGTACTCTGGTCGGGAGCGACGAGACCTCCGGGACACCGAGGAGAGATTCCACTTCTACTCGAAGGAAAGCAGCGTCCGGAAACTCTTGTGAAAAGTTTAGAGTGATCCAACGGTCGGATCAAAAGTTATGGCCCTTTCGAATCGGTACTCTGGTCTGGAGCGACGACACCTCCGGGACACCGAGGAGAGATTCCACCTCTACTCGAAGGAAAACAGCGTCCGGAAACTCCTGTGAAAATTTTAGAGTGATCCAACGGTCGGATCAAAAGTTATGGCCCTTTCGAACCGGTACTCTGCTCTGGAGCGACGAGACCTCCGGGACACCGAGGAGAGATTCCACCTCTACTCGAAGGAAAACAGCGTCCGGAAACTCCTGTGAAAATTTTAGAGTGATCCAACGGTCGGATCAAAAGTTATGGCCCTTTCGAACCGGTACTCTGCTCTGGAGCGACGAGACCTCCGGGACACCGAGGAGAGATTCCACCTCTACTCCAAGGAAAACAGCGTCCGGAAACTCCAGTGAAAATTTTAGAGTGATCCAACGGTCGGATCAAAAGTTATGGCCCTTTCGAACCGGTACTCTGGTCGGGAGCGACGAGACCTCCGGGACACCGAGGAGAGATTCCACATCTACTGAAAGGAAAGCAGCGTCCGGAAACTCTTGTGAAAATTTTATAGTGATCCAACGGTCGGATCAAAAGTTATGGCCCTTTCGAACCGGTACTCTGCTCTGGAGCGACGAGACCTCCGTGACACCGAGGAGAGATTCCACCTCTACTCGAAGGAAAACAGCGTCCGGAAACTCCTGTGAAAATTTTAGAGTGATCCAACGGTCGGATCAAAAGTTATGGCCCTTTCGAACCGGTACTCTGCTCTGGAGCGACGAGACCTCCGGGACACCGAGGAGAGATTCCACCTCTACTCGAAGGAAAACAGCGTCCGGAAACTCCTGTGAAAATTTTAGTGTGATCCAATGGTCGGATCAAAAGTTATGGCCCGTTCGAAGCGGTACTCTGGTCGGGAGCGACGAGACCTCCGGGACACCGAGGAGAGATTCCACCTCTACTCGAAGGAAAACAGCGTCCGGAAACTCCTGTGAAAATTTTAGAGTGATCCAACGGTCGGATCAAAAGTTATGGCCCTTTCGAACCGGTACTCTGCTCTGGAGCGACGAGACCTCCGGGACACCGAGGAGAGATTCCACCTCTACTCGAAGGAAAACAGCGTCCGGAAACTCCTGTGAAAATTTTAGTGTGATCCAATGGTCGGATCAAAAGTTATGGCCCGTTCGAATCGGTACTCTGGTCGGGAGCGACGAGACCTCCGGGACATCGAGGAGAGATTCCACCTCTACTCCAAGGAAAACAGCGTCCGGAAACTCCAGTGAAAATTTTAGAGTGATCCAACGGTCGGATCAAAAGTTATGGCCCTTTCGAACTGGTACTCTGGTCGGGAGCGACGAGACCTCCGGGACACCGAGGAGAGATTCCACATCTACTGGAAGGAAAACAGCGTCCGGAAACTCTTGTGAAAATTTTATAGTGATCCAACGGTCGGATCAAAAGTTATGGCCCTTTCGAACCGGTACTCTGGTCTGGAGCGACGAGACCTCCGGGACACCGAGGAGAGATTCCACCTCTACTCCAAGGAAAACAGCGTCCGGAAACTCCTGTGAAAATTTTAGAGTGATCCAACGGTCGGATCAAAAGTTATGGCCCTTTCGAACCGGTACTCTGGTCGGGAGCGACGAGACCTCCGGGACACCGAGGAGAGATTCCACATCTACTGGAAGGAAAATAGCGTCCGGAAACTCTTGTGAAAATTTTATAGTGATCCAACGGTCGGATCAAAAGTTATGGCCCTTTCGAACCGGTACTCTGCTCTGGAGCGACGAGACCTCCGGGACACCGAGGAGAGATTCCACCTCTACTCGAAGGAAAACAGCGTCCGGAAACTCCTGTGAAAATTTTAGAGTGATCCAACGGTCGGATCAAAAGTTATGGCCCTTTCGAACCGGTACTCTGCTCTGGAGCGACGAGACCTCCGGGACACCGAGGAGAGATTCCACCTCTACTCGAAGGAAAACAGCGTCCGGAAACTCCTGTGAAAATTTTAGTGTGATCCAATGGTCGGATCAAAAGTTATGGCCCGTTCGAATCGGTACTCTGGTCGGGAGCGACGAGACCTCCGGGACATCGAGGAGAGATTCCACCTCTACTCCAAGGAAAACAGCGTCCGGAAACTCCAGTGAAAATTTTAGAGTGATCCAACGGTCGGATCAAAAGTTATGGCCCTTTCGAACCGGTACTCTGGTCGGGAGCGACGAGACCTCCGGGACACCGAGGAGAGATTCCACATCTACTGGAAGGAAAACAGCGTCCGGAAACTCTTGTGAAAATTTTATAGTGATCCAACGGTCGGATCAAAAGTTATGGCCCTTTCGAACCGGTACTCTGGTCTGGAGCGACGAGACCTCCGGGACACCGAGGAGAGATTCCACCTCTACTCCAAGGAAAACAGCGTCCGGAAACTCCTGTGAAAATTTTAGAGTGATCCAACCGCCGGATCAAAAGTTATGGCCCTTTCGAACCGGTACTCTGGTCGGGAGCGACGAGACCTCCGGGACACCGAGGAGAGATTCCACTTCTACTCGAAGGAAAACAGCGTCCGGAAACTCCTGTGAAAATTTTAGAGTGATCCAATGGTCGGATCAAAAGTTATGGCCCGTTCGAACCGGTACTCTGGTCGGGAGCGACGAGACCTCCGGGACACCGAGGAGAGATTCCACCTCTACTCGAAGGAAAACAGCGTCCGGAAACTCCTGTGAAAATTTTAGAGTGATCCAACGGTCGGATCAAAAGTTATGGCCCGTTCGAATCGGTACTCTGGTCGGGAGTGACGAGACCTCCGGGACACCGAGGAGAGATTCCACTTCTACTCGAAGGAAAGCAGCGTCCGGAAACTCTTGTGAAAAGTTTAGAGTGATCCAACGGTCGGATCAAAAGTTATGGCCCTTTCGAATCGGTACTCTGGTCTGGAGCGACGAGACCTCCGGGACACCGAGGAGAGATTCCACCTCTACTCGAAGGAAAACAGCGTCCGGAAACTCCTGTGAAAATTTTAGAGTGATCCAACGGTCGGATCAAAAGTTATGGCCCTTTCGAACCGGTACTCTGCTCTGGAGCGACGAGACCTCCGGGACACCGAGGAGAGATTCCACCTCTACTCGAAGGAAAACAGCGTCCGGAAACTCCTGTGAAAATTTTAGAGTGATCCAACGGTCGGATCAAAAGTTATGGCCCTTTCGAACCGGTACTCTGCTCTGGAGCGACGAGACCTCCGGGACACCGAGGAGAGATTCCACCTCTACTCCAAGGAAAACAGCGTCCGGAAACTCCAGTGAAAATTTTAGAGTGATCCAACGGTCGGATCAAAAGTTATGGCCCTTTCGAACCGGTACTCTGGTCGGGAGCGACGAGACCTCCGGGACACCGAGGAGAGATTCCACCTCTACTCCAAGGAAAACAGCGTCCGGAAACTCCTGTGAAAATTTTAGAGTGATCCAACGGTCGGATCAAAAGTTATGGCCCTTTCGAACCGGTACTCTGCTCTGGAGCGACGAGACCTCCGGGACACCGAGGAGAGATTCCACATCTACTGGAAGGAAAACAGCGTCCGGAAACTCTTGTGAAAATTTTATAGTGATCCAACGGTCGGATCAAAAGTTATGGCCCTTTAGAACCGGTACTCTGGTCTGGAGCGACGAGACCTCCGGGACACCGAGGAGAGATTCCACCTCTACTCCAAGGAAAACAGCGTCCGGAAACTCCTGTGAAAATTTTAGAGTGATCCAACGGTCGGATCAAAAGTTATGGCCCTTTCGAACCGGTACTCTGGTCGGGAGCGACGAGACCTCCGGGACACCGAGGAGAGATTCCACATCTACTGGAAGGAAAGCAGCGTCCGGAAACTCTTGTGAAAATTTTATAGTGATCCAACGGTCGGATCAAAAGTTATGGCCCTTTCGAACCGGTACTCTGCTCTGAAGCGACGAGACCTCCGTGACACCGAGGAGAGATTCCACCTCTACTCGAAGGAAAACAGCGTCCGGAAACTCCTGTGAAAATTTTAGAGTGATCCAACGGTCGGATCAAAAGTTATGGCCCTTTCGAACCGGTACTCTGCTCTGGAGCGACGAGACCTCCGGGACACCGAGGAGAGATTCCACCTCTACTCGAAGGAAAACAGCGTCCGGAAACTCCTGTGAAAATTTTAGTGTGATCCAATGGTCGGATCAAAAGTTATGGCCCTTTCGAACCGGTACTCTGCTCTGGAGCGACGAGACCTCCGGGACACCGAGGAGAGATTCCACCTCTACTCCAAGGAAAACAGCGTCCGGAAACTCCAGTGAAAATTTTAGAGTGATCCAACGGTCGGATGAAAAGTTATGGCCCTTTCGAACCGGTACTCTGGTCGGGAGCGACGAGACCTCCGGGACACCGAGGAGAGATTCCACATCTACTGGAAGGAAAGCAGCGTCCGGAAACTCTTGTGAAAATTTTATAGTGATCCAACGGTCGGATCAAAAGTTATGGCCCTTTCGAACCGGTACTCTGCTCTGGAGCGACGAGACCTCCGTGACACCGAGGAGAGATTCCACCTCTACTCGAAGGAAAACAGCGTCCGGAAACTCCTGTGAAAATTTTAGAGTGATCCAACGGTCGGATCAAAAGTTATGGCCCTTTCGAACCGGTACTCTGCTCTGGAGCGACGAGACCTCCGGGACACCGAGGAGAGATTCCACCTCTACTCGAAGGAAAACAGCGTCCGGAAACTCCTGTGAAAATTTTAGTGTGATCCAATGGTCGGATCAAAAGTTATGGCCCGTTCGAATCGGTACTCTGGTCGGGAGCGACGAGACCTCCGGGACATCGAGGAGAGATTCCACCTCTACTCCAAGGAAAACAGCGTCCGGAAACTCCAGTGAAAATTTTAGAGTGATCCAACGGTCGGATCAAAAGTTATGGCCCTTTCGAACCGGTACTCTGGTCGGGAGCGACGAGACCTCCGGGACACCGAGGAGAGATTCCACATCTACTGGAAGGAAAACAGCGTCCGGAAACTCTTGTGAAAATTTTATAGTGATCCAACGGTCGGATCAAAAGTTATGGCCCTTTCGAACCGGTACTCTGCTCTGGAGCGACGAGACCTCCGGGACACCGAGGAGAGATTCCACCTCTACTCGAAGGAAAACAGCGTCCGGAAACTCCTGTGAAAATTTTAGAGTGATCCAACGGTCGGATCAAAAGTTATGGCCCTTTCGAACCGGTACTCTGCTCTGGAGCGACGAGACCTCCGGGACACCGAGGAGAGATTCCACCTCTACTCGAAGGAAAACAGCGTCCGGAAACTCCTGTGAAAATTTTAGTGTGATCCAATGGTCGGATCAAAAGTTATGGCCCGTTCGAATCGGTACTCTGGTCGGGAGCGACGAGACCTCCGGGACATCGAGGAGAGATTCCACCTCTACTCCAAGGAAAACAGCGTCCGGAAACTCCAGTGAAAATTTTAGAGTGATCCAACGGTCGGATCAAAAGTTATGGCCCTTTCGAACCGGTACTCTGGTCGGGAGCGACGAGACCTCCGGGACACCGAGGAGAGATTCCACATCTACTGGAAGGAAAACAGCGTCCGGAAACTCTTGTGAAAATTTTATAGTGATCCAACGGTCGGATCAAAAGTTATGGCCCTTTCGAACCGGTACTCTGCTCTGGAGCGACGAGACCTCCGGGACACCGAGGAGAGATTCCACCTCTACTCGAAGGAAAACAGCGTCCGGAAACTCCTGTGAAAATTTTAGAGTGATCCAACGGTCGGATCAAAAGTTATGGCCCTTTCGAACCGGTACTCTGCTCTGGAGCGACGAGACCTCCGGGACACCGAGGAGAGATTCCACCTCTACTCGAAGGAAAACAGCGTCCGGAAACTCCTGTGAAAATTTTAGAGTGATCCAACGGTCGGATCAAAAGTTATGGCCCTTTCGAACCGGTACTCTGCTCTGGAGCGACGAGACCTCCGGGACACCGAGGAGAGATTCCACCTCTACTCGAAGGAAAACAGCGTCCGGAAACTCCTGTGAAAATTTTAGTGTGATCCAATGGTCGGATCAAAAGTTATGGCCCGTTCGAATCGGTACTCTGGTCGGGAGCGACGAGACCTCCGGGACATCGAGGAGAGATTCCACCTCTACTCCAAGGAAAACAGCGTCCGGAAACTCCAGTGAAAATTTTAGAGTGATCCAACGGTCGGATCAAAAGTTATGGCCCTTTCGAACCGGTACTCTGGTCGGGAGCGACGAGACCTCCGGGACACCGAGGAGAGATTCCACATCTACTGGAAGGAAAACAGCGTCCGGAAACTCTTGTGAAAATTTTATAGTGATCCAACGGTCGGATCAAAAGTTATGGCCCTTTCGAACCGGTACTCTGCTCTGGAGCGACGAGACCTCCGGGACACCGAGGAGAGATTCCACCTCTACTCGAAGGAAAACAGCGTCCGGAAACTCCTGTGAAAATTTTAGAGTGATCCAACGGTCGGATCAAAAGTTATGGCCCGTTCGAACCGGTACTATGGTCGGGAGCGACGAGACCTCCGGGACACCGAGGAGAGATTCCACCTCTACTCGAAGGAAAACAGCGTCCGGAAACTCCTGTGAAAATTTTAGAGTGATCCAACGGTCGGATCAAAAGTTATGGCCCGTTCGAATCGGTACTCTGGTCGGGAGCGACGAGACCTCCGGGACACCGAGGAGAGATTCCACTTCTACTCGAAGGAAAGCAGCATCCGGAAACTCTTGTGAAAAGTTTAGAGTGATCCAACGGTCGGATCAAAAGTTATGGCCCTTTCGAATCGGTACTCTGGTCTGGAGCGACGAGACCTCCGGGACACCGAGGAGAGATTCCACCTCTACTCGAAGGAAAACAGCGTCCGGAAACTCCTGTGAAAATTTTAGAGTGATCCAACGGTCGGATCAAAAGTTATGGCCCTTTCGAACCGGTACTCTGCTCTGGAGCGACGAGACCTCCGGGACACCGAGGAGAGATTCCACCTCTACTCGAAGGAAAACAGCGTCCGGAAACTCCTGTGAAAATTTTAGAGTGATCCAACGGTCGGATCAAAAGTTATGGCCCTTTCGAACCGGTACTCTGCTCTGGAGCGACGAGACCTCCGGGACACCGAGGAGAGATTCCACCTCTACTCCAAGGAAAACAGCGTCCGGAAACTCCAGTGAAAATTTTAGAGTGATCCAACGGTCGGATCAAAAGTTATGGCCCTTTCGAACCGGTACTCTGGTCGGGAGCGACGAGACCTCCGGGACACCGAGGAGAGATTCCACATCTACTGGAAGGAAAACAGCGTCCGGAAACTCTTGTGAAAATTTTATAGTGATCCAACGGTCGGATCAAAAGTTATGGCCCTTTCGAACCGGTACTCTGCTCTGGAGCGACGAGACCTCCGGGACACCGAGGAGAGATTCCACCTCTACTCGAAGGAAAACAGCGTCCGGAAACTCCAGTGAAAATTTTAGAGTGATCCAACGGTCGGATCAAAAGTTATGGCCCGTTCGAACCGGTACTCTGGTCGGGAGCGACGAGACCTCCGGGACACCGAGGAGAGATTCCACCTCTACTCGAAGGAAAACAGCGTCCGGAAACTCCTGTGAAAATTTTAGAGTGATCCAACGGTCGGATCAAAAGTTATGGCCCGTTCGAATCGGTACTCTGGTCGGGAGCGACGAGACCTCCGGGACACCGAGGAGAGATTCCACTTCTACTCGAAGGAAAGCAGCGTCCGGAAACTCTTGTGAAAAGTTTAGAGTGATCCAACGGTCGGATCAAAAGTTATGGCCCTTTCGAATCGGTACTCTGGTCTGGAGCGACGAGACCTCCGGGACACCGAGGAGAGATTCCACCTCTACTCGAAGGAAAACAGCGTCCGGAAACTCCTGTGAAAATTTTAGAGTGATCCAACGGTCGGATCAAAAGTTATGGCCCTTTCGAACCGGTACTCTGCTCTGGAGCGACGAGACCTCCGGGACACCGAGGAGAGATTCCACCTCTACTCGAAGGAAAACAGCGTCCGGAAACTCCTGTGAAAATTTTAGAGTGATCCAACGGTCGGATCAAAAGTTATGGCCCGTTCGAACCGGTACTCTGGTCGGGAGCGACGAGACCTCCGGGACACCGAGGAGAGATTCCACCTCTACTCCAAGGAAAACAGCGTCCGGAAACTCCAGTGAAAATTTTAGAGTGATCCAACGGTCGGATCAAAAGTTATGGCCCTTTCGAACCGGTACTCTGGTCGGGAGCGACGAGACCTCCGGGACACCGAGGAGAGATTCCACATCTACTGGAAGGAAAACAGTGTCCGGAAACTCTTGTGAAAATTTTATAGTGATCCAACGGTCGGATCAAAAGTTATGGCCCTTTCGAACCGGTACTCTGCTCTGGATCGACGAGACCTCCGGGACACCGAGGAGAGATTCCACCTCTACTCGAAGGAAAACAGCGTCCGGAAACTCCTGTGAAAATTTTAGAGTGATCCAACGGTCGGATCAAAAGTTATGGCCCGTTCGAACCGGTACTCTGGTCGGGAGCGACGAGACCTCCGGGACACCGAGGAGAGATTCCACCTCTACTCGAAGGAAAACAGCGTCCGGAAACTCCTGTGAAAATTTTAGAGTGATCCAACGGTCGGATCAAAAGTTATGGCCCGTTCGAATCGGTACTCTGGTCGGGAGCGACGAGACCTCCGGGACACCGAGGAGAGATTCCACTTCTACTCGAAGGAAAGCAGCGTCCGGAAACTCTTGTGAAAAGTTTAGAGTGATCCAACGGTCGGATCAAAAGTTATGGCCCTTTCGAATCGGTACTCTGGTCTGGAGCGACGAGACCTCCGGGACACCGAGGAGAGATTCCACCCTACTCGAAGGAAAACAGCGTCCGGAAACTCCTGTGAAAATTTTAGAGTGATCCAACGGTCGGATCAAAAGTTATGGCCCTTTCGAACCGGTACTCTGCTCTGGAGCGACGAGACCTCCGGGACACCGAGGAGAGATTCCACCTCTACTCGAAGGAAAACAGCGTCCGGAAACTCCTGTGAAAATTTTAGAGTGATCCAACGGTCGGATCAAAAGTTATGGCCCTTTCGAACCGGTACTCTGCTCTGGAGCGACGAGACCTCCGGGACACCGAGGAGAGCTTCCACCTCTACTCCAAGGAAAACAGCGTCCGGAAACTCCAGTGAAAATTTTAGAGTGATCCAACGGTCGGATCAAAAGTTATGGCCCTTTCGAACCGGTACTCTGGTCGGGAGCGACGAGACCTCCGGGACACCGAGGAGAGATTCCACATCTACTGGAAGGAAAACAGCGTCCGGAAACTCTTGTGAAAATTTTATAGTGATCCAACGGTCGGATCAAAAGTTATGGCCCTTTCGAACCGGTACTCTGCTCTGGAGCGACGAGACCTCCGGGACACCGAGGAGAGATTCCACCTCTACTCGAAGGAAAACAGCGTCCGGAAACTCCTGTGAAAATTTTAGAGTGATCCAACGGTCGGATCAAAAGTTATGGCCCTTTCGAACCGGTACTCTGCTCTGGAGCGACGAGACCTCCGGGACACCGAGGAGAGATTCCACCTCTACTCGAAGGAAAACAGCGTCCGGAAACTCCTGTGAAAATTTTAGAGTGATCCAATGGTCGGATCAAAAGTTATGGCACGTTCGAATCGGTACTCTGGTCGGGAGCGACGAGACCTCCGGGACACCGAGGAGAGATTCCACCTCTACTCGAAGGAAAACAGCGTCCGGAAACTCCAGTGAAAATTTTAGAGTGATCCAACGGTCGGATCAA
The DNA here is from genome assembly GCF_951802175.1 of Populus nigra. Classification (NCBI taxonomy): domain Eukaryota; kingdom Viridiplantae; phylum Streptophyta; class Magnoliopsida; order Malpighiales; family Salicaceae; genus Populus; species Populus nigra. Next base: position 3,444,761 of record NC_084853.1, read on the forward strand.
AAGTTATGGCCCTTTCGAACCGGTACTCTGGTCGGGAGCGACGAGACCTCCGGGACACCGAGGAGAGATTCCACATCTACTGGAAGGAAAACAGCGTCCGGAAACTCTTGTGAAAATTTTATAGTGATCCAACGGTCGGATCAAAAGTTATGGCCCTTTCGAACCGGTACTCTGCTCTGGAGCGACGAGACCTCCGGGACACCGAGGAGAGATTCCACCTCTACTCGAAGGAAAACAGCGTCCGGAAACTCCTGTGAAAATTTTAGAGTGATCCAACGGTCGGATCAAAAGTTATGGCCCGTTCGAACCGGTACTCTGGTCGGGAGCGACGAGACCTCCGGGACACCGAGGAGAGATTCCACCTCTACTCGAAGGAAAACAGCGTCCGGAAACTCCTGTGAAAATTTTAGAGTGATCCAACGGTCGGATCAAAAGTTATGGCCCGTTCGAATCGGTACTCTGGTCGGGAGCGACGAGACCTCCGGGACACCGAGGAGAGATTCCACTTCTACTCGAAGGAAAGCAGCATCCGGAAACTCTTGTGAAAAGTTTAGAGTGATCCAACGGTCGGATCAAAAGTTATGGCCCTTTCGAACCGGTACTCTGCTCTGGAGCGACGAGACCTCCGGGACACCGAGGAGAGATTCCACCTCTACTCGAAGGAAAACAGCGTCCGGAAACTCCTGTGAAAATTTTAGAGTGATCCAACGGTCGGATCAAAAGTTATGGCCCTTTCGAACCGGTACTCTGCTCTGGAGCGACGAGACCTCCGGGACACCGAGGAGAGATTCCACCTCTACTCCAAGGAAAACAGCGTCCGGAAACTCCAGTGAAAATTTTAGAGTGATCCAACGGTCGGATCAAAAGTTATGGCCCTTTCGAACCGGTACTCTGGTCGGGAGCGACGAGACCTCCGGGACACCGAGGAGAGATTCCACATCTACTGGAAGGAAAACAGCGTCCGGAAACTCTTGTGAAAATTTTATAGTGATCCAACGGTCGGATCAAAAGTTATGGCCCTTTCGAACCGGTACTCTGCTCTGGAGCGACGAGACCTCCGGGACATCGAGGAGAGATTCCACCTCTACTCGAAGGAAAACAGCGTCCGGAAACTCCTGTGAAAATTTTAGAGTGATCCAACGGTCGGATCAAAAGTTATGGCCCTTTCGAACCGGTACTCTGCTCTGGAGCGACGAGACCTCCGGGACACCGAGGAGAGATTCCACCTCTACTCCAAGGAAAACAGCGTCCGGAAACTCCAGTGAAAATTTTAGAGTGATCCAACGGTCGGATCAAAAGTTATGGCCCGTTCGAATCGGTACTCTGGTCGGGAGCGACGAGACCTCCGGGACACCGAGGAGAGATTCCACATCTACTGGAAGGAAAACAGCGTCCGGAAACTCTTGTGAAAATTTTATAGTGATCCAACGGTCGGATCAAAAGTTATGGCCCTTTCGAACCGGTACTCTGCTCTGGAGCGACGAGACCTCCGGGACACCGAGGAGAGATTCCACCTCTACTCGAAGGAAAACAGCGTCCGGAAACTCCTGTGAAAATTTTAGAGTGATCCAACGGTCGGATCAAAAGTTATGGCCCTTTCGAACCGGTACTCTGCTCTGGAGCGACGAGACCTCCGGGACACCGAGGAGAGATTCCACCTCTACTCCAAGGAAAACAGCGTCCGGAAACTCCAGTGAAAATTTTAGAGTGATCCAACGGTCGGATCAAAAGTTATGGCCCTTTCGAACCGGTACTCTGGTCGGGAGCGACGAGACCTCCGGGACACCGAGGAGAGATTCCACATCTACTGGAAGGAAAACAGCGTCCGGAAACTCTTGTGAAAATTTTATAGTGATCCAACGGTCGGATCAAAAGTTATGGCCCTTTCGAACCGGTACTCTGCTCTGGAGCGACGAGACCTCCGGGACACCGAGGAGAGATTCCACCTCTACTCGAAGGAAAACAGCGTCCGGAAACTCCTGTGAAAATTTTAGAGTGATCCAACGGTCGGATCAAAAGTTATGGCCCGTTCGAACCGGTACTCTGGTCGGGAGCGACGAGACCTCCGGGACACCGAGGAGAGATTCCACCTCTACTCGAAGGAAAACAGCGTCCGGAAACTCCTGTGAAAATTTTAGAGTGATCCAACGGTCGGATCAAAAGTTATGGCCCGTTCGAATCGGTACTCTGGTCGGGAGCGACGAGACCTCCGGGACACCGAGGAGAGATTCCACTTCTACTCGAAGGAAAGCAGCATCCGGAAACTCTTGTGAAAAGTTTAGAGTGATCCAACGGTCGGATCAAAAGTTATGGCCCTTTCGAACCGGTACTCTGCTCTGGAGCGACGAGACCTCCGGGACACCGAGGAGAGATTCCACCTCTACTCGAAGGAAAACAGCGTCCGGAAACTCCTGTGAAAATTTTAGAGTGATCCAACGGTCGGATCAAAAGTTATGGCCCTTTCGAACCGGTACTCTGCTCTGGAGCGACGAGACCTCCGGGACACCGAGGAGAGATTCCACCTCTACTCCAAGGAAAACAGCGTCCGGAAACTCCAGTGAAAATTTTAGAGTGATCCAACGGTCGGATCAAAAGTTATGGCCCTTTCGAACCGGTACTCTGGTCGGGAGCGACGAGACCTCCGGGACACCGAGGAGAGATTCCACATCTACTGGAAGGAAAACAGCGTCCGGAAACTCTTGTGAAAATTTTATAGTGATCCAACGGTCGGATCAAAAGTTATGGCCCTTTCGAACCGGTACTCTGCTCTGGAGCGACGAGACCTCCGGGACATCGAGGAGAGATTCCACCTCTACTCGAAGGAAAACAGCGTCCGGAAACTCCTGTGAAAATTTTAGAGTGATCCAACGGTCGGATCAAAAGTTATGGCCCTTTCGAACCGGTACTCTGCTCTGGAGCGACGAGACCTCCGGGACACCGAGGAGAGATTCCACCTCTACTCGAAGGAAAACAGCGTCCGGAAACTCCAGTGAAAATTTTAGAGTGATCCAACGGTCGGATCAAAAGTTATGGCCCGTTCGAATCGGTACTCTGGTCGGGAGCGACGAGACCTCCGGGACACCGAGGAGAGATTCCACATCTACTGGAAGGAAAACAGCGTCCGGAAACTCTTGTGAAAATTTTATAGTGATCCAACGGTCGGATCAAAAGTTATGGCCCTTTCGAACCGGTACTCTGCTCTGGAGCGACGAGACCTCCGGGACACCGAGGAGAGATTCCACCTCTACTCGAAGGAAAACAGCGTCCGGAAACTCCTGTGAAAATTTTAGAGTGATCCAACGGTCGGATCAAAAGTTATGGCCCTTTCGAACCGGTACTCTGCTCTGGAGCGACGAGACCTCCGGGACACCGAGGAGAGATTCCACCTCTACTCGAAGGAAAGCAGCGTCCGGAAACTCCTGTGAAAATTTTAGAGTGATCCAACGGTCGGATCAAAAGTTATGGCCCGTTCGAACCGGTACTCTGGTCGGAAGCGACGAGACCTCCGGGACACCGAGGAGAGATTCCACCTCTACTCCAAGGAAAACAGCGTCCGGAAACTCCAGTGAAAATTTTAGAGTGATCCAACGGTCGGATCAAAAGTTATGGCTCTTTCGAACCGGTACTCTGGTCGGGAGCGACGAGACCTCCGGGACACCGAGGAGAGATTCCACATCTACTGGAAGGAAAACAGCGTCCGGAAACTCTTGTGAAAATTTTATAGTGATCCAACGGTCGGATCAAAAGTTATGGCCCTTTCGAACCGGTACTCTGCTCTGGAGCGACGAGACCTCCGGGACACCGAGGAGAGATTCCACCTCTACTCGAAGGAAAACAGCGTCCGGAAACTCCTGTGAAAATTTTAGAGTGATCCAACGGTCGGATCAAAAGTTATGGCCCGTTCGAACCGGTACTCTGGTCGGGAGCGACGAGACCTCCGGGACACCGAGGAGAGATTCCACCTCTACTCGAAGGAAAACAGCGTCCGGAAACTCCTGTGAAAATTTTAGAGTGATCCAACGGTCGGATCAAAAGTTATGGCCCGTTCGAACCGGTACTCTGGTCGGGAGCGACGAGACCTCCGGGACACCGAGGAGAGATTCCACCTCTACTCGAAGGAAAACAGCGTCCGGAAACTCCTGTGAAAATTTTAGAGTGATCCAACGGTCGGATCAAAAGTTATGGCCCGTTCGAATCGGTACTCTGGTCGGGAGCGACGAGATCTCCGGGACACCGAGGAGAGATTCCACTTCTACTCGAAGGAAAGCAGCGTCCGGAAACTCCTGTGAAAATTTTAGAGTGATCCAACGGTCGGATCAAAAGTTATGGCCCGTTCGAACCGGTACTCTGGTCGGGAGCGACGAGACCTCCGGGACACCGAGGAGAGATTCCACCTCTACTCGAAGGAAAACAGCGTCCGGAAACTCCTGTGAAAATTTTAGAGTGATCCAACGGTCGGATCAAAAGTTATGGCCCGTTCGAATCGGTACTCTGGTCGGGAGCGACGAGACCTCCGGGACACCGAGGAGAGATTCCACTTCTACTCGAAGGAAAGCAGCGTCCGGAAACTCTTGTGAAAAGTTTAGAGTGATCCAACGGTCGGATCAAAAGTTATGGCCCTTTCGAATCGGTACTCTGGTCTGGAGCGACGAGACCTCGGGGACACCGAGGAGAGATTCCACCTCTACTCGAAGGAAAACAGCGTCCGGAAACTCCTGTGAAAATTTTAGAGTGATCCAACGGTCGGATCAAAAGTTATGGCCCTTTCGAACCGGTACTCTGGTCGGGAGCGACGAGACCTCCGGGACACCGAGGAGAGATTCCACATCTACTGGAAGGAAAACAGCGTCCGGAAACTCCTGTGAAAATTTTAGAGTGATCCAACGGTCGGATCAAAAGTTATGGCCCTTTCGAACCGGTACTCTGCTCTGGAGCGACGAGACCTCCGGGACACCGAGGAGAGATTCCACCTCTACTCGAAGGAAAACAGCGTCCGGAAACTCCTGTGAAAATTTTAGAGTGATCCAACGGTCGGATCAAAAGTTATGGCCCGTTCGAACCGGTACTCTGGTCGGGAGCGACGAGACCTCCGGGACACCGAGGAGAGATTCCACCTCTACTCGAAGGAAAACAGCGTCCGGAAACTCCTGTGAAAATTTTAGAGTGATCCAACGGTCGGATCAAAAGTTATGGCCCGTTCGAATCGGTACTCTGGTCGGGAGCGACGAGACCTCCGGGACACCGAGGAGAGATTCCACTTCTACTCGAAGGAAAACAGCGTCCGGAAACTCTTGTGAAAAGTTTAGAGTGATCCAACGGTCGGATCAAAAGTTATGGCCCTTTCGAACCGGTACTCTGCTCTGGAGCGACGAGACCTCCGGGACACCGAGGAGAGATTCCACCTCTACTCGAAGGAAAACAGCGTCCGGAAACTCCTGTGAAAATTTTAGAGTGATCCAACGGTCGGATCAAAAGTTATGGCCCTTTCGAACCGGTACTCTGCTCTGGAGCGACGAGACCTCCGGGACACCGAGGAGAGATTCCACCTCTACTCCAAGGAAAACAGCGTCCGGAAACTCCAGTGAAAATTTTAGAGTGATCCAACGGTCGGATCAAAAGTTATGGCCCTTTCGAACCGGTACTCTGGTCGGGAGCGACGAGACCTCCGGGACACCGAGGAGAGATTCCACATCTACTGGAAGGAAAACAGCGTCCGGAAACTCTTGTGAAAATTTTATAGTGATCCAACGGTCGGATCAAAAGTTATGGCCCTTTCGAACCGGTACTCTGCTCTGGAGCGACGAGACCTCCGGGACACCGAGGAGAGATTCCACCTCTACTCGAAGGAAAACAGCGTCCGGAAACTCCTGTGAAAATTTTAGAGTGATCCAACGGTCGGATCAAAAGTTATGGCCCGTTCGAACCGGTACTCTGGTCGGGAGCGACGAGACCTCCGGGACACCGAGGAGAGATTCCACCTCTACTCGAAGGAAAACAGCGTCCGGAAACTCCTGTGAAAATTTTAGAGTGATCCAACGGTCGGATCAAAAGTTATGGCCCGTTCGAATCGGTACTCTGGTCGGGAGCGACGAGACCTCCGGGACACCGAGGAGAGATTCCACTTCTACTCGAAGGAAAGCAGCGTCCGGAAACTCTTGTGAAAAGTTTAGAGTGATCCAACGGTCGGATCAAAAGTTATGGCCCTTTCGAACCGGTACTCTGCTCTGGAGCGACGAGACCTCCGGGACACCGAGGAGAGATTCCACCTCTACTCGAAGGAAAACAGCGTCCGGAAACTCCTGTGAAAATTTTAGAGTGATCCAACGGTCGGAGCAAAAGTTATGGCCCTTTCGAACCGGTACTCTGCTCTGGAGCGACGAGACCTCCGGGACACCGAGGAGAGATTCCACCTCTACTCCAAGGAAAACAGCGTCCGGAAACTCCAGTGAAAATTTTAGAGTGATCCAACGGTCGGATCAAAAGTTATGGCCCTTTCGAACCGGTACTCTGGTCGGGAGCGACGAGACCTCCGGGACACCGAGGAGAGATTCCACATCTACTGGAAGGAAAACAGCGTCCGGAAACTCTTGTGAAAATTTTATAGTGATCCAACGGTCGGATCAAAAGTTATGGCCCTTTCGAACCGGTACTCTGCTCTGGAGCGACGAGACCTCCGGGACACCGAGGAGAGATTCCACCTCTACTCGAAGGAAAACAGCGTCCGGAAACTCCTGTGAAAATTTTAGAGTGATCCAACGGTCGGATCAAAAGTTATGGCCCGTTCGAACCGGTACTCTGGTCGGGAGCGACGAGACCTCCGGGACACCGAGGAGAGATTCCACCTCTACTCGAAGGAAAACAGCGTCCGGAAACTCCTGTGAAAATTTTAGAGTGATCCAACGGTCGGATCAAAAGTTATGGCCCGTTCGAATCGGTACTCTGGTCGGGAGCGACGAGACCTCCGGGACACCGAGGAGAGATTCCACTTCTACTCGAAGGAAAGCAGCGTCCGGAAACTCTTGTGAAAAGTTTAGAGTGATCCAACGGTCGGATCAAAAGTTATGGCCCTTTCGAATCGGTACTCTGGTCTGGAGCGACGAGACCTCCGGGACACCGAGGAGAGATTCCACCTCTACTCGAAGGAAAACAGCGTCCGGAAACTCCTGTGAAAATTTTAGAGTGATCCAACGGTCGGATCAAAAGTTATGGCCCTTTCGAACCGGTACTCTGCTCTGGAGCGACGAGACCTCCGGGACACCGAGGAGAGATTCCACCTCTACTCGAAGGAAAGCAGCGTCCGGAAACTCCTGTGAAAATTTTAGAGTGATCCAACGGTCGGATCAAAAGTTATGGCCCGTTCGAACCGGTACTCTGGTCGGAAGCGACGAGACCTCCGGGACACCGAGGAGAGATTCCACCTCTACTCCAAGGAAAACAGCGTCCGGAAACTCCAGTGAAAATTTTAGAGTGATCCAACGGTCGGATCAAAAGTTATGGCTCTTTCGAACCGGTACTCTGGTCGGGAGCGACGAGACCTCCGGGACACCGAGGAGAGATTCCACATCTACTGGAAGGAAAACAGCGTCCGGAAACTCTTGTGAAAATTTTATAGTGATCCAACGGTCGGATCAAAAGTTATGGCCCTTTCGAACCGGTACTCTGCTCTGGAGCGACGAGACCTCCGGGACACCGAGGAGAGATTCCACCTCTACTCGAAGGAAAACAGCGTCCGGAAACTCCTGTGAAAATTTTAGAGTGATCCAACGGTCGGATCAAAAGTTATGGCCCGTTCGAACCGGTACTCTGGTCGGGAGCGACGAGACCTCCGGGACACCGAGGAGAGATTCCACCTCTACTCGAAGGAAAACAGCGTCCGGAAACTCCTGTGAAAATTTTAGAGTGATCCAACGGTCGGATCAAAAGTTATGGCCCGTTCGAATCGGTACTCTGGTCGGGAGCGACGAGACCTCCGGGACACCGAGGAGAGATTCCACTTCTACTCGAAGGAAAGCAGCGTCCGGAAACTCTTGTGAAAAGTTTAGAGTGATCCAACGGTCGGATCAAAAGTTATGGCCCTTTCGAATCGGTACTCTGGTCTGGAGCGACGAGACCTCGGGGACACCGAGGAGAGATTCCACCTCTACTCGAAGGAAAACAGCGTCCGGAAACTCCTGTGAAAATTTTAGAGTGATCCAACGGTCGGATCAAAAGTTATGGCCCTTTCGAACCGGTACTCTGGTCGGGAGCGACGAGACCTCCGGGACACCGAGGAGAGATTCCACATCTACTGGAAGGAAAACAGCGTCCGGAAACTCCTGTGAAAATTTTAGAGTGATCCAACGGTCGGATCAAAAGTTATGGCCCTTTCGAACCGGTACTCTGCTCTGGAGCGACGAGACCTCCGGGACACCGAGGAGAGATTCCACCTCTACTCGAAGGAAAACAGCGTCCGGAAACTCCTGTGAAAATTTTAGAGTGATCCAACGGTCGGATCAAAAGTTATGGCCCGTTCGAACCGGTACTCTGGTCGGGAGCGACGAGACCTCCGGGACACCGAGGAGAGATTCCACCTCTACTCGAAGGAAAACAGCGTCCGGAAACTCCTGTGAAAATTTTAGAGTGATCCAACGGTCGGATCAAAAGTTATGGCCCGTTCGAATCGGTACTCTGGTCGGGAGCGACGAGACCTCCGGGACACCGAGGAGAGATTCCACCTCTACTCCAAGGAAAACAGCGTCCGGAAACTCCAGTGAAAATTTTAGAGTGATCCAACGGTCGGATCAAAAGTTATGGCCCTTTCGAACCGGTACTCTGGTCGGGAGCGACGAGACCTCCGGGACACCGAGGAGAGATTCCACATCTACTGGAAGGAAAACAGCGTCCGGAAACTCTTGTGAAAATTTTATAGTGATCCAACGGTCGGATCAAAAGTTATGGCCCTTTCGAACCGGTACTCTGCTCTGGAGCGACGAGACCTCCGGGACACCGAGGAGAGATTCCACCTCTACTCGAAGGAAAACAGCGTCCGGAAACTCCTGTGAAAATTTTAGAGTGATCCAACGGTCGGATCAAAAGTTATGGCCCGTTCGAACCGGTACTCTGGTCGGGAGCGACGAGACCTCCGGGACACCGAGGAGAGATTCCACCTCTACTCGAAGGAAAACAGCGTCCGGAAACTCCTGTGAAAATTTTAGAGTGATCCAACGGTCGGATCAAAAGTTATGGCCCGTTCGAATCGGTACTCTGGTCGGGAGCGACGAGACCTCCGGGACACCGAGGAGAGATTCCACTTCTACTCGAAGGAAAGCAGCATCCGGAAACTCTTGTGAAAAGTTTAGAGTGATCCAACGGTCGGATCAAAAGTTATGGCCCTTTCGAACCGGTACTCTGCTCTGGAGCGACGAGACCTCCGGGACACCGAGGAGAGATTCCACCTCTACTCGAAGGAAAACAGCGTCCGGAAACTCCTGTGAAAATTTTAGAGTGATCCAACGGTCGGATCAAAAGTTATGGCCCTTTCGAACCGGTACTCTGCTCTGGAGCGACGAGACCTCCGGGACACCGAGGAGAGATTCCACCTCTACTCCAAGGAAAACAGCGTCCGGAAACTCCAGTGAAAATTTTAGAGTGATCCAACGGTCGGATCAAAAGTTATGGCCCTTTCGAACCGGTACTCTGGTCGGGAGCGACGAGACCTCCGGGACACCGAGGAGAGATTCCACATCTACTGGAAGGAAAACAGCGTCCGGAAACTCTTGTGAAAATTTTATAGTGATCCAACGGTCGGATCAAAAGTTATGGCCCTTTCGAACCGGTACTCTGCTCTGGAGCGACGAGACCTCCGGGACACCGAGGAGAGATTCCACCTCTACTCGAAGGAAAACAGCGTCCGGAAACTCCTGTGAAAATTTTAGAGTGATCCAACGGTCGGATCAAAAGTTATGGCCCGTTCGAACCGGTACTCTGGTCGGGAGCGACGAGACCTCCGGGACACCGAGGAGAGATTCCACCTCTACTCGAAGGAAAACAGCGTCCGGAAACTCCAGTGAAAATTTTAGAGTGATCCAACGGTCGGATCAAAAGTTATGGCCCTTTCGAACCGGTACTCTGGTCAGGAGCGACGAGACCTCCGGGACACCGAGGAGAGATTCCACATCTACTCGAAGGAAAACAGCGTCCGGAAACTCCTGTGAAAATTTTAGAGTGATCCAATGGTCGGATCAAAAGTTATGGCCCGTTCGAATCGGTACTCTGGTCGGGAGCGACGAGACCTCCGGGACACCGAGGAGAGATTCCACCTTTACTCCAAGGAAAACAGCGTCCGGAAACTCCAGTGAAAATTTTAGAGTGATCCAACGGTCGGATCAAAAGTTATGGCCCTTTCGAACCGGTACTCTGGTCGGGAGCGACGAGACCTCCGGGACACCGAGGAGAGATTCCACCTCTACTCCAAGGAAAACAGCGTCCGGAAACTCCTGTGAAAATTTTGAGAGTGATCCAATGGTCGGATCAAAAGTTATGGCCCGTTCGAATCGGTACTCTGGTCGGGAGCGACGAGACCTCCGACACCGAGGAGAGATTCCACCTCTACTCCAAGGAAAACAGCGTCCGGAAACTCCAGTGAAAATTTTAGAGTGATCCAACGGTCGGATCAAAAGTTATGGCCCTTTCGAACCGGTACTCTGGTCGGGAGCGACGAGACCTCCGGGACACCGAGGAGAGATTCCACATCTACTGGAAGGAAAACAGCGTCCGGAAACTCTTGTGAAAATTTTATAGTGATCCAACTGTCGGATCAAAAGTTATGGCCCTTTCGAACCGGTACTCTGCTCTGGAGCGACGAGACCTCCGGGACACCGAGGAGAGATTCCACCTCTACTCGAAGGAAAACAGCGTCCGGAAACTCCTGTGAAAATTTTAGAGTGATCCAACGGTCGGATCAAAAGTTATGGCCCGTTCGAACCGGTACTCTGGTCGGGAGCGACGAGACCTCCGGGACACCGAGGAGAGATTCCACCTCTACTCGAAGGAAAACAGCGTCCGGAAACTCCTGTGAAAATTTTAGAGTGATCCAACGGTCGGATCAAAAGTTATGGCCCGTTCGAATCGGTACTCTGGTCGGGAGCGACGAGACCTCCGGGACACCGAGGAGAGATTCCACTTCTACTCGAAGGAAAGCAGCATCCGGAAACTCTTGTGAAAAGTTTAGAGTGATCCAACGGTCGGATCAAAAGTTATGGCCCTTTCGAACCGGTACTCTGCTCTGGAGCGACGAGACCTCCGGGACACCGAGGAGAGATTCCACCTCTACTCGAAGGAAAACAGCGTCCGGAAACTCCTGTGAAAATTTTAGAGTGATCCAACGGTCGGATCAAAAGTTATGGCCCTTTCGAACCGGTACTCTGCTCTGGAGCGACGAGACCTCCGGGACACCGAGGAGAGATTCCACCTCTACTCCAAGGAAAACAGCGTCCGGAAACTCCAGTGAAAATTTTAGAGTGATCCAACGGTCGGATCAAAAGTTATGGCCCTTTCGAACCGGTACTCTGGTCGGGAGCGACGAGACCTCCGGGACACCGAGGAGAGATTCCACATCTACTGGAAGGAAAACAGCGTCCGGAAACTCTTGTGAAAATTTTATAGTGATCCAACGGTCGGATCAAAAGTTATGGCCCTTTCGAACCGGTACTCTGCTCTGGAGCGACGAGACCTCCGGGACACCGAGGAGAGATTCCACCTCTACTCGAAGGAAAACAGCGTCCGGAAACTCCTGTGAAAATTTTAGAGTGATCCAACGGTCGGATCAAAAGTTATGGCCCGTTCGAACCGGTACTCTGGTCGGGAGCGACGAGACCTCCGGGACACCGAGGAGAGATTCCACCTCTACTCGAAGGAAAGCAGCGTCCGGAAACTCTTGTGAAAATTTTAGAGTGATCCAACGGTCGGATCAAAAGTTATGGCCCGTTCGAATCGGTACTCTGGTCGGGAGCGACGAGACCTCCGGGACACCGAGGAGAGATTCCACTTCTACTCGAAGGAAAGCAGCGTCCGGAAACTCTTGTGAAAAGTTTAGAGTGATCCAACGGTCGGATCAAAAGTTATGGCCCTTTCGAATCGGTACTCTGGTCTGGAGCGACGAGACCTCCGGGACACCGAGGAGAGATTCCACCTCTACTCGAAGGAAAACAGCGTCCGGAAACTCCTGTGAAAATTTTAGAGTGATCCAACGGTCGGATCAAAAGTTATGGCCCTTTCGAACCGGTACTCTGCTCTGGAGCGACGAGACCTCCGGGACACCGAGGAGAGATTCCACCTCTACTCGAAGGAAAGCAGCGTCCGGAAACTCCTGTGAAAATTTTAGAGTGATCCAACGGTCGGATCAAAAGTTATGGCCCGTTCGAACCGGTACTCTGGTCGGAAGCGACGAGACCTCCGGGACACCGAGGAGAGATTCCACCTCTACTCCAAGGAAAACAGCGTCCGGAAACTCCAGTGAAAATTTTAGAGTGATCCAACGGTCGGATCAAAAGTTATGGCTCTTTCGAACCGGTACTCTGGTCGGGAGCGACGAGACCTCCGGGACACCGAGGAGAGATTCCACATCTACTGGAAGGAAAACAGCGTCCGGAAACTCTTGTGAAAATTTTATAGTGATCCAACGGTCGGATCAAAAGTTATGGCCCTTTCGAACCGGTACTCTGCTCTGGAGCGACGAGACCTCCGGGACACCGAGGAGAGATTCCACCTCTACTCGAAGGAAAACAGCGTCCGGAAACTCCTGTGAAAATTTTAGAGTGATCCAACGGTCGGATCAAAAGTTATGGCCCGTTCGAACCGGTACTCTGGTCGGGAGCGACGAGACCTCCGGGACACCGAGGAGAGATTCCACCTCTACTCGAAGGAAAACAGCGTCCGGAAACTCCTGTGAAAATTTTAGAGTGATCCAACGGTCGGATCAAAAGTTATGGCCCGTTCGAATCGGTACTCTGGTCGGGAGCGACGAGACCTCCGGGACACCGAGGAGAGATTCCACTTCTACTCGAAGGAAAGCAGCGTCCGGAAACTCTTGTGAAAAGTTTAGAGTGATCCAACGGTCGGATCAAAAGTTATGGCCCTTTCGAATCGGTACTCTGGTCTGGAGCGACGAGACCTCCGGGACACCGAGGAGAGATTCCACCTCTACTCGAAGGAAAACAGCGTCCGGAAACTCCAGTGAAAATTTTAGAGTGATCCAACGGTCGGATCAAAAGTTATGGCCCTTTCGAACCGGTACTCTGCTCTGGAGCGACGAGACCTCCGGGACACCGAGGAGAGATTCCACCTCTACTCGAAGGAAAACAGCGTCCGGAAACTCCTGTGAAAATTTTAGAGTGATCCAACGGTCGGATCAAAAGTTATGGCCCTTTCGAACCGGTACTCTGCTCTGGAGCGACGAGACCTCCGGGACACCGAGGAGAGATTCCACCTCTACTCGAAGGAAAGCAGCGTCCGGAAACTCCTGTGAAAATTTTAGAGTGATCCAACGGTCGGATCAAAAGTTATGGCCCTTTCGAACCGGTACTCTGGTCGGGAGCGACGAGACCTCCGGGACACCGAGGAGAGATTCCACCTCTACTCCAAGGAAAACAGCGTCCGGAAACTCCTGTGAAAATTTTGAGAGTGATCCAATGGTCGGATCAAAAGTTATGGCCCGTTCGAATCGGTACTCTGGTCGGGAGCGACGAGACCTCCGGGACACCGAGGAGAGATTCCACCTCTACTCCAAGGAAAACAGCGTCCGGAAACTCCAGTGAAAATTTTAGAGTGATCCAACGGTCGGATCAAAAGTTATGGCCCTTTCGAACCGGTACTCTGGTCGGGAGCGACGAGACCTCCGGGACACCGAGGAGAGATTCCACATCTACTGGAAGGAAAACAGCGTCCGGAAACTCTTGTGAAAATTTTATAGTGATCCAACGGTCGGATCAAAAGTTATGGCCCTTTCGAACCGGTACTCTGCTCTGGAGCGACGAGACCTCCGGGACACCGAGGAGAGATTCCACCTCTACTCGAAGGAAAACAGCGTCCGGAAACTCCTGTGAAAATTTTAGAGTGATCCAACGGTCGGATCAAAAGTTATGGCCCGTTCGAACCGGTACTCTGGTCGGGAGCGACGAGACCTCCGGGACACCGAGGAGAGATTCCACCTCTACTCGAAGGAAAGCAGCGTCCGGAAACTCTTGTGAAAATTTTAGAGTGATCCAACGGTCGGATCAAAAGTTATGGCCCGTTCGAATCGGTACTCTGGTCGGGAGCGACGAGACCTCCGGGACACCGAGGAGAGATTCCACTTCTACTCGAAGGAAAGCAGCGTCCGGAAACTCTTGTGAAAAGTTTAGAGTGATCCAACGGTCGGATCAAAAGTTATGGCCCTTTCGAATCGGTACTCTGGTCTGGAGCGACGAGACCTCCGGGACACCGAGGAGAGATTCCACCTCTACTCGAAGGAAAACAGCGTCCGGAAACTCCTGTGAAAATTTTAGAGTGATCCAACGGTCGGATCAAAAGTTATGGCCCTTTCGAACCGGTACTCTGCTCTGGAGCGACGAGACCTCCGGGACACCGAGGAGAGATTCCACCTCTACTCGAAGGAAAGCAGCGTCCGGAAACTCCTGTGAAAATTTTAGAGTGATCCAACGGTCGGATCAAAAGTTATGGCCCGTTCGAACCGGTACTCTGGTCGGAAGCGACGAGACCTCCGGGACACCGAGGAGAGATTCCACCTCTACTCCAAGGAAAACAGCGTCCGGAAACTCCAGTGAAAATTTTAGAGTGATCCAACGGTCGGATCAAAAGTTATGGCTCTTTCGAACCGGTACTCTGGTCGGGAGCGACGAGACCTCCGGGACACCGAGGAGAGATTCCACATCTACTGGAAGGAAAACAGCGTCCGGAAACTCTTGTGAAAATTTTATAGTGATCCAACGGTCGGATCAAAAGTTATGGCCCTTTCGAACCGGTACTCTGCTCTGGAGCGACGAGACCTCCGGGACACCGAGGAGAGATTCCACCTCTACTCGAAGGAAAACAGCGTCCGGAAACTCCTGTGAAAATTTTAGAGTGATCCAACGGTCGGATCAAAAGTTATGGCCCGTTCGAACCGGTACTCTGGTCGGGAGCGACGAGACCTCCGGGACACCGAGGAGAGATTCCACCTCTACTCGAAGGAAAACAGCGTCCGGAAACTCCTGTGAAAATTTTAGAGTGATCCAACGGTCGGATCAAAAGTTATGGCCCGTTCGAATCGGTACTCTGGTCGGGAGCGACGAGACCTCCGGGACACCGAGGAGAGATTCCACTTCTACTCGAAGGAAAGCAGCGTCCGGAAACTCTTGTGAAAAGTTTAGAGTGATCCAACGGTCGGATCAAAAGTTATGGCCCTTTCGAATCGGTACTCTGGTCTGGAGCGACGAGACCTCCGGGACACCGAGGAGAGATTCCACCTCTACTCGAAGGAAAACAGCGTCCGGAAACTCCAGTGAAAATTTTAGAGTGATCCAACGGTCGGATCAAAAGTTATGGCCCTTTCGAACCGGTACTCTGCTCTGGAGCGACGAGACCTCCGGGACACCGAGGAGAGATTCCACCTCTACTCGAAGGAAAACAGCGTCCGGAAACTCCTGTGAAAATTTTAGAGTGATCCAACGGTCGGATCAAAAGTTATGGCCCTTTCGAACCGGTACTCTGCTCTGGAGCGACGAGACCTCCGGGACACCGAGGAGAGATTCCACCTCTACTCGAAGGAAAGCAGCGTCCGGAAACTCCTGTGAAAATTTTAGAGTGATCCAACGGTCGGATCAAAAGTTATGGCCCTTTCGAACCGGTACTCTGGTCGGGAGCGACGAGACCTCCGGGACACCGAGGAGAGATTCCACCTCTACTCCAAGGAAAACAGCGTCCGGAAACTCCTGTGAAAATTTTGAGAGTGATCCAATGGTCGGATCAAAAGTTATGGCCCGTTCGAATCGGTACTCTGGTCGGGAGCGACGAGACCTCCGGGACACCGAGGAGAGATTCCACCTCTACTCCAAGGAAAACAGCGTCCGGAAACTCCAGTGAAAATTTTAGAGTGATCCAACGGTCGGATCAAAAGTTATGGCCCTTTCGAACCGGTACTCTGGTCGGGAGCGACGAGACCTCCGGGACACCAAGGAGAGATTCCACATCTACTGGAAGGAAAACAGCGTCCGGAAACTCTTGTGAAAATTTTATAGTGATCCAACGGTCGGATCAAAAGTTATGGCCCTTTCGAACCGGTACTCTGCTCTGGAGCGACGAGACCTCCGGGACACCGAGGAGAGATTCCACCTCTACTCGAAGGAAAACAGCGTCCGGAAACTCCTGTGAAAATTTTAGAGTGATCCAACGGTCGGATCAAAAGTTATGGCCCGTTCGAACCGGTACTCTGGTCGGGAGCGATGAGACCTCCGGGACACCGAGGAGAGATTCCACCTCTACTCGAAGGAAAACAGCGTCCGGAAACTCCTGTGAAAATTTTAGAGTGATCCAACGGTCGGATCAAAAGTTATGGCCCGTTCGAATCGGTACTCTGGTCGGGAGCGACGAGACCTCCGGGACACCGAGGAGAGATTCCACTTCTACTCGAAGGAAAGCAGCATCCGGAAACTCTTGTGAAAAGTTTAGAGTGATCCAACGGTCGGATCAAAAGTTATGGCCCTTTCGAACCGGTACTCTGCTCTGGAGCGACGAGACCTCCGGGACACCGAGGAGAGATTCCACCTCTACTCGAAGGAAAACAGCGTCCGGAAACTCCTGTGAAAATTTTAGAGTGATCCAACGGTCGGATCAAAAGTTATGGCCCGTTCGAACCGGTACTCTGGTCGGGAGCGACGAGACCTCCGGGACACCGAGGAGAGATTCCACCTCTACTCGAAGGAAAGCAGCGTCCGGAAACTCCTGTGAAAATTTTAGAGTGATCCAACGGTCGGATCAAAAGTTATGGCCCGTTCGAATCGGTACTCTGGTCGGGAGCGACGAGACCTCCGGGACACCGAGGAGAGATTCCACTTCTACTCGAAGGAAAGCAGCGTCCGGAAACTCTTGTGAAAAGTTTAGAGTGATCCAACGGTCGGATCAAAAGTTATGGCCCTTTCGAATCGGTACTCTGGTCTGGAGCGACGAGACCTCCGGGACACCGAGGAGAGATTCCACCTCTACTCGAAGGAAAACAGCGTCCGGAAACTCCTGTGAAAATTTTAGAGTGATCCAACGGTCGGATCAAAAGTTATGGCCCTTTCGAACCGGTACTCTGCTCTGGAGCGACGAGACCTCCGGGACACCGAGGAGAGATTCCACCTCTACTCGAAGGAAAGCAGCGTCCGGAAACTCCTGTGAAAATTTTAGAGTGATCCAACGGTCGGATCAAAAGTTATGGCCCGTTCGAACCGGTACTCTGGTCGGAAGCGACGAGACCTCCGGGACACCGAGGAGAGATTCCACCTCTACTCCAAGGAAAACAGCGTCCGGAAACTCCAGTGAAAATTTTAGAGTGATCCAACGGTCGGATCAAAAGTTATGGCTCTTTCGAACCGGTACTCTGGTCGGGAGCGACGAGACCTCCGGGACACCGAGGAGAGATTCCACATCTACTGGAAGGAAAACAGCGTCCGGAAACTCTTGTGAAAATTTTATAGTGATCCAACGGTCGGATCAAAAGTTATGGCCCTTTCGAACCGGTACTCTGCTCTGGAGCGACGAGACCTCCGGGACACCGAGGAGAGATTCCACCTCTACTCGAAGGAAAACAGCGTCCGGAAACTCCTGTGAAAATTTTAGAGTGATCCAACGGTCGGATCAAAAGTTATGGCCCGTTCGAACCGGTACTCTGGTCGGGAGCGACGAGACCTCCGGGACACCGAGGAGAGATTCCACCTCTACTCGAAGGAAAACAGCGTCCGGAAACTCCTGTGAAAATTTTAGAGTGATCCAACGGTCGGATCAAAAGTTATGGCCCGTTCGAATCGGTACTCTGGTCGGGAGCGACGAGACCTCCGGGACACCGAGGAGAGATTCCACTTCTACTCGAAGGAAAGCAGCGTCCGGAAACTCTTGTGAAAAGTTTAGAGTGATCCAACGGTCAGATCAAAAGTTATGGCCCTTTCGAATCGGTACTCTGGTCTGGAGCGACGAGACCTCCGGGACACCGAGGAGAGATTCCACCTCTACTCGAAGGAAAACAGCGTCCGGAAACTCCAGTGAAAATTTTAGAGTGATCCAACGGTCGGATCAAAAGTTATGGCCCTTTCGAACCGGTACTCTGCTCTGGAGCGACGAGACCTCCGGGACACCGAGGAGAGATTCCACCTCTACTCGAAGGAAAACAGCGTCCGGAAACTCCTGTGAAAATTTTAGAGTGATCCAACGGTCGGATCAAAAGTTATGGCCCTTTCGAACCGGTACTCTGCTCTGGAGCGACGAGACCTCCGGGACACCGAGGAGAGATTCCACCTCTACTCGAAGGAAAGCAGCGTCCGGAAACTCCTGTGAAAATTTTAGAGTGATCCAACGGTCGGATCAAAAGTTATGGCCCTTTCGAACCGGTACTCTGGTCGGGAGCGACGAGACCTCCGGGACACCGAGGAGAGATTCCACCTCTACTCCAAGGAAAACAGCGTCCGGAAACTCCTGTGAAAATTTTGAGAGTGATCCAATGGTCGGATCAAAAGTTATGGCCCGTTCGAATCGGTACTCTGGTCGGGAGCGACGAGACCTCCGGGACACCGAGGAGAGATTCCACCTCTACTCCAAGGAAAACAGCGTCCGGAAACTCCAGTGAAAATTTTAGAGTGATCCAACGGTCGGATCAAAAGTTATGGCCCTTTCGAACCGGTACTCTGGTCGGGAGCGACGAGACCTCCGGGACACCAAGGAGAGATTCCACATCTACTGGAAGGAAAACAGCGTCCGGAAACTCTTGTGAAAATTTTATAGTGATCCAACGGTCGGATCAAAAGTTATGGCCCTTTCGAACCGGTACTCTGCTCTGGAGCGACGAGACCTCCGGGACACCGAGGAGAGATTCCACCTCTACTCGAAGGAAAACAGCGTCCGGAAACTCCTGTGAAAATTTTAGAGTGATCCAACGGTCGGATCAAAAGTTATGGCCCGTTCGAACCGGTACTCTGGTCGGGAGCGACGAGACCTCCGGGACACCGAGGAGAGATTCCACCTCTACTCGAAGGAAAACAGCGTCCGGAAACTCCTGTGAAAATTTTAGAGTGATCCAACGGTCGGATCAAAAGTTATGGCCCGTTCGAATCGGTACTCTGGTCGGGAGCGACGAGACCTCCGGGACACCGAGGAGAGATTCCACTTCTACTCGAAGGAAAGCAGCATCCGGAAACTCTTGTGAAAAGTTTAGAGTGATCCAACGGTCGGATCAAAAGTTATGGCCCTTTCGAACCGGTACTCTGCTCTGGAGCGACGAGACCTCCGGGACACCGAGGAGAGATTCCACCTCTACTCGAAGGAAAACAGCGTCCGGAAACTCCTGTGAAAATTTTAGAGTGATCCAACGGTCGGATCAAAAGTTATGGCCCGTTCGAATCGGTACTCTGGTCGGGAGCGACGAGACCTCCGGGACACCGAGGAGAGATTCCACCTCTACTCCAAGGAAAACAGCGTCCGGAAACTCCTGTGAAAATTTTAGAGTGATCCAACGGTCGGATCAAAAGTTATGGCCCGTTCGAACCGGTACTCTGGTCGGGAGCGACGAGACCTCCGGGACACCGAGGAGAGATTCCACCTCTACTCGAAGGAAAACAGCGTCCGGAAACTCCAGTGAAAATTTTAGAGTGATCCAACGGTCGGATCAAAAGTTATGGCCCTTTCGAACCGGTACTCTGGTCGGGAGCGACGAGACCTCCGGGACACCGAGGAGAGATTCCACATCTACTCGAAGGAAAACAGCGTCCGGAAACTCCTGTGAAAATTTTAGAGTGATCCAATGGTCGGATCAAAAGTTATGGCCCGTTCGAATCGGTACTCTGGTCGGGAGCGACGAGACCTCCGGGACACCGAGGAGAGATTCCACCTTTACTCCAAGGAAAACAGCGTCCGGAAACTCCAGTGAAAATTTTAGAGTGATCCAACGGTCGGATCAAAAGTTATGGCCCTTTCGAACCGGTACTCTGGTCGGGAGCGACGAGACCTCCGGGACACCGAGGAGAGATTCCACATCTACTCGAAGGAAAACAGCGTCCGGAAACTCCTGTGAAAATTTTAGAGTGATCCAATGGTCGGATCAAAAGTTATGGCCCGTTCGAATCGGTACTCTGGTCGGGAGCGACGAGACCTCCGGGACACCGATGAGAGATTCCACCTCTACTCCAAGGAAAACAGCGTCCGGAAACTCCAGTGAAAATTTTAGAGTGATCCAACGGTCGGATCAAAAGTTATGGCCCTTTCGAACCGGTACTCTGGTCGGGAGCGACGAGACCTCCGGGACACCGAGGAGAGATTCCACATCTACTGGAAGGAAAACAGCGTCCGGAAACTCTTGTGAAAATTTTATAGTGATCCAACGGTCGGATCAAAAGTTATGGCCCTTTCGAACCGGTACTCTGCTCTGGAGCGACGAGACCTCCGGGACACCGAGGAGAGATTCCACCTCTACTCGAAGGAAAACAGCGTCCGGAAACTCCTGTGAAAATTTTAGAGTGATCCAACGGTCGGATCAAAAGTTATGGCCCGTTCGAACCGGTACTCTGGTCGGGAGCGACGAGACCTCCGGGACACCGAGGAGAGATTCCACCTCTACTCGAAGGAAAACAGCGTCCGGAAACTCCTGTGAAAATTTTAGAGTGATCCAACGGTCGGATCAAAAGTTATGGCCCGTTCGAATCGGTACTCTGGTCGGGAGCGACGAGACCTCCGGGACACCGAGGAGAGATTCCACTTCTACTCGAAGGAAAGCAGCGTCCGGAAACTCTTGTGAAAAGTTTAGAGTGATCCAACGGTCGGATCAAAAGTTATGGCCCTTTCGAATCGGTACTCTGGTCTGGAGCGACGAGACCTCCGGGACACCGAGGAGAGATTCCACCTCTACTCGAAGGAAAACAGCGTCCGGAAACTCCTGTGAAAATTTTAGAGTGATCCAACGGTCGGATCAAAAGTTATGGCCCTTTCGAACCGGTACTCTGCTCTGGAGCGACGAGACCTCCGGGACACCGAGGAGAGATTCCACCTCTACTCGAAGGAAAACAGCGTCCGGAAACTCCTGTGAAAATTTTAGAGTGATCCAACGGTCGGATCAAAAGTTATGGCCCTTTCGAACCGGTACTCTGCTCTGGAGCGACGAGACCTCCGGGACACCGAGGAGAGATTCCACCTCTACTCCAAGGAAAACAGCGTCCGGAAACTCCAGTGAAAATTTTAGAGTGATCCAACGGTCGGATCAAAAGTTATGGCCCTTTCGAACCGGTACTCTGGTCGGGAGCGACGAGACCTCCGGGACACCGAGGAGAGATTCCACATCTACTCGAAGGAAAACAGCGTCCGGAAACTCCTGTGAAAATTTTAGAGTGATCCAATGGTCGGATCAAAAGTTATGGCCCGTTCGAATCGGTACTCTGGTCGGGAGCGACGAGACCTCCGGGACACCGAGGAGAGATTCCACTTCTACTCGAAGGAAAGCAGCGTCCGGAAACTCTTGTGAAAAGTTTAGAGTGATCCAACGGTCGGATCAAAAGTTATGGCCCTTTCGAATCGGTACTCTGGTCTGGAGCGACGAGACCTCCGGGACACCGAGGAGAGATTCCACCTCTACTCGAAGGAAAACAGCGTCCGAAAACTCCTGTGAAAATTTTAGAGTGATCCAACGGTCGGATCAAAAGTTATGGCCCTTTCGAACCGGTACTCTGCTCTGGAGCGACGAGACCTCCGGGACACCGAGGAGAGATTCCACCTCTACTCCAAGGAAAACAGCGTCCGGAAACTCCAGTGAAAATTTTAGAGTGATCCAACGGTCGGATCAAAAGTTATGGCCCTTTCGAACCGGTACTCTGGTCGGGAGCGACGAGACCTCCGGGACACCGAGGAGAGATTCCACATCTACTCGAAGGAAAACAGCGTCCGGAAACTCCTGTGAAAATTTTAGAGTGATCCAACGGTCGGATCAAAAGTTATGGCCCGTTCGAATCGGTACTCTGGTCGGGAGCGACGAGACCTCCGGGACACCGAGGAGAGATTCCACTTCTACTCGAAGGAAAGCAGCGTCCGGAAACTCTTGTGAAAAGTTTAGAGTGATCCAACGGTCGGATCAAAAGTTATGGCCCTTTCGAATCGGTACTCTGGTCTGGAGCGACGAGACCTCCGGGACACCGAGGAGAGATTCCACCTCTACTCGAAGGAAAACAGCGTCCGGAAACTCCTGTGAAAATTTTAGAGTGATCCAACGGTCGGATCAAAAGTTATGGCCCTTTCGAACCGGTACTCTGCTCTGGAGCGACGAGACCTCCGGGACACCGAGGAGAGATTCCACCTCTACTCCAAGGAAAACAGCGTCCGGAAACTCCAGTGAAAATTTTAGAGTGATCCAACGGTCGGATCAAAAGTTATGGCCCTTTCGAACCGGTACTCTGGTCGGGAGCGACGAGACCTCCGGGACACCGAGGAGAGATTCCACATCTACTCGAAGGAAAACAGCGTCCGGAAACTCCTGTGAAAATTTTAGAGTGATCCAATGGTCGGATCAAAAGTTATGGCCCGTTCGAATCGGTACTCTGGTCGGGAGCGACGAGACCTCCGGGACACCGAGGAGAGATTCCACCTTTACTCCAAGGAAAACAGCGTCCGGAAACTCCAGTGAAAATTTTAGAGTGATCCAACGGTCGGATCAAAAGTTATGGCCCTTTCGAACCGGTACTCTGGTCGGGAGCGACGAGACCTCCGGGACACCGAGGAGAGATTCCACATCTACTCGAAGGAAAACAGCGTCCGGAAACTCCTGTGAAAATTTTAGAGTGATCCAATGGTCGGATCAAAAGTTATGGCCCGTTCGAATCGGTACTCTGGTCGGGAGCGACGAGACCTCCGGGACACCGATGAGAGATTCCACCTCTACTCCAAGGAAAACAGCGTCCGGAAACTCCAGTGAAAATTTTAGAGTGATCCAACGGTCGGATCAAAAGTTATGGCCCTTTCGAACCGGTACTCTGGTCGGGAGCGACGAGACCTCCGGGACACCGAGGAGAGATTCCACATCTACTGGAAGGAAAACAGCGTCCGGAAACTCTTGTGAAAATTTTATAGTGATCCAACGGTCGGATCAAAAGTTATGGCCCTTTCGAACCGGTACTCTGCTCTGGAGCGACGAGACCTCCGGGACACCGAGGAGAGATTCCACCTCTACTCGAAGGAAAACAGCGTCCGGAAACTCCTGTGAAAATTTTAGAGTGATCCAACGGTCGGATCAAAAGTTATGGCCCGTTCGAACCGGTACTCTGGTCGGGAGCGACGAGACCTCCGGGACACCGAGGAGAGATTCCACCTCTACTCGAAGGAAAACAGCGTCCGGAAACTCCTGTGAAAATTTTAGAGTGATCCAACGGTCGGATCAAAAGTTATGGCCCGTTCGAATCGGTACTCTGGTCGGGAGCGACGAGACCTCCGGGACACCGAGGAGAGATTCCACTTCTACTCGAAGGAAAGCAGCATCCGGAAACTCTTGTGAAAAGTTTAGAGTGATCCAACGGTCGGATCAAAAGTTATGGCCCTTTCGAATCGGTACTCTGGTCTGGAGCGACGAGACCTCCGGGACACCGAGGAGAGATTCCACCTCTACTCGAAGGAAAACAGCGTCCGGAAACTCCTGTGAAAATTTTAGAGTGATCCAACGGTCGGATCAAAAGTTATGGCCCTTTCGAACCGGTACTCTGCTCTGGAGCGACGAGACCTCCGGGACACCGAGGAGAGATTCCACCTCTACTCGAAGGAAAACAGCGTCCGGAAACTCCTGTGAAAATTTTAGAGTGATCCAACGGTCGGATCAAAAGTTATGGCCCTTTCGAACCGGTACTCTGCTCTGGAGCGACGAGACCTCCGGGACACCGAGGAGAGATTCCACCTCTACTCCAAGGAAAACAGCGTCCGGAAACTCCAGTGAAAATTTTAGAGTGATCCAACGGTCGGATCAAAAGTTATGGCCCTTTCGAACCGGTACTCTGGTCGGGAGCGACGAGACCTCCGGGACACCGAGGAGAGATTCCACATCTACTGGAAGGAAAACAGCGTCCGGAAACTCTTGTGAAAATTTTATAGTGATCCAACGGTCGGATCAAAAGTTATGGCCCTTTCGAACCGGTACTCTGCTCTGGAGCGACGAGACCTCCGGGACACCGAGGAGAGATTCCACCTCTATTCGAAGGAAAACAGCGTCCGGAAACTCCTGTGAAAATTTTAGAGTGATCCAACGGTCGGATCAAAAGTTATGGCCCTTTCGAACCGGTACTCTGCTCAGG
This sequence comes from Populus nigra, assembly GCF_951802175.1. Taxonomy (NCBI): domain Eukaryota; kingdom Viridiplantae; phylum Streptophyta; class Magnoliopsida; order Malpighiales; family Salicaceae; genus Populus; species Populus nigra. The sequence continues at coordinate 3,469,279 of NC_084853.1, forward strand.
AGCGACGAGACCTCCGGGACACCGAGGAGAGATTCCACCTCTACTCGAAGGAAAACAGCGTCCGGAAACTCCTGTGAAAATTTTAGAGTGATCCAATGGTCGGATCAAAAGTTATGGCCCGTTCGAATCGGTACTCTGGTCGGGAGCGACGAGACCTCCGGGACACCGAGGAGAGATTCCACCTCTACTCCAAGGAAAACAGCGTCCGGAAACTCCAGTGAAAATTTTAGAGTGATCCAACGGTCGGATCAAAAGTTATGGCCCTTTCGAACCGGTACTCTGGTCGGGAGCGACGAGACCTCCGGGACACCGAGGAGAGATTCCACATCTACTGGAAGGAAAACAGCGTCCGGAAACTCTTGTGAAAATTTTATAGTGATCCAACGGTCGGATCAAAAGTTATGGCCCTTTCGAACCGGTACTCTGCTCTGGAGCGACGAGACCTCCGGGACACCGAGGAGAGATTCCACCTCTACTCGAAGGAAAACAGCGTCCGGAAACTCCTGTGAAAATTTTAGAGTGATCCAACGGTCGGATCAAAAGTTATGGCCCGTTCGAACCGGTACTCTGGTCGGGAGCGACGAGACCTCCGGGACACCGAGGAGAGATTCCACCTCTACTCGAAGGAAAACAGCGTCCGGAAACTCCTGTGAAAATTTTAGAGTGATCCAACGGTCGGATCAAAAGTTATGGCCCGTTCGAATCGGTACTCTGGTCGGGAGCGACGAGACCTCCGGGACACCGAGGAGAGATTCCACTTCTACTCGAAGGAAAGCAGCGTCCGGAAACTCTTGTGAAAAGTTTAGAGTGATCCAACGGTCGGATCAAAAGTTATGGCCCTTTCGAATCGGTACTCTGGTCTGGAGCGACGAGACCTCCGGGACACCGAGGAGAGATTCCACCTCTACTCGAAGGAAAACAGCGTCCGGAAACTCCTGTGAAAATTTTAGAGTGATCCAACGGTCGGATCAAAAGTTATGGCCCTTTCGAACCGGTACTCTGCTCTGGAGCGACGAGACCTCCGGGACACCGAGGAGAGATTCCACCTTTACTCCAAGGAAAACAGCGTCCGGAAACTCCAGTGAAAATTTTAGAGTGATCCAACGGTCGGATCAAAAGTTATGGCCCTTTCGAACCGGTACTCTGGTCGGGAGCGACGAGACCTCCGGGACACCGAGGAGAGATTCCACATCTACTGGAAGGAAAACAGCGTCCGGAAACTCTTGTGAAAATTTTATAGTGATCCAACGGTCGGATCAAAAGTTATGGCCCTTTCGAACCGGTACTCTGCTCTGGAGCGACGAGACCTCCGGGACAACGAGGAGAGATTCCACCTCTACTCGAAGGAAAACAGCGTCCGGAAACTCCAGTGAAAATTTTAGAGTGATCCAACGGTCGGATCAAAAGTTATGGCCTGTTCGAAGCGGTACTCTGGTCGGGAGCGACGAGACCTCCGGGACACCGAGGAGAGATTCCACATCTACTGGAAGGAAAACAGCGTCCGGAAACTCCTGTGAAAATTTTATAGTGATCCAACGGTCGGATCAAAAGTTATGGCCCTTTCGAACCGGTACTCTGGTCGGGAGCGACGAGACCTCCGGGACACCGAGGAGAGATTCCACTTCTACTGGAAGGAAAACAGCGTCCGGAAACTCTTGTGAAAATTTTATAGTGATCCAACGGTCGGATCAAAAGTTATGGCCCTTTCGAACCGGTACTCTGCTCTGGAGCGACGAGACCTCCGGGACACCGAGGAGAGATTCCACCTCTACTCGAAGGAAAACAGCGTCCGGAAACTCCTGTGAAAATTTTAGAGTGATCCAATGGTCGGATCAAAAGTTATGGCCCGTTCGAATCGGTACTCTGGTCGGGAGCGACGAGACCTCCGAGACACCGAGGAGAGATTCCACCTCTACTCCAAGGAAAACAGCGTCCGGAAACTCCAGTGAAAATTTTAGAGTGATCCAACGGTCGGATCAAAAGTTATGGCCCTTTCGAACCGGTACTCTGGTCGGGAGCGACGAGACCTCTGGGACACCGAGGAGAGATTCCACTTCTACTGGAAGGAAAACAGCGTCCGGAAACTCTTGTGAAAATTTTATAGTGATCCAACGGTCGGATCAAAAGTTATGGCCCTTTCGAACCGGTACTCTGCTCTGGAGCGACGAGACCTCCGGGACACCGAGGAGAGATTCCACCTCTACTCGAAGGAAAACAGCGTCCGGAAACTCCCGTGAAAATTTTAGAGTGATCCAACGGTCGGATCAAAAGTTATGGCCCTTTCGAACCGGTACTCTGCTCTGGAGCGACGAGACCTCCGGGACACCGAGGAGAGATTCCACCTCTACTCGAAGGAAAACAGCGTCCGGAAACTCCTGTGAAAATTTTAGAGTGATCCAACGGTCGGATCAAAAGTTATGGCCCGTTCGAATCGGTACTCTGGTCGGGAGCGACGAGACCTCCAGGACACCGAGGAGAGATTCCACCTCTACTCGAAGGAAAAGAGCGTCCGGAAACTCCTGTGAAAATTTTAGAGTGATCCAACGGTCGGATCAAAAGTTATGGCCCTTTCGAACCGGTACTCTGGTCGGGAGCGACGAGACCTCTGGGACACCGAGGAGAGATTCCACTTCTACTGGAAGGAAAACAGCGTCCGGAAACTCTTGTGAAAATTTTAGTGTGATCCAACGGTCGGATCAAAAGTTATGGCCCTTTCGAACCGGTACTCTGCTCTGGAGCGACGAGACCTCCGGGACACCGAGGAGAGATTCCACCTCTACTCGAAGGAAAACAGCGTCCGGAAACTCCTGTGAAAATTTTAGAGTGATCCAACGGTCGGATCAAAAGTTATGGCCCGTTCGAATCGGTACTCTGGTCGGGAGCGACGAGACCTCCAGGACACCGAGGAGAGATTCCACCTCTACTCGAAGGAAAAGAGCGTCCGGAAACTCCTGTGAAAATTTTAGAGTGATCCAACGGTCGGATCAAAAGTTATGGCCCTTTCGAACCGGTACTCTGGTCGGGAGCGACGAGACCTCTGGGACACCGAGGAGAGATTCCACCTCTACTCGAAGGAAAACTGCGTCCGGAAACTCCTGTGAAAATTTTAGAGTGATCCAACGGTCGGATCAAAAGTTATGGCCCTTTCGAACCGGTACTCTGCTCTGGAGCGACGAGACCTCCGGGACACCGAGGAGAGATTCCACCTCTACTCGAAGGAAAACAGCGTCCGGAAACTCCTGTGAAAATTTTAGAGTGATCCAACGGTCGGATCAAAAGTTATGGCCCTTTCGAACCGGTACTCTGCTCTGGAGCGACGAGACCTCCGGGACACCGAGGAGAGATTCCACCTTTACTCCAAGGAAAACAGCGTCTGGAAACTCCAGTGAAAATTTTAGAGTCATCCAACGGTCGGATCAAAAGTTATGGCCCTTTCGAACCGGTACTCTGGTCGGGAGCGACGAGACCTCCGGGACACCGAGGAGAGATTCCACATCTACTGGAAGGAAAACAGCGTCCGGAAACTCTTGTGAAAATTTTATAGTGATCCAACGGTCGGATCAAAAGTTATGGCCCTTTCGAACCGGTACTCTGCTCTGGAGCGACGAGACCTCCGGGACACCGAGGAGAGATTCCACCTCTATTCGAAGGAAAACAGCGTCCGGAAACTCCTGTGAAAATTTTAGAGTGATCCAACGGTCGGATCAAAAGTTATGGCCCTTTCGAACCGGTACTCTACTCTGGAGCGACGAGACCTCCGGGACACCGAGGAGAGATTCCACCTCTACTCGAAGGAAAACAGCGTCCGGAAACTCCTGTGAAAATTTTAGAGTGATCCAACGGTCGGATCAAAAGTTATGGCCCTTTCGAACCGGTACTCTGCTCTGGAGCGACGAGACCTCCGGGACACCGAGGAGAGATTCCACCTCTACTCGAAGGAAAACAGCGTCCGGAAACTCCTGTGAAAATTTTAGAGTGATCCAACGGTCGGATCAAAAGTTATGGCCCGTTCGAATCGGTACTCTGGTCGGGAGCGACGAGACCTCCAGGACACCGAGGAGAGATTCCACCTCTACTCGAAGGAAAAGAGCGTCCGGAAACTCCTGTGAAAATTTTAGAGTGATCCAACGGTCGGATCAAAAGTTATGGCCCTTTCGAACCGGTACTCTGGTCGGGAGCGACGAGACCTCTGGGACACCGAGGAGAGATTCCACTTCTACTGGAAGGAAAACAGCGTCCGGAAACTCTTGTGAAAATTTTAGTGTGATCCAACGGTCGGATCAAAAGTTATGGCCCTTTCGAACCGGTACTCTGCTCTGGAGCGACGAGACCTCCGGGACACCGAGGAGAGATTCCACCTCTACTCGAAGGAAAACAGCGTCCGGAAACTCCTGTGAAAATTTTAGAGTGATCCAACGGTCGGATCAAAAGTTATGGCCCGTTCGAATCGGTACTCTGGTCGGGAGCGACGAGACCTCCAGGACACCGAGGAGAGATTCCACCTCTACTCGAAGGAAAAGAGCGTCCGGAAACTCCTGTGAAAATTTTAGAGTGATCCAACGGTCGGATCAAAAGTTATGGCCCTTTCGAACCGGTACTCTGGTCGGGAGCGACGAGACCTCTGGGACACCGAGGAGAGATTCCACCTCTACTCGAAGGAAAACTGCGTCCGGAAACTCCTGTGAAAATTTTAGAGTGATCCAACGGTCGGATCAAAAGTTATGGCCCTTTCGAACCGGTACTCTGCTCTGGAGCGACGAGACCTCCGGGACACCGAGGAGAGATTCCACCTCTACTCGAAGGAAAACAGCGTCCGGAAACTCCTGTGAAAATTTTAGAGTGATCCAACGGTCGGATCAAAAGTTATGGCCCTTTCGAACCGGTACTCTGCTCTGGAGCGACGAGACCTCCGGGACACCGAGGAGAGATTCCACCTTTACTCCAAGGAAAACAGCGTCTGGAAACTCCAGTGAAAATTTTAGAGTGATCCAACGGTCGGATCAAAAGTTATGGCCCTTTCGAACCGGTACTCTGGTCGGGAGCGACGAGACCTCCGGGACACCGAGGAGAGATTCCACATCTACTGGAAGGAAAACAGCGTCCGGAAACTCTTGTGAAAATTTTATAGTGATCCAACGGTCGGATCAAAAGTTATGGCCCTTTCGAACCGGTACTCTGCTCTGGAGCGACGAGACCTCCGGGACACCGAGGAGAGATTCCACCTCTATTCGAAGGAAAACAGCGTCCGGAAACTCCTGTGAAAATTTTAGAGTGATCCAACGGTCGGATCAAAAGTTATGGCCCTTTCGAACCGGTACTCTGCTCTGGAGCGACGAGACCTCCGGGACACCGAGGAGAGATTCCACCTCTACTCGAAGGAAAACAGCGTCCGGAAACTCCTGTGAAAATTTTAGAGTGATCCAATGGTCGGATCAAAAGTTATGGCCCGTTCGAATCGGTACTCTGGTCGGGAGCGACGAGACCTCCGGGACACCGAGGAGAGATTCCACCTCTACTCCAAGGAAAACAGCGTCCGGAAACTCCAGTGAAAATTTTAGAGTGATCCAACGGTCGGATCAAAAGTTATGGCCCTTTCGAACCGGTACTCTGGTCGGGAGCGACGAGACCTCCGGGACACCGAGGAGAGATTCCACATCTACTGGAAGGAAAACAGCGTCCGGAAACTCTTGTGAAAATTTTATAGTGATCCAACGGTCGGATCAAAAGTTATGGCCCTTTCGAACCGGTACTCTGCTCTAGAGCGACGAGACCTCCGGGACACCGAGGAGAGATTCCACCTCTACTCGAAGGAAAACAGCGTCCGGAAACTCCTGTGAAAATTTTAAAGTGATCCAACGGTCGGATCAAAAGTTATGGCCTGTTCGAATCGGTACTCTGGTCGGGAGCGACGAGACCTCCGGGACACCGAGGAGAGATTCCACCTCTACTCGAAGGAAAACAGCGTCCGGAAACTCCTGTGAAAATTTTAGAGTGATCCAACGGTCGGATCAAAAGTTATGGCCCGTTCGAATCGGTACTCTGGTCGGGAGCGACGAGACCTCCGGGACACCGAGGAGAGATTCCACCTCTACTCGAAGGAAAACAGCGTCCGGAAACTCCTGTGAAAATTTTAAAGTGATCCAACGGTCGGATCAAAAGTTATGGCCCGTTCGAATCGGTACTCTGGTCGGGAGCGACGAGACCTCCAGGACACCGAGGAGAGATTCCACATCTACTCGAAGGAAAACAGCGTCCGGAAACTCTTGTGAAAATTTTATAGTGATCCAACGGTCGGATCAAAAGTTATGGCCCTTTCGAACCGGTACTCTGCTCTGGAGCGACGAGACCTCCGGGACACCGAGGAGAGATTCCACCTCTACTCGAAGGAAAACAGCGTCCGGAAACTCCTGTGAAAATTTTAGAGTGATCCAACGGTCGGATCAAAAGTTATGGCCTGTTCGAATCGGTACTCTGGTCGGGAGCGACGAGACCTCCGGGACACCGAGGAGAGATTCCACCTCTACTCGAAGGAAAAGAGCGTCCGGAAACTCCTGTGAAAATTTTAGAGTGATCCAACGGTCGGATCAAAAGTTATGGCCCTTTCGAACCGGTACTCTGGTCGGGAGCGACGAGACCTCGGGGACACCGAGGAGAGATTCCACTTCTACTGGAAGGAAAACAGCGTCCGGAAACTCTTGTGAAAATTTTAGTGCGATCCAACGGTCGGATCAAAAGTTATGGCCCTTTCGAACCGGTACTCTGCTCTGGAGCGACGAGACCTCCGGGACACCGAGGAGAGATTCCACCTCTACTCGAAGGAAAACAGCGTCCGGAAACTCCTGTGAAAATTTTAGAGTGATCCAACGGTCGGATCAAAAGTTATGGCCCGTTCGAATCGGTACTCTGGTCGGGAGCGACGAGACCTCCAGGACACCGAGGAGAGATTCCACCTCTACTCGAAGGAAAAGAGCGTCCGGAAACTCCTGTGAAAATTTTAGAGTGATCCAACGGTCGGATCAAAAGTTATGGCCCTTTCGAACCGGTACTCTGCTCTAGAGCGACGAGACCTCCGGGACACCGAGGAGAGATTCCACCTCTACTCGAAGGAAAACAGCGTCCGGAAACTCCTGTGAAAATTTTAAAGTGATCCAACGGTCGGATCAAAAGTTATGGCCTGTTCGAATCGGTACTCTGGTCGGGAGCGACGAGACCTCCGGGACACCGAGGAGAGATTCCACCTCTACTCGAAGGAAAACAGCGTCCGGAAACTCCTGTGAAAATTTTAGAGTGATCCAACGGTCGGATCAAAAGTTATGGCCCGTTCGAATCGGTACTCTGGTCGGGAGCGACGAGACCTCCAGGACACCGAGGAGAGATTCCACCTCTACTCGAAGGAAAAGAGCGTCCGGAAACTCCTGTGAAAATTTTAGAGTGATCCAACGGTCGGATCAAAAGTTATGGCCCTTTCGAACCGGTACTCTGGTCGGGAGCGACGAGACCTCTGGGACACCGAGGAGAGATTCCACTTCTACTGGAAGGAAAACAGCGTCCGGAAACTCTTGTGAAAATTTTAGTGTGATCCAACGGTCGGATCAAAAGTTATGGCCCTTTCGAACCGGTACTCTGCTCTGGAGCGACGAGACCTCCGGGACACCGAGGAGAGATTCCACCTCTACTCGAAGGAAAACAGCGTCCGGAAACTCCTGTGAAAATTTTAGAGTGATCCAACGGTCGGATCAAAAGTTATGGCCCGTTCGAATCGGTACTCTGGTCGGGAGCGACGAGACCTCCAGGACACCGAGGAGAGATTCCACCTCTACTCGAAGGAAAAGAGCGTCCGGAAACTCCTGTGAAAATTTTAGAGTGATCCAACGGTCGGATCAAAAGTTATGGCCCTTTCGAACCGGTACTCTGGTCGGGAGCGACGAGACCTCTGGGACACCGAGGAGAGATTCCACCTCTACTCGAAGGAAAACTGCGTCCGGAAACTCCTGTGAAAATTTTAGAGTGATCCAACGGTCGGATCAAAAGTTATGGCCCTTTCGAACCGGTACTCTGCTCTGGAGCGACGAGACCTCCGGGACACCGAGGAGAGATTCCACCTCTACTCGAAGGAAAACAGCGTCCGGAAACTCCTGTGAAAATTTTAGAGTGATCCAACGGTCGGATCAAAAGTTATGGCCCTTTCGAACCGGTACTCTGCTCTGGAGCGACGAGACCTCCGGGACACCGAGGAGAGATTCCACCTTTACTCCAAGGAAAACAGCGTCTGGAAACTCCAGTGAAAATTTTAGAGTGATCCAACGGTCGGATCAAAAGTTATGGCCCTTTCGAACCGGTACTCTGGTCGGGAGCGACGAGACCTCCGGGACACCGAGGAGAGATTCCACATCTACTGGAAGGAAAACAGCGTCCGGAAACTCTTGTGAAAATTTTATAGTGATCCAACGGTCGGATCAAAAGTTATGGCCCTTTCGAACCGGTACTCTGCTCTGGAGCGACGAGACCTCCGGGACACCGAGGAGAGATTCCACCTCTATTCGAAGGAAAACAGCGTCCGGAAACTCCTGTGAAAATTTTAGAGTGATCCAACGGTCGGATCAAAAGTTATGGCCCTTTCGAACCGGTACTCTGCTCTGGAGCGACGAGACCTCCGGGACACCGAGGAGAGATTCCACCTCTACTCGAAGGAAAACAGCGTCCGGAAACTCCTGTGAAAATTTTAGAGTGATCCAATGGTCGGATCAAAAGTTATGGCCCGTTCGAATCGGTACTCTGGTCGGGAGCGACGAGACCTCCGGGACACCGAGGAGAGATTCCACCTCTACTCCAAGGAAAACAGCGTCCGGAAACTCCAGTGAAAATTTTAGAGTGATCCAACGGTCGGATCAAAAGTTATGGCCCTTTCGAACCGGTACTCTGGTCGGGAGCGACGAGACCTCCGGGACACCGAGGAGAGATTCCACATCTACTGGAAGGAAAACAGCGTCCGGAAACTCTTGTGAAAATTTTATAGTGATCCAACGGTCGGATCAAAAGTTATGGCCCTTTCGAACCGGTACTCTGCTCTAGAGCGACGAGACCTCCGGGACACCGAGGAGAGATTCCACCTCTACTCGAAGGAAAACAGCGTCCGGAAACTCCTGTGAAAATTTTAAAGTGATCCAACGGTCGGATCAAAAGTTATGGCCTGTTCGAATCGGTACTCTGGTCGGGAGCGACGAGACCTCCGGGACACCGAGGAGAGATTCCACCTCTACTCGAAGGAAAACAGCGTCCGGAAACTCCTGTGAAAATTTTAAAGTGATCCAACGGTCGGATCAAAAGTTATGGCCTGTTCGAATCGGTACTCTGGTCGGGAGCGACGAGACCTCCGGGACACCGAGGAGAGATTCCACCTCTACTCGAAGGAAAACAGCGTCCGGAAACTCCTGTGAAAATTTTAGAGTGATCCAACGGTCGGATCAAAAGTTATGGCCCGTTCGAATCGGTACTCTGGTCGGGAGCGACGAGACCTCCGGGACACCGAGGAGAGATTCCACCTCTACTCGAAGGAAAACAGCGTCCGGAAACTCCTGTGAAAATTTTAGAGTGATCCAACGGTCGGATCAAAAGTTATGGCCCGTTCGAATCGGTACTCTGGTCGGGAGCGACGAGACCTCCAGGACACCGAGGAGAGATTCCACATCTACTCGAAGGAAAACAGCGTCCGGAAACTCTTGTGAAAATTTTATAGTGATCCAACGGTCGGATCAAAAGTTATGGCCCTTTCGAACCGGTACTCTGCTCTGGAGCGACGAGACCTCCGGGACACCGAGGAGAGATTCCACCTCTACTCGAAGGAAAACAGCGTCCGGAAACTCCTGTGAAAATTTTAGAGTGATCCAACGGTCGGATCAAAAGTTATGGCCTGTTCGAATCGGTACTCTGGTCGGGAGCGACGAGACCTCCGGGACACCGAGGAGAGATTCCACCTCTACTCGAAGGAAAAGAGCGTCCGGAAACTCCTGTGAAAATTTTAGAGTGATCCAACGGTCGGATCAAAAGTTATGGCCCTTTCGAACCGGTACTCTGGTCGGGAGCGACGAGACCTCGGGGACACCGAGGAGAGATTCCACTTCTACTGGAAGGAAAACAGCGTCCGGAAACTCTTGTGAAAATTTTAGTGCGATCCAACGGTCGGATCAAAAGTTATGGCCCTTTCGAACCGGTACTCTGCTCTGGAGCGACGAGACCTCCGGGACACCGAGGAGAGATTCCACCTCTACTCGAAGGAAAACAGCGTCCGGAAACTCCTGTGAAAATTTTAGAGTGATCCAACGGTCGGATCAAAAGTTATGGCCCTTTCGAATCGGTACTCTGCTCTGGAGCGACGAGACCTCCGGGACACCGAGGAGAGATTCCACCTCTACGCCAAGGAAAACAGCGTCCGGAAACTCCTGTGAAAATTTTAGAGTGATCCAACGGTCGGATCAAAAGTTATGGCCCTTTCGAACCGGTACTCTGGTCGGGAGCGACGAGACCTCTGGGACACCGAGGAGAGATTCCACTTCTACTGGAAGGAAAACAGCGTCCGGAAACTCTTGTGAAAATTTTAGTGTGATCCAACGGTCGGATCAAAAGTTATGGCCCTTTGGAACCGGTACTCTGCTCTGGAGCGACGAGACCTCCGGGACACCGAGGAGAGATTCCACCTCTACTCGAAGGAAAACAGCGTCCGGAAACTCCCGTGAAAATTTTAGAGTGATCCAACGGTCGGATCAAAAGTTATGGCCCTTTCGAACCGGTACTCTGCTCTGGAGCGACGAGACCTCCGGGACACCGAGGAGAGATTCCACCTCTACTCCAAGGAAAACAGCGTCCGGAAACTCCAGTGAAAATTTTAGAGTGATCCAACGGTCGGATCAAAAGTTATGGCCCTTTCGAACCGGTACTCTGGTCGGGAGCGACGAGACCTCCGGGACACCGAGGAGAGATTCCACCTCTACTCGAAGGAAAACAGCGTCCGGAAACTCCTGTGAAAATTTTAAAGTGATCCAACGGTCGGATCAAAAGTTATGGCCTGTTCGAATCGGTACTCTGGTCGGGAGCGACGAGACCTCCGGGACACCGAGGAGAGATTCCACCTCTACTCGAAGGAAAACAGCGTCCGGAAACTCCTGTGAAAATTTTAGAGTGATCCAACGGTCGGATCAAAAGTTATGGCCCGTTCGAATCGGTACTCTGGTCGGGAGCGACGAGACCTCCGGGACACCGAGGAGAGATTCCACCTCTACTCGAAGGAAAAGAGCGTCCGGAAACTCGTGTGAAAATTTTAGAGTGATCCAACGGTCGGATCAAAAGTTATGGCCCTTTCGAACCGGTACTCTGGTCGGGAGCGACGAGACCTCCGGGACACCGAGGAGAGATTCCACCTCTACTCGAAGGAAAGCAGCGTCCGGAAACTCCTGTGAAAATTTTAGAGTGATCCAACGGTCGGATCAAAAGTTATGGCCCGTTCGAACCGGTACTCTGGTCGGGAGCGACGAGACCTCCGGGACACCGAGGAGAGATTCCACCTCTACTCGAAGGAAAAGAGCGTCCGGAAACACCTGTGAAAATTTTAGAGTGATCCAACGGTCGGATCAAAAGTTATGGCCCTTTCGAACCGGTACTCTGGTCGGGAGCGACGAGACCTCCGGGACACCGAGGAGAGATTCCACCTCTACTGGAAGGAAAACAGCGTCCGGAAACTCCTGTGAAAATTTTAGTGTGATCCAACGGTCGGATCAAAAGTTATGGCCCTTTCGAACCGGTACTCTGCTCTGGAGCGACGAGACCTCCGGGACACCGAGGAGAGATTCCACCTCTACTCGAAGGAAAACAGCGTCCGGAAACTCTTGTGAAAATTTTATAGTGATCCAACGGTCGGATCAAAAGTTATGGCCCTTTCGAACCGGTACTCTGCTCTGGAGCGACGAGACCTCCGGGACACCGAGGAGAGATTCCACCTCTACTCGAAGGAAAAGAGCGTCCGGAAACTCCTGTGAAAATTTTAGAGTGATCCAACGGTCGGATCAAAAGTTATGGCCCTTTCGAACCGGTACTCTGGTCGGGAGCGACGAGACCTCTGGGACACCGAGGAGAGATTCCACTTCTACTGGAAGGAAAACAGCGTCCGGAAACTCTTGTGAAAATTTTAGTGTGATCCAACGGTCGGATCAAAAGTTATGGCACTTTCGAACCGGTACTCTGCTCTGGAGCGACGAGACTTCTGGGACACCGAGGAGAGATTCCACCTCTACTCGAAGGAAAACAGCGTCCGGAAACTCCTGTGAAAATTTTAGAGTGATCCAACGGTCGGATCAAAAGTTATGGCCCTTTCGAACCGGTACTCTGCTCTGGAGCGACGAGACCTCCGGGACACCGAGGAGAGATTCCACCTCTACTCCAAGGAAAACAGCGTCCGGAAACTCCTGTGAAAATTTTAGAGTGATCCAACGGTCGGATCAAAAGTTATGGCCCTTTCGAACCGGTACTCTGGTCGGGAGCGACGAGACCTCTGGACACCGAGGAGAGATTCCACTTCTACTGGAAGGAAAACAGTGTCCGGAAACTCTTGTGAAAATTTTAGAGTGATCCAACGGTCGGATCAAAAGTTATGGCCCTTTCGAACCGGTACTCTGCTCTGGAGCGACGAGACCTCCGGGACACCGAGGAGAGAATCCACCTCTACTCGAAGGAAAACAGCGTCCGGAAACTCCCGTGAAAATTTTAGAGTGATCCAACGGTCGGATCAAAAGTTATGGCCCTTTCGAACCGCTACTCTGCTCTGGAGCGACGAGACCTCCGGGACACCGAGGAGAGATTCCACCTCTACTCCAAGGAAAACAGCGTCCGGAAACTCCAGTGAAAATTTTAGAGTGATCCAACGGTCGGATCAAAAGTTATGGCCCTTTCGAACCGGTACTCTGCTCTGGAGCGACGAGACCTCTGGACACCGAGGAGAGATTCCACTTCTACTGGAAGGAAAACAGCGTCCGGAAACTCTTGTGAAAATTTTAGAGTGATCCAACGGTCGGATCAAAAGTTATGGCCCTTTCGAACCGGTACTCTGGTCGGGAGCGACGAGACCTCTGGGACACCGAGGAGAGATTCCACTTCTACTGGAAGGAAAACAGCGTCCGGAAACTCTTGTGAAAATTTTAGTGTGATCCAACGGTCGGATCAAAAGTTATGGCCCTTTCGAACCGGTACTCTGCTCTGGAGCGACGAGACCTCCGGGACACCGAGGAGAGATTCCACCTCTACTCGAAGGAAAACAGCGTCCGGAAACTCCTGTGAAAATTTTAGAGTGATCCAACGGTCGGATCAAAAGTTATGGCCCTTTCGAACCGGTACTCTGCTCTGGAGCGACGAGACCTTCGGGACACCGAGGAGAGATTCCACCTCTACTCCAAGGAAAACAGCGTCCGGAAACTCCTGTGAAAATTTTAGAGTGATCCAACGGTCGGATCAAAAGTTATGGCCCTTTCGAACCGGTACTCTGGTCGGGAGAGACGAGACCTCCGGGACACCGAGGAGAGATTCCACATCTACTGGAAGGAAAACAGCGTCCGGAAACTCTTGTGAAAATTTTATAGTGATCCAACGGTCGGATCAGAAGTTATGGCCCTTTCGAACCGGTACTCTGCTCTGGAGCGACGAGACCTCCGGGACACCGAGGAGAGATTCCACCTCTACTCGAAGGAAAACAGCGTCCGGAAACTCCTGTGAAAATTTTAGAGTGATCTAACGGTCGGATCAAAAGTTATGGCCCGTTCGAAACGGTACTCTGGTCGGGAGCGACGAGACCTCCGGGACACCGAGGAGAGATTCCACCTCTACTCCAAGGAAAACAGCGTCCGGAAACTCCTGTGAAAATTTTAGAGTGATCCAACGGTCGGATCAAAAGTTATGGCCCTTTCGAACCGGTACTCTGGTCTGGAGCGACGAGACCTCCGGGACACCGAGGAGAGATTCCACCTCTACTCGAAGGAAAACAGCGTCCGGAAACTCCTGTGAAAATTTTAGAGTGATCCAACGGTCGGATCAAAAGTTATGGCCCGTTCGAGTCGGTACTCTGGTCGGGAGCGACGAGACCTCCAGGACACCGAGGAGAGATTCCACCTCTACTCGAAGGAAAACAGCGTCCGGAAACTCCTGTGAAAATTTTAGAGTGATCCAACGGTCGGATCAAAAGTTATGGCCCTTTCGAACCGGTACTCTGCTCTGGAGCGACGAGACCTCCGGGACACCGAGGAGAGATTCCACATCTACTCCAAGGAAAACAGTGTCCGGAAACTCCTGTGAAAATTTTAGAGTGAACCAACGGTCGGATCAAAAGTTATGGCCCTTTCGAACCGGTACTCTGGTCGGGAGCGACGAGACCTCTGGGACACCGAGGAGAGATTCCACTTCTACTGGAAGGAAAACAGCGTCCGGAAACTCTTGTGAAAATTTTAGTGGGATCCAACGGTCGGATCAAAAGTTATGGCACTTTCGAACCGGTACTCTGCTCTGGAGCGACGAGACTTCCGGGACACCGAGGAGAGATTCCACCTCTACTCGAAGGAAAACAGCGTCCGGAAACTCCTGTGAAAATTTTAGAGTGATCCAACGGTCGGATCAAAAGTTATGGCCCTTTCGAACCGGTACTCTGCTCTGGAGCGACGAGACCTCCGGGACACCGAGGAGAGATTCCACCTCTACTCCAAGGAAAACAGCGTCCGGAAACTCCTGTGAAAATTTTAGAGTGATCCAACGGTCGGATCAAAAGTTATGGCCCTTTCGAACCGGTACTCTGGTCGGGAGCGACGAGACCTCTGGACACCGAGGAGAGATTCCACTTCTACTGGAAGGAAAACAGCGTCCGGAAACTCTTGTGAAAATTTTAGAGTGATCCAACGGTCGGATCAAAAGTTATGGCCCTTTCGAACCGGTACTCTGCTCTGGAGCGACGAGACCTCCGGGACACCGAGGAGAGAATTCACCTCTACTCGAAGGAAAACAGCGTCCGGAAACTCCCGTGAAAATTTTAGAGTGATCCAACGGTCGGATCAAAAGTTATGGCCCTTTCGAACCGCTACTCTGCTCTGGAGCGACGAGACCTCCGGGACACCGAGGAGAGATTCCACCTCTACTCCAAGGAAAACAGCGTCCGGAAACTCCAGTGAAAATTTTAGAGTGATCCAACGGTCGGATCAAAAGTTATGGCCCTTTCGAACCGGTACTCTGGTCGGGAGCGACGAGACCTCCGGGACACCGAGGAGAGATTCCACATCTACTGGAAGGAAAACAGCGTCTGGAAATTCCCGTGAAAATTTTAGAGTGATCCAACGGTCGGATCAAAAGTTATGGCCCTTTCGAACCGGTACTCTGCTCTGGAGCGACGAGACCTCCGGGACACCGAGGAGAGATTCCACCTCTACTCGAAGGAAAACAGCGTGTGGAAACTCCAGTGAAAATTTTAGAGTGATCCAACGGTCGGATCAAAAGTTATGGCCCTTTCGAACCGGTACTCTGGTCGGGAGCGACGAGACTTCCGGGACACCGAGGAGAGATTCCACCTCTACTCCAAGGAAAACAGCGTCCGGAAACTCCAGTGAAAATTTTAGAGTGATCCAACCGTCGGATCAAAAGTTATGGCCCTTTCGAACCGGTACTCTGGTCGGGAGCGACGAGACCTCCGGGACACCGAGGAGAGATTCCACCTCTACTCGAAGGAAAGCAGCGTCCGGAAACTCCCGTGAAAATTTTAGAGTGATCCAACGGTCGGATCAAAAGTTATGGCCCTTTCGAACTGGTACTCTGGTCGGGAGCGACGAGACCTCTGGACACCGAGGAGAGATTCCACTTCTACTGGAAGGAAAACAGCGTCCGGAAACTCTTGTGAAAATTTTAGAGTGATCCAACGGTCGGATCAAAAGTTATGGCCCTTTCGAACCGGTACTCTGCTCTGGAGCGACGAGACCTCCGGGACACCGAGGAGAGAATCCACCTCTACTCGAAGGAAAACAGCGTCCGGAAACTCCCGTGAAAATTTTAGAGTGATCCAACGGTCGGATCAAAAGTTATGGCCTTTTCGAACCGCTACTCTGCTCTGGAGCGACGAGACCTCCGGGACACCGAGGAGAGATTCCACCTCTACTCCAAGGAAAACAGCGTCCGGAAACTCCAGTGAAAATTTTAGAGTGATCCAACGGTCGGATCAAAAGTTATGGCCCTTTCGAACCGGTACTCTGGTCGGGAGCGACGAGACCTCCGGGACACCGAGGAGAGATTCCACATCTACTGGAAGGAAAACAGCGTCTGGAAATTCCCGTGAAAATTTTAGAGTGATCCAACGGTCGGATCAAAAGTTATGGCCCTTTCGAACCGGTACTCTGCTCTGGAGCGACGAGACCTCCGGGACACCGAGGAGAAATTCCACCTCTACTCAAAGGAAAACAGCGTGTGGAAACTCCAGTGAAAATTTTAGAGTGATCCAACGGTCGGATCAAAAGTTATGGCCCTTTCGAACCGGTACTCTGGTCGGGAGCGACGAGACTTCCGGGACACCGAGGAGAGATTCCACCTCTACTCCAAGGAAAACAGCGTCCGGAAACTCCAGTGAAAATTTTAGAGTGATCCAACCGTCGGATCAAAAGTTATGGCCCTTTGGAACCGGTACTCTGGTCGGGAGCGACGAGACCTCCGGGACACCGATGAGAGATTCCACCTCTACTCGAAGGAAAGCAGCGTCCGGAAACTCCCGTGAAAATTTTAAAGTGATCCAACGGTCGGATCAAAAGTTATGGCCCTTTCGAACCGGTACTCTAGTCGGGAGCGACGAGACCTCCGGCACACCGAGGAGAGATTCCACCTCTACTCGAAGGAAAGCAGCGTCCGGAAACTCCTGTGAAAATTTTAGAGTGATCCAACGGTCGGATCAAAAGTTATGGCCCGTTCGAACCAGTACTCTGGTCGGGAGCGACGAGACCTCCGGGACACCGAGGAGAGATTCCACCTCTACTCGAAGGAAAAGAGCGTCCGGAAACACCTGTGAAAATTTTAGAGTGATCCAACGGTCGGATCAAAAGTTATGGCCCTTTCGAACCGGTACTCTGGTCTGGAGCGACGAGACCTCCGGGACACCGAGGAGAGATTCCACCTCTACTCGAAGGAAAACAGCGTTTGGAAACTCCTGTGAAAATTTTAGAGTGATCCAACGGTCGGATCAAAAGTTATGGCCCTTTCGAACCGGTACTCTGCTCTGGAGCGACGAGACCTCCGGGACACCGAGGAGAGATTCCACATCTACTGGAAGGAAAACAGCGTCCGGAAACTCTTGTGAAAATTTTATAGTGATCCAACGGTCGGATCAAAAGTTATGGCCCTTTCGAACCGGTACTCTGCTCTGGAGCGACGAGACCTCCGGGACACCGAGGAGAGATTCCACCTCTACTCGAAGGAAAACAGCGTCCGGAAACTCCTGTGAAAATTTTAGAGTGATCCAACGGTCGGATCAAAAGTTATGGCCCTTTCGAACCGGTACTCTGCTCTGGAGCGACGAGACCTCCGGGACACCGAGGAGAGATTCCACATCTACTCCAAGGAAAACAGCGTCCGGAAACTCCAGTGAAAATTTTAGAGTGATCCAACGGTCGGATCAAAAGTTATGGCCCTTTCGAACCGGTACTCTGGTCGGGAGCGACGAGACCTCTGGGACACCGAGGAGAGATTCCACTTCTACTGGAAGGAAAACAGCGTCCGGAAACTCTTGTGAAAATTTTAGTGGGATCCAACGGTCGGATCAAAAGTTATGGCACTTTCGAACCGGTACTCTGCTCTGGAGCGACGAGACTTCCGGGACACCGAGGAGAGATTCCACCTCTACTCGAAGGAAAACAGCGTCCGGAAACTCCTGTGAAAATTTTAGAGTGATCCAACGGTCGGATCAAAAGTTATGGCCCTTTCGAACCGGTACTCTGCTCTGGAGCGACGAGACCTCCGGGACACCGAGGAGAGATTCCACCTCTACTCCAAGGAAAACAGCGTCCGGAAACTCCTGTGAAAATTTTAGAGTGATCCAACGGTCGGATCAAAAGTTATGGCCCTTTCGAACCGGTACTCTGGTCGGGAGCGACGAGACCTCTGGACACCGAGGAGAGATTCCACTTCTACTGGAAGGAAAACAGCGTCCGGAAACTCTTGTGAAAATTTTAGAGTGATCCAACGGTCGGATCAAAAGTTATGGCCCTTTCGAACCGGTACTCTGCTCTGGAGCGACGAGACCTCCGGGACACCGAGGAGAGAATTCACCTCTACTCGAAGGAAAACAGCGTCCGGAAACTCCCGTGAAAATTTTAGAGTGATCCAACGGTCGGATCAAAAGTTATGGCCCTTTCGAACCGCTACTCTGCTCTGGAGCGACGAGACCTCCGGGACACCGAGGAGAGATTCCACCTCTACTCCAAGGAAAACAGCGTCCGGAAACTCCAGTGAAAATTTTAGAGTGATCCAACGGTCGGATCAAAAGTTATGGCCCTTTCGAACCGGTACTCTGGTCGGGAGCGACGAGACCTCCGGGACACCGAGGAGAGATTCCACATCTACTGGAAGGAAAACAGCGTCTGGAAATTCCCGTGAAAATTTTAGAGTGATCCAACGGTCGGATCAAAAGTTATGGCCCTTTCGAACCGGTACTCTGCTCTGGAGCGACGAGACCTCCGGGACACCGAGGAGAGATTCCACCTCTACTCGAAGGAAAACAGCGTGTGGAAACTCCAGTGAAAATTTTAGAGTGATCCAACGGTCGGATCAAAAGTTATGGCCCTTTCGAACCGGTACTCTGGTCGGGAGCGACGAGACTTCCGGGACACCGAGGAGAGATTCCACCTCTACTCCAAGGAAAACAGCGTCCGGAAACTCCAGTGAAAATTTTAGAGTGATCCAACCGTCGGATCAAAAGTTATGGCCCTTTCGAACCGGTACTCTGGTCGGGAGCGACGAGACCTCCGGGACACCGAGGAGAGATTCCACCTCTACTCGAAGGAAAGCAGCGTCCGGAAACTCCCGTGAAAATTTTAGAGTGATCCAACGGTCGGATCAAAAGTTATGGCCCTTTCGAACTGGTACTCTGGTCGGGAGCGACGAGACCTCTGGACACCGAGGAGAGATTCCACTTCTACTGGAAGGAAAACAGCGTCCGGAAACTCTTGTGAAAATTTTAGAGTGATCCAACGGTCGGATCAAAAGTTATGGCCCTTTCGAACCGGTACTCTGCTCTGGAGCGACGAGACCTCCGGGACACCGAGGAGAGAATCCACCTCTACTCGAAGGAAAACAGCGTCCGGAAACTCCCGTGAAAATTTTAGAGTGATCCAACGGTCGGATCAAAAGTTATGGCCTTTTCGAACCGCTACTCTGCTCTGGAGCGACGAGACCTCCGGGACACCGAGGAGAGATTCCACCTCTACTCCAAGGAAAACAGCGTCCGGAAACTCCAGTGAAAATTTTAGAGTGATCCAACGGTCGGATCAAAAGTTATGGCCCTTTCGAACCGGTACTCTGGTCGGGAGCGACGAGACCTCCGGGACACCGAGGAGAGATTCCACATCTACTGGAAGGAAAACAGCGTCTGGAAATTCCCGTGAAAATTTTAGAGTGATCCAACGGTCGGATCAAAAGTTATGGCCCTTTCGAACCGGTACTCTGCTCTGGAGCGACGAGACCTCCGGGACACCGAGGAGAAATTCCACCTCTACTCAAAGGAAAACAGCGTGTGGAAACTCCAGTGAAAATTTTAGAGTGATCCAACGGTCGGATCAAAAGTTATGGCCCTTTCGAACCGGTACTCTGGTCGGGAGCGACGAGACTTCCGGGACACCGAGGAGAGATTCCACCTCTACTCCAAGGAAAACAGCGTCCGGAAACTCCAGTGAAAATTTTAGAGTGATCCAACCGTCGGATCAAAAGTTATGGCCCTTTGGAACCGGTACTCTGGTCGGGAGCGACGAGACCTCCGGGACACCGATGAGAGATTCCACCTCTACTCGAAGGAAAGCAGCGTCCGGAAACTCCCGTGAAAATTTTAAAGTGATCCAACGGTCGGATCAAAAGTTATGGCCCTTTCGAACCGGTACTCTAGTCGGGAGCGACGAGACCTCCGGCACACCGAGGAGAGATTCCACCTCTACTCGAAGGAAAGCAGCGTCCGGAAACTCCTGTGAAAATTTTAGAGTGATCCAACGGTCGGATCAAAAGTTATGGCCCGTTCGAACCAGTACTCTGGTCGGGAGCGACGAGACCTCCGGGACACCGAGGAGAGATTCCACCTCTACTCGAAGGAAAAGAGCGTCCGGAAACACCTGTGAAAATTTTAGAGTGATCCAACGGTCGGATCAAAAGTTATGGCCCTTTCGAACCGGTACTCTGGTCTGGAGCGACGAGACCTCCGGGACACCGAGGAGAGATTCCACCTCTACTCGAAGGAAAACAGCGTTTGGAAACTCCTGTGAAAATTTTAGAGTGATCCAACGGTCGGATCAAAAGTTATGGCCCTTTCGAACCGGTACTCTGCTCTGGAGCGACGAGACCTCCGGGACACCGAGGAGAGATTCCACATCTACTGGAAGGAAAACAGCGTCCGGAAACTCTTGTGAAAATTTTATAGTGATCCAACGGTCGGATCAAAAGTTATGGCCCTTTCGAACCGGTACTCTGCTCTGGAGCGACGAGACCTCCGGGACACCGAGGAGAGATTCCACCTCTACTCGAAGGAAAACAGCGTCCGGAAACTCCTGTGAAAATTTTAGAGTGATCCAACGGTCGGATCAAAAGTTATGGCCCTTTCGAACCGGTACTCTGCTCTGGAGCGACGAGACCTCCGGGACACCGAGGAGAGATTCCACATCTACTCCAAGGAAAACAGCGTCCGGAAACTCCAGTGAAAATTTTAGAGTGATCCAACGGTCGGATCAAAAGTTATGGCCCTTTCGAACCGGTACTCTGGTCGGGAGCGACGAGACCTCTGGGACACCGAGGAGAGATTCCACTTCTACTGGAAGGAAAACAGCGTCCGGAAACTCTTGTGAAAATTTTAGTGGGATCCAACGGTCGGATCAAAAGTTATGGCACTTTCGAACCGGTACTCTGCTCTGGAGCGACGAGACTTCCGGGACACCGAGGAGAGATTCCACCTCTACTCGAAGGAAAACAGCGTCCGGAAACTCCTGTGAAAATTTTAGAGTGATCCAACGGTCGGATCAAAAGTTATGGCCCTTTCGAACCGGTACTCTGCTCTGGAGCGACGAGACCTCCGGGACACCGAGGAGAGATTCCACCTCTACTCCAAGGAAAACAGCGTCCGGAAACTCCTGTGAAAATTTTAGAGTGATCCAACGGTCGGATCAAAAGTTATGGCCCTTTCGAACCGGTACTCTGGTCGGGAGCGACGAGACCTCTGGACACCGAGGAGAGATTCCACTTCTACTGGAAGGAAAACAGCGTCCGGAAACTCTTGTGAAAATTTTAGAGTGATCCAACGGTCGGATCAAAAGTTATGGCCCTTTCGAACCGGTACTCTGCTCTGGAGCGACGAGACCTCCGGGACACCGAGGAGAGAATCCACCTCTACTCGAAGGAACAGCGTCCGGAAACTCCCGTGAAAATTTTAGAGTGATCCAACGGTCGGATCAAAAGTTATGGCCCTTTCGAACCGCTACTCTGCTCTGGAGCGACGAGACCTCCGGGACACCGAGGAGAGATTCCACCTCTACTCCAAGGAAAACAGCGTCCGGAAACTCCAGTGAAAATTTTAGAGTGATCCAACGGTCGGATCAAAAGTTATGGCCCTTTCGAACCGGTACTCTGGTCGGGAGCGACGAGACCTCCGGGACACCGAGGAGAGATTCCACATCTACTGGAAGGAAAACAGCGTCTGGAAATTCCCGTGAAAATTTTAGAGTGATCCAACGGTCGGATCAAAAGTTATGGCCCTTTCGAACCGGTACTCTGCTCTGGAGCGACGAGACCTCCGGGACACCGAGGAGAGATTCCACCTCTACTCGAAGGAAAACAGCGTGTGGAAACTCCAGTGAAAATTTTAGAGTGATCCAACGGTCGGATCAAAAGTTATGGCCCTTTCGAACCGGTACTCTGGTCGGGAGCGACGAGACTTCCGGGACACCGAGGAGAGATTCCACCTCTACTCCAAGGAAAACAGCGTCCGGAAACTCCAGTGAAAATTTTAGAGTGATCCAACCGTCGGATCAAAAGTTATGGCCCTTTCGAACCGGTACTCTGGTCGGGAGCGACGAGACCTCCGGGACACCGAGGAGAGATTCCACCTCTACTCGAAGGAAAGCAGCGTCCGGAAACTCCCGTGAAAATTTTAGAGTGATCCAACGGTCGGATCAAAAGTTATGGCCCTTTCGAACCGGTACTCTGGTCGGGAGCGACGAGACCTCCGGGACACCGAGGAGAGAATCCACCTCTACTCGAAGGAAAACAGCGTATTTTAGAGTGATCCAACGGTCGGATCAAAAGTTATGGCCCTTTCGAACCGCTACTCTGCTCTGGAGCGACGAGACCTCCGGGACACCGAGGAGAGATTCCACCTCTACTCCAAGGAAAACAGCGTCCGGAAACTCCAGTGAAAATTTTATAGTGATCCAACGGTCGGATCAAAAGTTATGGCCCTTTCGAACCGGTACTCTGCTCTGGAGCGACGAGACCTCCGGGACACCGAGGAGAGATTCCACCTCTACTCGAAGGAAAACAGCGTCCGGAAACTCCTGTGAAAATTTTAGAGTGATCCAACGGTCGGATCAAAAGTTATGGCCCTTTCGAACCGGTACTCTGCTCTGGAGCGACGAGACCTCCGGGACACCGAGGAGAGATTCCACATCTACTCCAAGGAAAACAGCGTCCGGAAACTCCTGTGAAAATTTTAGAGTGAACCAACGGTCGGATCAAAAGTTATAGCCCTTTCGAACCGGTACTCTGGTCGGGAGCGACGAGACCTCTGGGACACCGAGGAGAGATTCCACTTCTACTGGAAGGAAAACAGCGTCCGGAAACTCTTGTGAAAATTTTAGTGGGATCCAACGGTCGGATCAAAAGTTATGGCACTTTCGAACCGGTACTCTGCTCTGGAGCGACGAGACTTCCGGGACACCGAGGAGAGATTCCACCTCTACTCGAAGGAAAACAGCGTCCGGAAACTCCTGTGAAAATTTTAGAGTGATCCAACGGTCGGATCAAAAGTTATGGCCCTTTCGAACCGGTACTCTGCTCTGGAGCGACGAGACCTCCGGGACACCGAGGAGAGATTCCACCTCTACTCCAAGGAAAACAGCGTCCGGAAACTCCTGTGAAAATTTTAGAGTGATCCAACGGTCGGATCAAAAGTTATGGCCCTTTCGAACCGGTACTCTGGTCGGGAGCGACGAGACCTCTGGACACCGAGGAGAGATTCCACTTCTACTGGAAGGAAAACAGCGTCCGGAAACTCTTGTGAAAATTTTAGAGTGATCCAACGGTCGGATCAAAAGTTATGGCCCTTTCGAACCGGTACTCTGCTCTGGAGCGACGAGACCTCCGGGACACCGAGGAGAGAATCCACCTCTACTCGAAGGAAAACAGCGTCCGGAAACTCCCGTGAAAATTTTAGAGTGATCCAACGGTCGGATCAAAAGTTATGGCCCTTTCGAACCGCTACTCTGCTCTGGAGCGACGAGACCTCCGGGACACCGAGGAGAGATTCCACCTCTACTCCAAGGAAAACAGCGTCCGGAAACTCCAGTGAAAATTTTAGAGTGATCCAACGGTCGGATCAAAAGTTATGGCCCTTTCGAACCGGTACTCTGGTCAGGAGCGACGAGACCTCCGGGACACCGAGGAGAGATTCCACATCTACTGGAAGGAAAACAGCGTCTGGAAATTCCCGTGAAAATTTTAGAGTGATCCAACGGTCGGATCAAAAGTTATGGCCCTTTCGAACCGGTACTCTGCTCTGGAGCGACGAGACCTCCGGGACACCGAGGAGAGATTCCACCTCTACTCGAAGGAAAACAGCGTGTGGAAACTCCAGTGAAAATTTTAGAGTGATCCAACGGTCGGATCAAAAGTTATGGCCCTTTCGAACCGGTACTCTGGTCGGGAGCGACGAGACTTCCGGGACACCGAGGAGAGATTCCACCTCTACTCCAAGGAAAACAGCGTCCGGAAACTCCAGTGAAAATTTTAGAGTGATCCAACCGTCGGATCAAAAGTTATGGCCCTTTCGAACCGGTACTCTGGTCGGGAGCGACGAGACCTCCGGGACACCAAGGAGAGATTCCACCTCTACTCGAAGGAAAGCAGCGTCCGGAAACTCCCGTGAAAATTTTAGAGTGATCCAACGGTCGGATCAAAAGTTAT
This sequence comes from Populus nigra, assembly GCF_951802175.1. Lineage (NCBI taxonomy): Eukaryota > Viridiplantae > Streptophyta > Magnoliopsida > Malpighiales > Salicaceae > Populus > Populus nigra. The sequence continues at coordinate 3,493,702 of NC_084853.1, forward strand.
GGCCCTTTCGAACCGGTACTCTGGTCGGGAGCGACGAGACCTCCGGGACACCGAGGAGAGATTCCACCTCTACTCGAAGGAAAACAGCGTCCGGAAACTCCTGTGAAAATTTTAGAGTGATCCAACGGTCGGATCAAAAGTTATGGCCCTTTCGAACCGGTACTCTGCTCTGGAGCGACGAGACCTCCGGGACACCGAGGAGAGATTCCACATCTACTCCAAGGAAAACAGAGTCCGGAAACTCCTGTGAAAATTTTAGAGTGAACCAACGGTCGGATCAAAAGTTATGGCCCTTTCGAACCGGTACTCTGGTCGGGAGCGACGAGACCTCTGGGACACCGAGGAGAGATTCCACTTCTACTGGAAGGAAAACAGCGTCCAGAAACTCTTGTGAAAATTTTAGTGGGATCCAACGGTCGGATCAAAAGTTATGGCACTTTCGAACCGGTACTCTGCTCTGGAGCGACGAGACTTCCGGGACACCGAGGAGAGATTCCACCTCTACTCGAAGGAAAACAGCGTCCGGAAACTCCTGTGAAAATTTTAGAGTGATCCAACGGTCAGATCAAAAGTTATGGCCCTTTCGAACCGGTACTCTGCTCTGGAGCGACGAGACCTCCGGGACACCGAGGAGAGATTCCACCTCTACTCCAAGGAAAACAGCGTCCGGAAACTCCTGTGAAAATTTTAGAGTGATCCAACGGTCGGATCAAAAGTTATGGCCCTTTCGAACCGGTAATCTGGTCGGGAGCGACGAGACCTCTGGACACCGAGGAGAGATTCCACTTCTACTGGAAGGAAAACAGCGTCCGGAAACTCTTGTGAAAATTTTAGAGTGATCCAACGGTCGGATCAAAAGTTATGGCCCTTTCGAACCGGTACTCTGCTCTGGAGAGACGAGACCTCCAGGACACCGAGGAGAGAATCCACCTCTACTCGAAGGAAAACAGCGTCCGGAAACTCCCGTGAAAATTTTAGAGTGATCCAACGGTCGGATCAAAAGTTATGGCCCTTTCGAACCGCTACTCTGCTCTGGAGCGACGAGACCTCCGGGACACCGAGGAGAGATTCCACCTCTACTCCAAGGAAAACAGCGTCCGGAAACTCCAGTGAAAATTTTAGAGTGATCCAACGGTCGGATCAAAAGTTATGGCCCTTTCGAACCGGTACTCTGGTCGGGAGCGACGAGACCTCCGGGACACCGAGGAGAGATTCCACATCTACTGGAAGGAAAACAGCGTCCGGAAACTCTTGTGAAAATTTTAGTGTGATCCAACGGTCGGATCAAAAGTTATGGCACTTTCGAACCGGTACTCTGCTCTGGAGCGACGAGACTTCCGGGACACCGAGGAGAGATTCCACCTCTACTCGAAGGAAAACAGCGTCCGGAAACTCCTGTGAAAATTTTAGAGTGATCCAACGGTCGGATCAAAAGTTATGGCCCTTTCGAACCGGTACTCTGCTCTGGAGCGACGAGACCTCCGGGACACCGAGGAGAGAATCCACCTCTACTCGAAGGAAAACAGCGTCCGGAAACTCCCGTGAAAATTTTAGAGTGATCCAACGGTCGGATCAAAAGTTATGGCCCTTTCGAACCGGTACTCTGCTCTGGAGCGACGAGACCTCCGGGACACCGAGGAGAGATTCCACCTCTACTCCAAGGAAAACAGCGTCCGGAAACTCCAGTGAAAATTTTAGAGTGATCCAACGGTCGGATCAAAAGTTATGGCCCTTTCGAACCGGTACTCTGGTCGGGAGCGACGAGACCTCCGGGACACCGAGGAGAGATTCCACATCTACTGGAAGGAAAACAGCGTCTGGAAATTCCCGTGAAAATTTTAGAGTGATCCAACGGTCGGATCAAAAGTTATGGCCCTTTCGAACCGGTACTCTGCTCTGGAGCGACGAGACCTCCGGGACACCGAGGAGAGATTCCACCTCTACTCGAAGGAAAACAGCGTGTGGAAACTCCAGTGAAAATTTTAGAGTGATCCAACGGTCGGATCAAAAGTTATGGCCCTTTCGAACCGGTACTCTGGTCGGGAGCGACGAGACTTCCGGGACACCGAGGAGAGATTCCACCTCTACTCCAAGGAAAACAGCGTCCGGAAACTCCAGTGAAAATTTTAGAGTGATCCAACCGTCGGATCAAAAGTTATGGCCCTTTCGAACCGGTACTCTGGTCGGGAGCGACGAGACCTCCGGGACACCGAGGAGAGATTCCACCTCTACTCGAAGGAAAGCAGCGTCCGGAAACTCCCGTGAAAATTTTAGAGTGATCCAACGGTCGGATCAAAAGTTATGGCCCTTTCGAACCGGTACTCTGGTCGGGAGCGACGAGACCTCCGGGACACCGAGGAGAGATTCCACCTCTACTCGAAGGAAAGCAGCGTCCGGAAACTCCTGTGAAAATTTTAGAGTGATCCAACGGTCGGATCAAAAGTTATGGCCCGTTCGAACCGGTACTCTGGTCGGGAGCGACGAGACCTCTGGGACACCGAGGAGAGATTCCACTTCTACTGGAAGGAAAACAGCGTCCGGAAACTCTTGTGAAAATTTTAGTGTGATCCAACGGTCGGATCAAAAGTTATGGCCCTTTCGAACCGGTACTCTGCTCTGGAGCGACGAGACCTCCGGGACACCGAGGAGAGATTCCACCTCTACTCGAAGGAAAACAGCGTCCGGAAACTCCTGTGAAAATTTTAGAGTGATCCAACGGTCGGATCAAAAGTTATGGCCCTTTCGAACCGGTACTCTGCTCTGGAGCGACGAGACCTCCGGGACACCGAGGAGAGATTCCACATCTACTCCAAGGAAAACAGCGTCCGGAAACTCCTGTGAAAATTTTAGAGTGATCCAACGGTCGGATCAAAAGTTATGGCCCTTTCGAACCGGTACTCTGGTCGGGAGCGATGAGACCTCTGGGACACCGAGGAGAGATTCCACTTCTACTGGAAGGAAAACAGCGTCCGGAAACTCTTGTGAAAATTTTAGTGTGATCCAACGGTCGGATCAAAAGTTATGGCACTTTCGAACCGGTACTCTGCTCTGGAGCGACGAGACTTCCGGGACACCGAGGAGAGATTCCACCTCTACTCGAAGGAAAACAGCGTCCGGAAACTCCTGTGAAAATTTTAGAGTGATCCAACGGTCGGATCAAAAGTTATGGCCCTTTCGAACCGGTACTCTGCTCTGGAGCGACGAGACCTCCGGGACACCGAGGAGAGATTCCACCTCTACTCCAAGGAAAACAGCGTCCGGAAACTCCTGTGAAAATTTTAGAGTGATCCAACGGTCGGATCAAAAGTTATGGCCCTTTCGAACCGGTACTCTGGTCGGGAGCGACGAGACCTCCGGGACACCGAGGAGAGATTCCACATCTACTGGAAGGAAAACAGCGTCCGGAAACTCTTGTGAAAATTTTATAGTGATCCAACGGTCGGATCAAAAGTTATGGCCCTTTCGAACCGGTACTCTGCTCTGGAGCGACGAGACTTCCGGGACACCGAGGAGAGATTCCACCTCTACTCGAAGGAAAACAGCGTCCGGAAACTCCTGTGAAAATTTTAGAGTGATCCAACGGTCGGATCAAAAGTTATGGCCCTTTCGAACCGGTACTCTGCTCTGGAGCGACGAGACCTCCGGGACACCGAGGAGAGATTCCACCTCTACTCCAAGGAAAACAGCGTCCGGAAACTCCTGTGAAAATTTTAGAGTGATCCAACGGTCGGATCAAAAGTTATGGCCCTTTCGAACCGGTACTCTGGTCGGGAGCGACGAGACCTCTGGACACCGAGGAGAGATTCCACTTCTACTGGAAGGAAAACAGCGTCCGGAAACTCTTGTGAAAATTTTAGAGTGATCCAACGGTCGGATCAAAAGTTATGGCCCTTTCGAACCGGTACTCTGCTCTGGAGCGACGAGACCTCCGGGACACCGAGGAGAGAATCCACCTCTACTCGAAGGAAAACAGCGTCCGGAAACTCCCGTGAAAATTTTAGAGTGATCCAACGGTCGGATCAAAAGTTATGGCCCTTTCGAACCGGTACTCTACTCTGGAGCGACGAGACCTCCGGGACACCGAGGAGAGATTCCACCTCTACTCCAAGGAAAACAGCGTCCGGAAACTCCAGTGAAAATTTTAGAGTGATCCAACGGTCGGATCAAAAGTTATGGCCCTTTCGAACCGGTACTCTGGTCGGGAGCGACGAGACCTCCGGGACACCGAGGAGAGATTCCACATCTACTGGAAGGAAAACAGCGTCTGGAAATTCCCGTGAAAATTTTAGAGTGATCCAACGGTCGGATCAAAAGTTATGGCCCTTTCGAACCGCTACTCTGCTCTGGAGCGACGAGACCTCCGGGACACCGAGGAGAGATTCCACCTCTACTCCAAGGAAAACAGCGTCCGGAAACTCCAGTGAAAATTTTAGAGTGATCCAACGGTCGGATCAAAAGTTATGGCCCTTTCGAACCGGTACTCTGGTCGGGAGCGACGAGACCTCCGGGACACCGAGGAGAGATTCCACATCTACTGGAAGGAAAACAGCGTCTGGAAATTCCCGTGAAAATTTTAGAGTGATCCAACGGTCGGATCAAAAGTTATGGCCCTTTCGAACCGGTACTCTGCTCTGGAGCGACGAGACCTCCGGGACACCGAGGAGAGATTCCACCTCTACTCGAAGGAAAACAGCGTGTGGAAACTCCAGTGAAAATTTTAGAGTGATCCAACGGTCGGATCAAAAGTTATGGCCCTTTCGAACCGGTACTCTGGTCGGGAGCGACGAGACTTCCGGGACACCGAGGAGAGATTCCACCTCTACTCCAAGGAAAACAGCGTCCGGAAACTCCAGTGAAAATTTTAGAGTGATCCAACCGTCGGATCAAAAGTTATGGCCCTTTCGAACCGGTACTCTGGTCGGGAGCGACGAGACCTCCGGGACACCGAGGAGAGATTCCACCTCTACTCGAAGGAAAGCAGCGTCCGGAAACTCCCGTGAAAATTTTAGAGTGATCCAACGGTCGGATCAAAAGTTATGGCCCTTTCGAACCGGTACTCTGGTCGGGAGCGACGAGACCTCCGGGACACCGAGGAGAGATTCCACCTCTACTCGAAGGAAAGCAGCGTCCGGAAACTCCTGTGAAAATTTTAGAGTGATCCAACGGTCGGATCAAAAGTTATGGCCCTTTCGAACCGGTACTCTGGTCGGGAGCGACGAGACCTCCGGGACACCGAGGAGAGATTCCACCTCTACTCGAAGGAAAGCAGCGTCCGGAAACTCCTGTGAAAATTTTAGAGTGATCCAACGGTCGGATCAAAAGTTATGGCCCGTTCGAACCGGTACTCTGGTCGGGAGCGACGAGACCTCTGGGACACCGAGGAGAGATTCCACTTCTACTGGAAGGAAAACAGCGTCCGGAAACTCTTGTGAAAATTTTAGTGTGATCCAACGGTCGGATCAAAAGTTATGGCCCTTTCGAACCGGTACTCTGCTCTGGAGCGACGAGACCTCCGGGACACCGAGGAGAGATTCCACCTCTACTCGAAGGAAAACAGCGTCCGGAAACTCCTGTGAAAATTTTAGAGTGATCCAACGGTCGGATCAAAAGTTATGGCCCTTTCGAACCGGTACTCTGCTCTGGAGCGACGAGACCTCCGGGACACCGAGGAGAGATTCCACATCTACTCCAAGGAAAACAGCGTCCGGAAACTCCTGTGAAAATTTTAGAGTGATCCAACGGTCGGATCAAAAGTTATGGCCCTTTCGAACCGGTACTCTGGTCGGGAGCGATGAGACCTCTGGGACACCGAGGAGAGATTCCACTTCTACTGGAAGGAAAACAGCGTCCGGAAACTCTTGTGAAAATTTTAGTGTGATCCAACGGTCGGATCAAAAGTTATGGCACTTTCGAACCGGTACTCTGCTCTGGAGCGACGAGACTTCCGGGACACCGAGGAGAGATTCCACCTCTACTCGAAGGAAAACAGCGTCCGGAAACTCCTGTGAAAATTTTAGAGTGATCCAACGGTCGGATCAAAAGTTATGGCCCTTTCGAACCGGTACTCTGCTCTGGAGCGACGAGACCTCCGGGACACCGAGGAGAGATTCCACCTCTACTCCAAGGAAAACAGCGTCCGGAAACTCCTGTGAAAATTTTAGAGTGATCCAACGGTCGGATCAAAAGTTATGGCCCTTTCGAACCGGTACTCTGGTCGGGAGCGACGAGACCTCCGGGACACCGAGGAGAGATTCCACATCTACTGGAAGGAAAACAGCGTCCGGAAACTCTTGTGAAAATTTTATAGTGATCCAACGGTCGGATCAAAAGTTATGGCCCTTTCGAACCGGTACTCTGCTCTGGAGCGACGAGACCTCCGGGACACCGAGAAGAGAATCCACCTCTACTCGAAGGAAAACAGCGTCCGGAAACTCCCGTGAAAATTTTAGAGTGATCCAACGGTCGGATCAAAAGTTATGGCCCTTTCGAACCGGTACTCTGCTCTGGAGCGACGAGACCTCCGGGACACCGAGGAGAGATTCCACCTCTACTCCAAGGAAAACAGCGTCCGGAAACTCCTGTGAAAATTTTAGAGTGATCCAACGGTCGGATCAAAAGTTATGGCCCTTTCGAACCGGTACTCTGGTCGGGAGCGACGAGACCTCTGGACACCGAGGAGAGATTCCACTTCTACTGGAAGGAAAACAGCGTCCGGAAACTCTTGTGAAAATTTTAGAGTGATCCAACGGTCGGATCAAAAGTTATGGCCCTTTCGAACCATGTACTCTGCTCTGGAGCGACGAGACCTCCGGGACACCGAGGAGAGAATCCACCTCTACTCGAAGGAAAACAGCGTCCGGAAACTCCCGTGAAAATTTTAGAGTGATCCAACGGTCGGATCAAAAGTTATGGCCCTTTCGAACCGCTACTCTGCTCTGGAGCGACGAGACCTCCGGGACACCGAGGAGAGATTCCACCTCTACTCCAAGGAAAACAGCGTCCGGAAACTCCAGTGAAAATTTTAGAGTGATCCAACGGTCGGATCAAAAGTTATGGCCCTTTCGAACCGGTACTCTGGTCGGGAGCGACGAGACCTCCGGGACACCGAGGAGAGATTCCACATCTACTGGAAGGAAAACAGCGTCTGGAAATTCCCGTGAAAATTTTAGAGTGATCCAACGGTCGGATCAAAAGTTATGGCCCTTTCGAACCGGTACTCTGCTCTGGAGCGACGAGACCTCCGGGACACCGAGGAGAGATTCCACCTCTACTCGAAGGAAAACAGCGTGTGGAAACTCCAGTGAAAATTTTAGAGTGATCCAACGGTCGGATCAAAAGTTATGGCCCTTTCGAACCGGTACTCTGGTCGGGAGCGACGAGACTTCCGGGACACCGAGGAGAGATTCCACCTCTACTCCAAGGAAAACAGCGTCCGGAAACTCCAGTGAAAATTTTAGAGTGATCCAACCGTCGGATCAAAAGTTATGGCCCTTTCGAACCGGTACTCTGGTCGGGAGCGACGAGACCTCCGGGACACCGAGGAGAGATTCCACCTCTACTCGAAGGAAAGCAGCGTCCGGAAACTCCCGTGAAAATTTTAGAGTGATCCAACGGTCGGATCAAAAGTTATGGCCCTTTCGAACCGGTACTCTGGTCGGGAGCGACGAGACCTCCGGGACACCGAGGAGAGATTCCACCTCTACTCGAAGGAAAGCAGCGTCCGGAAACTCCTGTGAAAATTTTAGAGTGATCCAACGGTCGGATCAAAAGTTATGGCCCGTTCGAACCGGTACTCTGGTCGGGAGCGACGAGACCTCTGGGACACCGAGGAGAGATTCCACTTCTACTGGAAGGAAAACAGCGTCCGGAAACTCTTGTGAAAATTTTAGTGTGATCCAACGGTCGGATCAAAAGTTATGGCCCTTTCGAACCGGTACTCTGCTCTGGAGCGACGAGACCTCCGGGACACCGAGGAGAGATTCCACCTCTACTCGAAGGAAAACAGCGTCCGGAAACTCCTGTAAAAATTTTAGAGTGATCCAACGGTCGGATCAAAAGTTATGGCCCTTTCGAACCGGTACTCTGCTCTGGAGCGACGAGACCTCCGGGACACCGAGGAGAGATTCCACATCTACTCCAAGGAAAACAGCGTCCGGAAACTCCTGTGAAAATTTTAGAGTGATCCAACGGTCGGATCAAAAGTTATGGCCCTTTCGAATCGGTACTCTGGTCGGGAGCGACGAGACCTCTGGGACACCGAGGAGAGATTCCACTTCTACTGGAAGGAAAACAGCGTCCGGAAACTCTTGTGAAAATTTTAGTGTGATCCAACGGTCGGATCAAAAGTTATGGCACTTTCGAACCGGTACTCTGCTCTGGAGCGACGAGACTTCCGGGACACCGAGGAGAGATTCCACCTCTACTCGAAGGAAAACAGCGTCCGGAAACTCCTGTGAAAATTTTAGAGTGATCCAACGGTCGGATCAAAAGTTATGGCCCTTTCGAACCGGTACTCTGCTCTGGAGCGACGAGACCTCCGGGACACCGAGGAGAGATTCCACCTCTACTCCAAGGAAAACAGCGTCCGGAAACTCCTGTGAAAATTTTAGAGTGATCCAACGGTCGGATCAAAAGTTATGGCCCTTTCGAACCGGTACTCTGGTCGGGAGCGACGAGACCTCTGGACACCGAGGAGAGATTCCACTTCTACTGGAAGGAAAACAGCGTCCGGAAACTCTTGTGAAAATTTTAGAGTGATCCAACGGTCGGATCAAAAGTTATGGCCCTTTCGAACCGGTACTCTGCTCTGGAGCGACGAGACCTCCGGGACACCGAGGAGAGAATCCACCTCTACTCGAAGGAAAACAGCGTCCGGAAACTCCCGTGAAAATTTTAGAGTGATCCAACGGTCGGATCAAAAGTTATGGCCCTTTCGAACCGGTACTCTGCTCTGGAGCGACGAGACCTCCGGGACACCGAGGAGAGATTCCACCTCTACTCCAAGGAAAACAGCGTCCGGAAACTCCAGTGAAAATTTTAGAGTGATCCAACGGTCGGATCAAAAGTTATGGCCCTTTCGAACCGGTACTCTGGTCGGGAGCGACGAGACCTCCGGGACACCGAGGAGAGATTCCACATCTACTGGAAGGAAAACAGCGTCTGGAAATTCCCGTGAAAATTTTAGAGTGATCCAACGGTCGGATCAAAAGTTATGGCCCTTTCGAACCGCTACTCTGCTCTGGAGCGACGAGACCTCCGGGACACCGAGGAGAGATTCCACCTCTACTCCAAGGAAAACAGCGTCCGGAAACTCCAGTGAAAATTTTAGAGTGATCCAACGGTCGGATCAAAAGTTATGGCCCTTTCGAACCGGTACTCTGGTCGGGAGCGACGAGACCTCCGGGACACCGAGGAGAGATTCCACATCTACTGGAAGGAAAACAGCGTCTGGAAATTCCCGTGAAAATTTTAGAGTGATCCAACGGTCGGATCAAAAGTTATGGCCCTTTCGAACCGGTACTCTGCTCTGGAGCGACGAGACCTCCGGGACACCGAGGAGAGATTCCACCTCTACTCGAAGGAAAACAGCGTGTGGAAACTCCAGTGAAAATTTTAGAGTGATACAACGGTCGGATCAAAAGTTATGGCCCTTTCGAACCGGTACTCTGGTCGGGAGCGACGAGACTTCCGGGACACCGAGGAGAGATTCCACCTCTACTCCAAGGAAAACAGCGTCCGGAAACTCCAGTGAAAATTTTAGAGTGATCCAACCGTCGGATCAAAAGTTATGGCCCTTTCGAACCGGTACTCTGGTCGGGAGCGACGAGACCTCCGGGACACCGAGGAGAGATTCCACCTCTACTCGAAGGAAAGCAGCGTCCGGAAACTCCCGTGAAAATTTTAGAGTGATCCAACGGTCGGATCAAAAGTTATGGCCCTTTCGAACCGGTACTCTGGTCGGGAGCGACGAGACCTCCGGGACACCGAGGAGAGAATCCACCTCTACTCGAAGGAAAATAGCGTCCGGAAACTCCCGTGAAAATTTTAGAGTGATCCAACGGTCGGATCAAAAGTTATGGCCCTTTCGAACCGCTACTCTGCTCTGGAGCGACGAGACCTCCGGGACACCGAGGAGAGAATCCACCTCTACTCGAAGGAAAACAGCGTCCGGAAACTCCCGTGAAAATTTTATAGTGATCCAACGGTCGGATCAAAAGTTATGGCCCTTTCGAACCGGTACTCTGCTCTGGAGCGACGAGACCTCCGGGACACCGAGGAGAGATTCCACCTCTACTCGAAGGAAAACAGCGTCCGGAAACTCCTGTGAAAATTTTAGAGTGATCCAACGGTCGGATCAAAAGTTATGGCCCTTTCGAACCGGTACTCTGCTCTGGAGCGACGAGACCTCCGGGACACCGAGGAGAGATTCCACATCTACTCCAAGGAAAACAGCGTCCGGAAACTCCTGTGAAAATTTTAGAGTGATCCAACGGTCGGATCAAAAGTTATGGCCCTTTCGAACCGGTACTCTGGTCGGGAGCGACGAGACCTCCGGGACACCGAGGAGAGAATCCACCTCTACTCGAAGGAAAATAGCGTCCGGAAACTCCCGTGAAAATTTTAGAGTGATCCAACGGTCGGATCAAAAGTTATGGCCCTTTCGAACCGCTACTCTGCTCTGGAGCGACGAGACCTCCGGGACACCGAGGAGAGATTCCACCTCTACTCCAAGGAAAACAGCGTCCGGAAACTCCAGTGAAAATTTTATAGTGATCCAACGGTCGGATCAAAAGTTATGGCCCTTTCGAACCGGTACTCTGCTCTGGAGCGACGAGACGTCCGGGACACCGAGGAGAGATTCCACCTCTACTCGAAGGAAAACAGCGTCCGGAAACTCCTGTGAAAATTTTAGAGTGATCCAACGGTCGGATCAAAAGTTATGGCCCTTTCGAACCGGTACTCTGCTCTGGAGCGACGAGACCTCCGGGACACCGAGGAGAGATTCCACCTCTACTCCAAGGAAAACAGCGTCCGGAAACTCCTGTGAAAATTTTAGAGTGATCCAACGGTCGGATCAAAAGTTATGGCCCTTTCGAACCGGTACTCTGGTCGGGAGCGACGAGACCTCTGGACACCGAGGAGAGATTCCACTTCTACTGGAAGGAAAACAGCGTCCGGAAACTCTTGTGAAAATTTTAGAGTGATCCAACGGTCGGATCAAAAGTTATGGCCCTTTCGAACCGGTACTCTGCTCTGGAGCGACGAGACCTCCGGGACACCGAGGAGAGAATCCACCTCTACTCGAAGGAAAACAGCGTCCGGAAACTCCCGTGAAAATTTTAGAGTGATCCAACGGTCGGATCAAAAGTTATGGCCCTTTCGAACCGCTACTCTGCTCTGGAGCGACGAGACCTCCGGGACACCGAGGAGAGATTCCACCTCTACTCCAAGGAAAACAGCGTCCGGAAACTCCAGTGAAAATTTTAGAGTGATCCAACGGTCGGATCAAAAGTTATGGCCCTTTCGAACCGGTACTCTGGTCGGGAGCGACGAGACCTCCGGGACACCGAGGAGAGATTCCACATCTACTGGAAGGAAAACAGCGTCCGGAAACTCTTGTGAAAATTTTAGAGTGATCCAACGGTCGGATCAAAAGTTATGGCCCTTTCGAACCGGTACTCTGGTCGGGAGCGACGAGACGTCCGGGACACCGAGGAGAGATTCCACCTCTACTCCAAGGAAAACAGCGTCCGGAAACTCCAGTGAAAATTTTAGAGTGATCCAACGGTCGGATCAAAAGTTATGGCCCTTTCGAACCGGTACTCTGGTCGGGAGCGACGAGACTTCCGGGACACCGAGGAGAGATTCCACCTCTACTCCAAGGAAAACAGCGTCCGGAAACTCCAGTGAAAATTTTAGAGTGATCCAACTTGTCGGATCAAAAGTTATGGCCCTTTCGAACCGGTACTCTGGTCGGGAGCGACGAGACCTCCGGGACACCGAGGAGAGATTCCACCTCTACTCGAAGGAAAGCAGCGTCCGGAAACTCCCGTGAAAATTTTAGAGTGATCCAACGGTCGGATCAAAAGTTATGGCCCTTTCGAACCGGTACTCTGGTCGGGAGCGACGAGACCTCCGGGACACCGAGGAGAGAATCCACCTCTACTCGAAGGAAAATAGCGTCCGGAAACTCCCGTGAAAATTTTAGAGTGATCCAACGGTCGGATCAAAAGTTATGGCCCTTTCGAACCGCTACTCTGCTCTGGAGCGACGAGACCTCCGGGACACCGAGGAGAGATTCCACCTCTACTCCAAGGAAAACAGCGTCCGGAAACTCCAGTGAAAATTTTATAGTGATCCAACGGTCGGATCAAAAGTTATGGCCCTTTCGAACCGGTACTCTGCTCTGGAGCGACGAGACCTCCGGGACACCGAGGAGAGATTCCACCTCTACTCGAAGGAAAACAGCGTCCGGAAACTCCTGTGAAAATTTTAGAGTGATCCAACGGTCGGATCAAAAGTTATGGCCCTTTCGAACCGGTACTCTGCTCTGGAGCGACGAGACCTCCAGGACACCGAGGAGAGATTCCACATCTACTCCAAGGAAAACAGCGTCCGGAAACTCCTGTGAAAATTTTAGAGTGATCCAACGGTCGGATCAAAAGTTATGGCCCTTTCGAACCGGTACTCTGGTCGGGAGCGACGAGACCTCTGGGACACCGAGGAGAGATTCCACTTCTACTGGAAGGAAAACAGCGTCCGGAAACTCTTGTGAAAATTTTAGTGGGATCCAACGGTCGGATCAAAAGTTATGGCACTTTCGAACCGGTACTCTGCTCTGGAGCGACGAGACTTCCGGGACACCGAGGAGAGATTCCACCTCTACTCGAAGGAAAACAGCGTCCGGAAACTCCTGTGAAAATTTTAGAGTGATCCAACGGTCGGATCAAAAGTTATGGCCCTTTCGAACCGGTACTCTGCTCTGGAGCGACGAGACCTCCGGGACACCGAGGAGAGATTCCACCTCTACTCCAAGGAAAACAGCGTCCGGAAACTCCTGTGAAAATTTTAGAGTGATCCAACGGTCGGATCAAAAGTTATGGCCCTTTCGAACCGGTACTCTGGTCGGGAGCGACGAGACCTCTGGACACCGAGGAGAGATTCCACTTCTACTGGAAGGAAAACAGCGTCCGGAAACTCTTGTGAAAATTTTAGAGTGATCCAACGGTCGGATCAAAAGTTATGGCCCTTTCGAACCGGTACTCTGCTCTGGAGCGACGAGACCTCCGGGACACCGAGGAGAGAATCCACCTCTACTCGAAGGAAAACAGCGTCCGGAAACTCCCGTGAAAATTTTAGAGTGATCCAACGGTCGGATCAAAAGTTATGGCCCTTTCGAACCGCTACTCTGCTCTGGAGCGACGAGACCTCCGGGACACCGAGGAGAGATTCCACCTCTACTCCAAGGAAAACAGCGTCCGGAAACTCCAGTGAAAATTTTAGAGTGATCCAACGGTCGGATCAAAAGTTATGGCCCTTTCGAACCGGTACTCTGGTCGGGAGCGACGAGACCTCCGGGACACCGAGGAGAGATTCCACATCTACTGGAAGGAAAACAGCGTCTGGAAATTCCCGTGAAAATTTTAGAGTGATCCAACGGTCGGATCAAAAGTTATGGCCCTTTCGAACCGGTACTCTGCTCTGGAGCGACGAGACCTCCGGGACACCGAGGAGAGATTCCACCTCTACTCGAAGGAAAACAGCGTGTGGAAACTCCAGTGAAAATTTTAGAGTGATCCAACGGTCGGATCAAAAGTTATGGCCCTTTCGAACCGGTACTCTGGTCGGGAGCGACGAGACTTCCGGGACACCGAGGAGAGATTCCACCTCTACTCCAAGGAAAACAGCGTCCGGAAACTCCAGTGAAAATTTTAGAGTGATCCAACGGTCGGATCAAAAGTTATGGCCCTTTCGAACCGGTACTCTGGTCGGGAGCGACAAGACCTCCGGGACACCGAGGAGAGATTCCACCTCTACTCGAAGGAAAGCAGCGTCCGGAAACTCCTGTGAAAATTTTAGAGTGATCCAATGGTCGGATCAAAAGTTATGGCCCGTTCGAACCGGTACTCTGGTCGGGAGCGACGAGACCTCTAGGACACCGAGGAGAGATTCCACTTCTACTGGAAGGAAAACAGCGTCCGGAAACTCTTGTGAAAATTTTAGTGTGATCCAACGGTCGGATCAAAAGTTATGGCCCTTTCGAACCGGTACTCTGCTCTGGAGCGACGAGACCTCCGGGACACCGAGGAGAGATTCCACCTCTACTCGAAGGAAAACAGCGTCCGGAAACTCCTGTGAAAATTTTAGAGTGATCCAACGGTCGGATCAAAAGTTATGGCCCTTTCGAACCGGTACTCTGCTCTGGAGCGACGAGACCTCCGGGACACCGAGGAGAGATTCCACATCTACTCCAAGGAAAACAGCGTCCGGAAACTCCTGTGAAAATTTTAGAGTGATCCAACGGTCGGATCAAAAGTTATGGCCCTTTCGAACCGGTACTCTGCTCTGGAGCGACGAGACCTCCGGGACACCGAGGAGAGATTCCACCTCTACTCCAAGGAAAACAGCGTCCGGAAACTCCAGTGAAAATTTTAGAGTGATCCAACGGTCGGATCAAAAGTTATGGCCCTTTCGAACCGGTACTCTGGTCGGGAGCGACGAGACCTCCGGGACACCGAGGAGAGATTCCACATCTACTGGAAGGAAAACAGCGTCTGGAAATTCCCGTGAAAATTTTAGAGTGATCCAACGGTCGGATCAAAAGTTATGGCCCTTTCGAACCGCTACTCTGCTCTGGAGCGACGAGACCTCCGGGACACCGAGGAGAGATTCCACCTCTACTCCAAGGAAAACAGCGTCCGGAAACTCCAGTGAAAATTTTAGAGTGATCCAACGGTCGGATCAAAAGTTATGGCCCTTTCGAACCGGTACTCTGGTCGGGAGCGACGAGACCTCCGGGACACCGAGGAGAGATTCCACATCTACTGGAAGGAAAACAGCGTCTGGAAATTCCCGTGAAAATTTTAGAGTGATCCAACGGTCGGATCAAAAGTTATGGCCCTTTCGAACCGGTACTCTGCTCTGGAGCGACGAGACCTCCGGGACACCGAGGAGAGATTCCACCTCTACTCGAAGGAAAACAGCGTGTGGAAACTCCAGTGAAAATTTTAGAGTGATCCAACGGTCGGATCAAAAGTTATGGCCCTTTCGAACCGGTACTCTGGTCGGGAGCGACGAGACTTCCGGGACACCGAGGAGAGATTCCACCTCTACTCCAAGGAAAACAGCGTCCGGAAACTCCAGTGAAAATTTTAGAGTGATCCAACCGTCGGATCAAAAGTTATGGCCCTTTCGAACCGGTACTCTGGTCGGGAGCGACGAGACCTCCGGGACACCGAGGAGAGATTCCACCTCTACTCGAAGGAAAGCAGCGTCCGGAAACTCCCGTGAAAATTTTAGAGTGATCCAACGGTCGGATCAAAAGTTATGGCCCTTTCGAACCGGTACTCTGGTCGGGAGCGACGAGACCTCCGGGACACCGAGGAGAGAATCCACCTCTACTCGAAGGAAAACAGCGTCCGGAAACTCCCGTGAAAATTTTAGAGTGATCCAACGGTCGGATCAAAAGTTATGGCCCTTTCGAACCGCTACTCTGCTCTGGAGCGACGAGACCTCCGGGACACCGAGGAGAGATTCCACCTCTACTCCAAGGAAAACAGCGTCCGGAAACTCCAGTGAAAATTTTATAGTGATCCAACGGTCGGATCAAAAGTTATGGCCCTTTCGAACCGGTACTCTGCTCTGGAGCGACGAGACCTCCGGGACACCGAGGAGAGAATCCACCTCTACTCGAAGGAAAACAGCGTCCGGAAACTCCCGTGAAAATTTTAGAGTGATCCAACGGTCGGATCAAAAGTTATGGCCCTTTCGAACCGCTACTCTGCTCTGGAGCGACGAGACCTCCGGGACACCGAGGAGAGATTCCACCTCTACTCCAAGGAAAACAGCGTCCGGAAACTCCAGTGAAAATTTTATAGTGATCCAACGGTCGGATCAAAAGTTATGGCCCTTTCGAACCGGTACTCTGCTCTGGAGCGACGAGACCTCCGGGACACCGAGGAGAGATTCCACCTCTACTCGAAGGAAAACAGCGTCCGGAAACTCCTGTGAAAATTTTAGAGTGATCCAACGGTCGGATCAAAAGTTATGGCCCTTTCGAACCGGTACTCTGCTCTGGAGCGACGAGACCTCCGGGACACCGAGGAGAGATTCCACATCTACTCCAAGGAAAACAGCGTCCGGAAACTCCTGTGAAAATTTTAGAGTGAACCAACGGTCGGATCAAAAGTTATGGCCCTTTCGAACCGGTACTCTGCTCTGGAGCGACGAGACCTCCGGGACACCGAGGAGAGATTCCACCTCTACTCGAAGGAAAACAGCGTCCGGAAACTCCTGTGAAAATTTTAGAGTGATCCAACGGTCGGATCAAAAGTTATGGCCCTTTCGAACCGGTACTCTGCTCTGGAGCGACGAGATCTCCGGGACACCGAGGAGAGATTCCACATCTACTCCAAGGAAAACAGCGTCCGGAAACTCCTGTGAAAATTTTAGAGTGATCCAACGGTCGGATCAAAAGTTATGGCCCTTTCGAACCGGTACTCTGCTCTGGAGCGACGAGACCTCCGGGACACCGAGGAGAGATTCCACCTCTACTCCAAGGAAAACAGCGTCCGGAAACTCCAGTGAAAATTTTAGAGTGATCCAACGGTCGGATCAAAAGTTATGGCCCTTTCGAACCGGTACTCTGGTCGGGAGCGACGAGACCTCCGGGACACCGAGGAGAGATTCCACATCTACTGGAAGGAAAACAGCGTCTGGAAATTCCCGTGAAAATTTTAGAGTGATCCAACGGTCGGATCAAAAGTTATGGCCCTTTCGAACCGCTACTCTGCTCTGGAGCGACGAGACCTCCGGGACACCGAGGAGAGATTCCACCTCTACTCCAAGGAAAACAGCGTCCGGAAACTCCAGTGAAAATTTTAGAGTGATCCAACGGTCGGATCAAAAGTTATGGCCCTTTCGAACCGGTACTCTGGTCGGGAGCGACGAGACCTCCGGGACACCGAGGAGAGATTCCACATCTACTGGAAGGAAAACAGCGTCTGGAAATTCCCGTGAAAATTTTAGAGTGATCCAACGGTCGGATCAAAAGTTATGGCCCTTTCGAACCGGTACTCTGCTCTGGAGCGACGAGACCTCCGGGACACCGAGGAGAGATTCCACCTCTACTCGAAGGAAAACAGCGTGTGGAAACTCCAGTGAAAATTTTAGAGTGATCCAACGGTCGGATCAAAAGTTATGGCCCTTTCGAACCGGTACTCTGGTCGGGAGCGACGAGACTTCCGGGACACCGAGGAGAGATTCCACCTCTACTCCAAGGAAAACAGCGTCCGGAAACTCCAGTGAAAATTTTAGAGTGATCCAACCGTCGGATCAAAAGTTATGGCCCTTTCGAACCGGTACTCTGGTCGGGAGCGACGAGACCTCCGGGACACCGAGGAGAGATTCCACCTCTACTCGAAGGAAAGCAGCGTCCGGAAACTCCCGTGAAAATTTTAGAGTGATCCAACGGTCGGATCAAAAGTTATGGCCCTTTCGAACCGGTACTCTGGTCGGGAGCGACGAGACCTCCGGGACACCGAGGAGAGAATCCACCTCTACTCGAAGGAAAACAGCGTCCGGAAACTCCCGTGAAAATTTTAGAGTGATCCAACGGTCGGATCAAAAGTTATGGCCCTTTCGAACCGCTACTCTGCTCTGGAGCGACGAGACCTCCGGGACACCGAGGAGAGATTCCACCTCTACTCCAAGGAAAACAGCGTCCGGAAACTCCAGTGAAAATTTTATAGTGATCCAACGGTCGGATCAAAAGTTATGGCCCTTTCGAACCGGTACTCTGCTCTGGAGCGACGAGACCTCCGGGACACCGAGGAGAGATTCCACCTCTACTCGAAGGAAAACAGCGTCCGGAAACTCCTGTGAAAATTTTAGAGTGATCCAACGGTCGGATCAAAAGTTATGGCCCTTTCGAACCGGTACTCTGCTCTGGAGCGACGAGACCTCCGGGACACCGAGGAGAGATTCCACATCTACTCCATGGAAAACAGCGTCCGGAAACTCCTGTGAAAATTTTAGAGTGAACCAACGGTCGGATCAAAAGTTATGGCCCTTTCGAACCGGTACTCTGGTCGGGAGCGACGAGACCTCTGGGACACCGAGGAGAGATTCCACGTCTACTGGAAGGAAAACAGCGTCCGGAAACTCTTGTGAAAATTTTAGTGGGATCCAACGGTCGGATCAAAAATTATGGCACATTCGAACCGGTACTCTGCTCTGGAGCGACGAGACTTCCGGGACACCGAGGAGAGATTCCACCTCTACTCGAAGGAAAACAGCGTCCGGAAACTCCTGTGAAAATTTTAGAGTGATCCAACGGTCGGATCAAAAGTTATGGCCCTTTCGAACCGGTACTCTGCTCTGGAGCGACGAGACCTCCGGGACACCGAGGAGAGATTCCACCTCTACTCGAAGGAAAACAGCGTCCGGAAACTCCTGTGAAAATTTTAGAGTGATCCAACGGTCGGATCAAAAGTTATGGCCCTTTCGAACCGGTACTCTGGTCGGGAGCGACGAGACCTCTGGACACCGAGGAGAGATTCCACTTCTACTAGAAGGAAAACAGCGTCCGGAAACTCTTGTGAAAATTTTAGAGTGATCCAACGGTCGGATCAAAAGTTATGGCCCTTTCGAACCGGTACTCTGCTCTGGAGCGACGAGACCTCCGGGACACCGAGGAGAGAATCCACCTCTACTCGAAGGAAAACAGCGTCCGGAAACTCCCGTGAAAATTTTAGAGTGATCCAACGGTCGGATCAAAAGTTATGGCCCTTTCGAACCGCTACTCTGCTCTGGAGCGACGAGACCTCCGGGACACCGAGGAGAGATTCCACCTCTACTCCAAGGAAAACAGCGTCCGGAAACTCCAGTGAAAATTTTAGAGTGATCCAACGGTCGGATCAAAAGTTATGGCCCTTTCGAACCGGTACTCTGGTCGGGAGCGACGAGACCTCCGGGACACCGAGGAGAGATTCCACATCTACTGGAAGGAAAACAGCGTCTGGAAATTCCCGTGAAAATTTTAGAGTGATCCAACGGTCGGATCAAAAGTTATGGCCCTTTCGAACCGGTACTCTGCTCTGGAGCGACGAGACCTCCGGGACACCGAGGAGAGATTCCACCTCTACTCGAAGGAAAACAGCGTGTGGAAACTCCAGTGAAAATTTTAGAGTGATCCAACGGTCGGATCAAAAGTTATGGCCCTTTCGAACCGGTACTCTGGTCGGGAGCGACGAGACTTCCGGGACACCGAGGAGAGATTCCACCTCTACTCCAAGGAAAACAGCGTCCGGAAACTCCAGTGAAAATTTTAGAGTGATCCCACCGTCGGATCAAAAGTTATGGCCCTTTCGAACCGGTACTCTGGTCGGGAGCGACGAGACCTCCGGGACACCGAGGAGAGATTCCACCTCTACTCGAAGGAAAGCAGCGTCCGGAAACTCCCGTGAAAATTTTAGAGTGATCCAACGGTCGGATCAAAAGTTATGGCCCTTTCGAACCGGTACTCTGGTCGGGAGCGACGAGACCTCCGGGACACCGAGGAGAGATTCCACCTCTACTCGAAGGAAAGCAGCGTCCGGAAACTCCTGTGAAAATTTTAGAGTGATCCAACGGTCGGATCAAAAGTTATGGCCCGTTCGAACCGGTACTCTGGTCGGGAGCGACGAGACCTCTAGGACACCGAGGAGAGATTCCACTTCTACTGGAAGGAAAACAGCGTCCGGAAACTCTTGTGAAAATTTTAGTGTGATCCAACGGTCGGATCAAAAGTTATGGCCCTTTCGAACCGGTACTCTGCTCTGGAGCGACGAGACCTCCGGGACACCGAGGAGAGATTCCACCTCTACTCGAAGGAAAACAGCGTCCGGAAACTCCTGTGAAAATTTTAGAGTGATCCAACGGTCGGATCAAAAGTTATGGCCCTTTCGAACCGGTACTCTGCTCTGGAGCGACGAGACCTCCGGGACACCGAGGAGAGATTCCACATCTACTCCAAGGAAAACAGCGTCCGGAAACTCCTGTGAAAATTTTAGAGTGATCCAACGGTCGGATCAAAAGTTATGGCCCTTTTGAACCGGTACTCTGGTCGGGAGCGATGAGACCTCCGGGACACCGAGGAGAGATTCCACATCTACTGGAAGGAAAACAGCGTCTGGAAATTCCCGTGAAAATTTTAGAGTGATCCAACGGTCGGATCAAAAGTTATGACCCTTTCGAACCGGTACTCTGCTCTGGAGCGACGAGACCTCCGGGACACCGAGGAGAGATTCCACCTCTACTCGAAGGAAAACAGCGTGTGGAAACTCCAGTGAAAATTTTAGAGTGATCCAACGGTCGGATCAAAAGTTATGGCCCTTTCGAACCGGTACTCTGGTCGGGAGCGACGAGACTTCCGGGACACCGATGAGAGATTCCACCTCTACTCCAAGGAAAACAGCGTCCGGAAACTCCAGTGAAAATTTTAGAGTGATCCAACCGTCGGATCAAAAGTTATGGCCCTTTCGAACCGGTACTCTGCTCTGGAGCGACGAGACCTCCGGGACACCGAGGAGAGATTCCACCTCTACTCGAAGGAAAACAGCGTGTGGAAACTCCAGTGAAAATTTTAGAGTGATCCAACGGTCGGATCAAAAGTTATGGCCCTTTCGAACCGGTACTCTGGTCGGGAGCGACGAGACTTCCGGGACACCGAGGAGAGATTCCACCTCTACTCCAAGGAAAACAGCGTCCGGAAACTCCAGTGAAAATTTTAGAGTGATCCAACGGTCGGATCAAAAGTTATGGCCCTTTCGAACCGGTACTCTGCTCTGGAGCGACGAGACCTCCGGGACACCGAGGAGAGATTCCACCTCTACTCGAAGGAAAACAGCGTCCGGAAACTCCTGTGAAAATTTTAGAGTGATCCAACGGTCGGATCAAAAGTTATGGCCCTTTCGAACCGGTACTCTGGTCGGGAGCGACGAGACCTCTGGACACCGAGGAGAGATTCCACTTCTACTAGAAGGAAAACAGCGTCCGGAAACTCTTGTGAAAATTTTAGAGTGATCCAACGGTCGGATCAAAAGTTATGGCCCTTTCGAACCGGTACTCTGCTCTGGAGCGACGAGACCTCCGGGACACCGAGGAGAGAATCCACCTCTACTCGAAGGAAAACAGCGTCCGGAAACTCCCGTGAAAATTTTAGAGTGATCCAACGGTCGGATCAAAAGTTATGGCCCTTTCGAACCGCTACTCTGCTCTGGAGCGACGAGACCTCCGGGACACCGAGGAGAGATTCCACCTCTACTCCAAGGAAAACAGCGTCCGGAAACTCCAGTGAAAATTTTAGAGTGATCCAACGGTCGGATCAAAAGTTATGGCCCTTTCGAACCGGTACTCTGGTCGGGAGCGACGAGACCTCCGGGACACCGAGGAGAGATTCCACATCTACTGGAAGGAAAACAGCGTCTGGAAATTCCCGTGAAAATTTTAGAGTGATCCAACGGTCGGATCAAAAGTTATGGCCCTTTCGAACCGGTACTCTGCTCTGGAGCGACGAGACCTCCGGGACACCGAGGAGAGATTCCACCTCTACTCGAAGGAAAACAGCGTGTGGAAACTCCAGTGAAAATTTTAGAGTGATCCAACGGTCGGATCAAAAGTTATGGCCCTTTCGAACCGGTACTCTGGTCGGGAGCGACGAGACTTCCGGGACACCGAGGAGAGATTCCACCTCTACTCCAAGGAAAACAGCGTCCGGAAACTCCAGTGAAAATTTTAGAGTGATCCCACCGTCGGATCAAAAGTTATGGCCCTTTCGAACCGGTACTCTGGTCGGGAGCGACGAGACTTCCGGGACACCGAGGAGAGATTCCACCTCTACTCCAAGGAAAACAGCGTCCGGAAACTCCAGTGAAAATTTTAGAGTGATCCCACCGTCGGATCAAAAGTTATGGCCCTTTCGAACCGGTACTCTGCTCTGGAGCGACGAGACCTCCGGGACACCGAGGAGAGATTCCACATCTACTCCAAGGAAAACAGCGTCCGGAAACTCCTGTGAAAATTTTAGAGTGATCCAACGGTCGGATCAAAAGTTATGGCCCTTTTGAACCGGTACTCTGGTCGGGAGCGATGAGACCTCCGGGACACCGAGGAGAGATTCCACATCTACTGGAAGGAAAACAGCGTCTGGAAATTCCCGTGAAAATTTTAGAGTGATCCAACGGTCGGATCAAAAGTTATGACCCTTTCGAACCGGTACTCTGCTCTGGAGCGACGAGACCTCCGGGACACCGAGGAGAGATTCCACCTCTACTCGAAGGAAAACAGCGTGTGGAAACTCCAGTGAAAATTTTAGAGTGATCCAACGGTCGGATCAAAAGTTATGGCCCTTTCGAACCGGTACTCTGGTCGGGAGCGACGAGACTTCCGGGACACCGATGAGAGATTCCACCTCTACTCCAAGGAAAACAGCGTCCGGAAACTCCAGTGAAAATTTTAGAGTGATCCAACCGTCGGATCAAAAGTTATGGCCCTTTCGAACCGGTACTCTGGTCGGGAGCGACGAGACCTCCGGGACACCGAGGAGAGATTCCACCTCTACTCGAAGGAAAGCAGCGTCCGGAAACTCCCGTGAAAATTTTAGAGTGATCCAACGGTCGGATCAAAAGTTATGGCCCTTTCGAACCGGTACTCTGGTCGGGAGCGACGAGACCTCCGGGACACCGAGGAGAGATTCCACCTCTACTCGAAGGAAAGCAGCGTCCGGAAACTCCTGTGAAAATTTTAGAGTGATCCAACGGTCGGATCAAAAGTTATGGCCCATTCGAACCGGTACTCTGGTCGGGAGCGACGAGACCTCTAGGACACCGAGGAGAGATTCCACTTCTACTGGAAGGAAAACAGCGTCCGGAAACTCTTGTGAAAATTTTAGTGTGATCCAACGGTCGGATCAAAAGTTATGGCCCTTTCGAACCGGTACTCTGCTCTGGAGCGACGAGACCTCCGGGACACCGAGGAGAGATTCCACCTCTACTCGAAGGAAAACAGCGTTCGGAAACTCCTGTGAAAATTTTAGAGTGATCCAACGGTCGGATCAAAAGTTATGGCCCTTTCGAACCGGTACTCTGCTCTGGAGCGACGAGACCTCCGGGACACCGAGGAGAGATTCCACATCTACTCCAAGGAAAACAGCGTCCGGAAACTCCTGTGAAAATTTTAGAGTGATCCAACGGTCGGATCAAAAGTTATGGCCCTTTCGAACCGGTACTCTGGTCGGGAGCGACGAGACCTCTGGGACACCGAGGAGAGATTCCACTTCTACTGGAAGGAAAACAGCGTCCGGAAACTCTTGTGAAAATTTTAGTGTGATCCAACGGTCGGATCAAAAGTTATGGCACTTTCGAACCGGTACTCTGCTCTGGAGCGACGAGACTTCCGGGACACCGAGGAGAGATTCCACCTCTACTCGAAGGAAAACAGCGTCCGGAAACTCCTGTGAAAATTTTAGAGTGATCCAACGGTCGGATCAAAAGTTATGGCCCTTTCGAACCGGTACTCTGCTCTGGAGCGACGAGACCTCCGGGACACCGAGGAGAGAATCCACCTCTACTCGAAGGAAAACAGCGTCCGGAAACTCCCGTGAAAATTTTAGAGTGATCCAACGGTCGGATCAAAAGTTATGGCCCTTTCGAACCGGTACTCTGCTCTGGAGCGACGAGACCTCCGGGACACCGAGGAGAGAATCCACCTCTACTCGAAGGAAAACAGCGTCCGGAAACTCCCGTGAAAATTTTAGAGTGATCCAACGGTCGGATCAAAAGTTATGGCCCTTTCGAACCGCTACTCTGCTCTGGAGCGACGAGACCTCCGGGACACCGAGGAGAGATTCCACCTCTACTCCAAGGAAAACAGCGTCCGGAAACTCCAGTGAAAATTTTAGAGTGATCCAACGGTCGGATCAAAAGTTATGGCCCTTTCGAACCGGTACTCTGGTCGGGAGCGACGAGACCTCCGGGACACCGAGGAGAGATTCCACATCTACTGGAAGGAAAACAGCGTCTGGAAATTCCCGTGAAAATTTTAGAGTGATCCAACGGTCGGATCAAAAGTTATGGCCCTTTCGAACCGGTACTCTGCTCTGGAGCGACGAGACCTCCGGGACACCGAGGAGAGATTCCACCTCTACTCGAAGGAAAACAGCGTGTGGAAACTCCAGTGAAAATTTTAGAGTGATCCAACGGTCGGATCAAAAGTTATGGCCCGTTCGAACCGGTACTCTGGTCGGGAGCGACGAGACTTCCGGGACACCGAGGAGAGATTCCACCTCTACTCCAAGGAAAACAGCGTCCGGAAACTCCAGTGAAAATTTTAGAGTGATCCAACCGTCGGATCAAAAGTTATGGCCCTTTCGAACCGGTACTCTGGTCGGGAGCGACGAGACCTCCGGGACACCGAGGAGAGATTCCACCTCTACTCGAAGGAAAGCAGCGTCCGGAAACTCCTGTGAAAATTTTAGAGTGATCCAACGGTCGGATCAAAAGTTATGGCCCGTTCGAACCGGTACTCTGGTCGGGAGCGACGAGACCTCTGGGACACCGAGGAGAGATTCCACTTCTACTGGAAGGAAAACAGCGTCCGGAAACTCTTGTGAAAATTTTAGTGTGATCCAACGGTCGGATCAAAAGTTATGGCCCTTTCGAACCGGTACTCTGCTCTGGAGCGACGAGACCTCCGGGACACCGAGGAGAGATTCCACCTCTACTCGAAGGAAAACAGCGTCCGGAAACTCCTGTGAAAATTTTAGAGTGATCCAACGGTCGGATCAAAAGTTATGGCCCTTTCGAACCGGTACTCTGCTCTGGAGAGACGAGACCTCCGGGACACCGAGGAGAGATTCCACATCTACTCCAAGGAAAACAGCGTCCGGAAACTCCTGTGAAAATTTTAGAGTGATCCAACGGTCGGATCAAAAGTTATGGCCCTTTCGAACCGGTACTCTGCTCTGGAGCGACGAGACCTCCGGGACACCGAGGAGAGATTCCACTTCTACTGCAAGGAAAACAGCGTCCGGAAACTCTTGTGAAAATTTTAGAGTGATCCAACGGTCGGATCAAAAGTTATGGCCCTTTCGAACCGGTACTCTGGTCGGGAGCGACGAGACCTCCGGGACACCGAGGAGAGATTCCACCTCTACTCGAAGGAAAACAGCGTCCGGAAACTCCTGTGAAAATTTTAGAGTGATCCAACGGTCGGATCAAAAGTTATGGCCCTTTCGAACCGGTACTCTGGTCGGGAGCGACGAGATTTCCGGGACACCGAGGAGAGATTCCACCTCTACTCCAAGGAAAACAGCGTCCGGAAACTCCAGTGAAAATTTTAGAGTGATCCAACCGTCGGATCAAAAGTTATGGCCCTTTCGAACCGGTACTCTGGTCGGGAGCGACGAGACCTCCGGGACACCGAGGAGAGATTCCACCTCTACTCGAAGGAAAGCAGCGTCCGGAAACTCCCGTGAAAATTTTAGAGTGATCCAACGGTCGGATCAAAAGTTATGGCCCTTTCGAACCGGTACTCTGGTCGGGAGCGACGAGACCTCCGGGACACCGAGGAGAGATTCCACCTCTACTCGAAGGAAAGCAGCGTCCGGAAACTCTTGTGAAAATTTTAGAGTGATCCAACGGTCGGATCAAAAGTTATGGCCCGTTCGAACCGGTACTCTGGTCGGGAGCGACGAGACCTCTGGGACACCGAGGAGAGATTCCACTTCTACTGGAAGGAAAACAGCGTCCGGAAACTCTTGTGAAAATTTTAGTGTGATCCAACGGTCGGATCAAAAGTTATGGCCCTTTCGAACCGGTACTCTGCTCTGGAGCGACGAGACCTCCGGGACACCGAGGAGAGATTCCACCTCTACTCGAAGGAAAACAGCGTCTGGAAACTCCTGTGAAAATTTTAGAGTGATCCAACGGTCGGATCAAAAGTTATGGCCCTTTCGAACCGGTACTCTGCTCTGGAGCGACGAGACCTCCGGGACACCGAGGAGAGATTCCACATCTACTCCAAGGAAAACAGCGTCCGGAAACTCCTGTGAAAATTTTAGAGTGATCCAACGGTCGGATCAAAAGTTATGGCCCTTTCGAACCGGTACTCTGGTCGGGAGCGACGAGACCTCTGGGACACCGAGGAGAGATTCCACTTCTACTGGAAGGAAAACAGCGTCCGGAAACTCTTGTGAAAATTTTAGTGTGATCCAACGGTCGGATCAAAAGTTATGGCACTTTCGAACCGGTACTCTGCTCTGGAGCGACGAGACTTCCGGGACACCGAGGAGAGATTCCACCTCTACTCGAAGGAAAACAGCGTCCGGAAACTCCTGTGAAAATTTTAGAGTGATCCAACGGTCGGATCAAAAGTTATGGCCCTTTCGAACCGGTACTCTGCTCTGGAGCGACGAGACCTCCGGGACACCGAGGAGCGATTCCACCTCTACTCCAAGGAAAACAGCGTCCGGAAACTCCTGTGAAAATTTTAGAGTGATCCAACGGTCGGATCAAAAGTTATGGCCCTTCGAACCGGTACTCTGGTCGGGAGCGACGAGACCTCTGGACACCGAGGAGAGATTCCACTTCTACTGGAAGGAAAACAGCGTCCGGAAACTCCCGTGAAAATTTTAGAGTGATCCAACGGTCGGATCAAAAGTTATGGCCCTTTCGAACCGGTACTCTGCTCTGGAGCGACGAGACCTCCGGGACACCGAGGAGAGATTCCACCTCTACTCCAAGGAAAACAGCGTCCGGAAACTCCAGTGAAAATTTTAGAGTGATCCAACGGTCGGATCAAAAGTTATGGCCCTTTCGAACCGGTACTCTGGTCGGGAGCGACGAGACCTCCGGGACACCGAGGAGAGATTCCACATCTACTGGAAGGAAAACAGCGTCTGGAAATTCCCGTGAAAATTTTAGAGTGATCCAACGGTCGGATCAAAAGTTATGGCCCTTTCGAACCGGTACTCTGCTCTGGAGCGACGAGACCTCCGGGACACCGAGGAGAGATTCCACCTCTACTCGAAGGAAAACAGCGTGTGGAAACTCCAGTGAAAATTTTAGAGTGATCCAACGGTCGGATCAAAAGTTATGGCCCTTTCGAACCGGTACTCTGGTCGGGAGCGACGAGACTTCCGGGACACCGAGGAGAGATTCCACCTCTACTCCAAGGAAAACAGCGTCCGGAAACTCCAGTGAAAATTTTAGAGTGATCCAACCGTCGGATCAAAAGTTATGGCCCTTTCGAACCGGTACTCTGGTCGGGAGCGACGAGACCTCCGGGACACCGAGGAGAGATTCCACCTCTACTCGAAGGAAAGCAGCGTCCGGAAACTCCCGTGAAAATTTTAGAGTGATCCAACGGTCGGATCAAAAGTTATGGCACTTTCGAACCGGTACTCTGCTCTGGAGCGACGAGACTTCCGGGACACCGAGGAGAGATTCCACCTCTACTCGAAGGAAAACAGCGTCCGGAAACTCCTGTGAAAATTTTAGAGTGATCCAACGGTCGGATCAAAAGTTATGGCCCTTTCGAACCGGTACTCTGCTCTGGAGCGACGAGACCTCCGGGACACCGAGGAGCGATTCCACCTCTACTCCAAGGAAAACAGCGTCCGGAAACTCCTGTGAAAATTTTAGAGTGATCCAACGGTCGGATCAAAAGTTATGGCCCTTCGAACCGGTACTCTGGTCGGGAGCGACGAGACCTCTGGACACCGAGGAGAGATTCCACTTCTACTGGAAGGAAAACAGCGTCCGGAAACTCCCGTGAAAATTTTAGAGTGATCCAACGGTCGGATCAAAAGTTATGGCCCTTTCGAACCGGTACTCTGCTCTGGAGCGACGAGACCTCCGGGACACCGAGGAGAGATTCCACCTCTACTCCAAGGAAAACAGCGTCCGGAAACTCCAGTGAAAATTTTAGAGTGATCCAACGGTCGGATCAAAAGTTATGGCCCTTTCGAACCGGTACTCTGGTCGGGAGCGACGAGACCTCCGGGACACCGAGGAGAGATTCCACATCTACTCCAAGGAAAACAGCGTCCGGAAACTCCTGTGAAAATTTTAGAGTGATCCAACGGTCGGATCAAAAGTTATGGCCCGTTCGAACCGGTACTCTGCTCTGGAGCGACGAGACCTCCGGGACACCGAGGAGAGATTCCACTTCTACTGCAAGGAAAACAGCGTCCGGAAACTCTTGTGAAAATTTTAGAGTGATCCAACGGTCGGATCAAAAGTTATGGCCCTTTCGAACCGGTACTCTGGTCGGGAGCGACGAGACCTCCGGGACACCGAGGAGAGATTCCACCTCTACTCGAAGGAAAACAGCGTCCGGAAACTCCTGTGAAAATTTTAGAGTGATCCAACGGTCGGATCAAAAGTTATGGCCCTTTCGAACCGGTACTCTGGTCGGGAGCGACGAGATTTCCGGGACACCGAGGAGAGATTCCACCTCTACTCCAAGGAAAACAGCGTCCGGAAACTCCAGTGAAAATTTTAGAGTGATCCAACCGTCGGATCAAAAGTTATGGCCCTTTCGAACCGGTACTCTGGTCGGGAGCGACGAGACCTCCGGGACACCGAGGAGAGATTCCACCTCTACTCGAAGGAAAGCAGCGTCCGGAAACTCCCGTGAAAATTTTAGAGTGATCCAACGGTCGGATCAAAAGTTATGGCCCTTTCGAACCGGTACTCTGGTCGGGAGCGACGAGACCTCCGGGACACCGAGGAGAGATTCCACCTCTACTCGAAGGAAAGCAGCGTCCGGAAACTCTTGTGAAAATTTTAGAGTGATCCAACGGTCGGATCAAAAGTTATGGCCCGTTCGAACCGGTACTCTGGTCGGGAGCGACGAGACCTCTGTGACACCGAGGAGAGATTCCACTTCTACTGGAAGGAAAACAGCGTCCGGAAACTCTTGTGAAAATTTTAGTGTGATCCAACGGTCGGATCAAAAGTTATGGCCCTTTCGAACCGGTACTCTGCTCTGGAGCGACGAGACCTCCGGGACACCGAGGAGAGATTCCACCTCTACTCGAAGGAAAACAGCGTCTGGAAACTCCTGTGAAAATTTTAGAGTGATCCAACGGTCGGATCAAAAGTTATGGCCCTTTCGAACCGGTACTCTGCTCTGGAGCGACGAGACCTCCGGGACACCGAGGAGAGATTCCACATCTACTCCAAGGAAAACAGCGTCCGGAAACTCCTGTGAAAATTTTAGAGTGATCCAACGGTCGGATCAAAAGTTATGGCCCTTTCGAACCGGTACTCTGGTCGGGAGCGACGAGACCTCTGGGACACCGAGGAGAGATTCCACTTCTACTGGAAGGAAAACAGCGTCCGGAAACTCTTGTGAAAATTTTAGTGTGATCCAACGGTCGGATCAAAAGTTATGGCACTTTCGAACCGGTACTCTGCTCTGGAGCGACGAGACTTCCGGGACACCGAGGAGAGATTCCACCTCTACTCGAAGGAAAACAGCGTCCGGAAACTCCTGTGAAAATTTTAGAGTGATCCAACGGTCGGATCAAAAGTTATGGCCCTTTCGAACCGGTACTCTGCTCTGGAGCGACGAGACCTCCGGGACACCGAGGAGCGATTCCACCTCTACTCCAAGGAAAACAGCGTCCGGAAACTCCTGTGAAAATTTTAGAGTGATCCAACGGTCGGATCAAAAGTTATGGCCCTTCGAACCGGTACTCTGGTCGGGAGCGACGAGACCTCTGGACACCGAGGAGAGATTCCACTTCTACTGGAAGGAAAACAGCGTCCGGAAACTCCCGTGAAAATTTTAGAGTGATCCAACGGTCGGATCAAAAGTTATGGCCCTTTCGAACCGGTACTCTGCTCTGGAGCGACGAGACCTCCGGGACACCGAGGAGAGATTCCACCTCTACTCCAAGGAAAACAGCGTCCGGAAACTCCAGTGAAAATTTTAGAGTGATCCAACGGTCGGATCAAAAGTTATGGCCCTTTCGAACCGGTACTCTGGTCGGGAGCGACGAGACCTCCGGGACACCGAGGAGAGATTCCACATCTACTGGAAGGAAAACAGCGTCTGGAAATTCCCGTGAAAATTTTAGAGTGATCCAACGGTCGGATCAAAAGTTATGGCCCTTTCGAACCGGTACTCTGCTCTGGAGCGACGAGACCTCCGGGACACCGAGGAGAGATTCCACCTCTACTCGAAGGAAAACAGCGTGTGGAAACTCCAGTGAAAATTTTAGAGTGATCCAACGGTCGGATCAAAAGTTATGGCCCTTTCGAACCGGTACTCTGGTCGGGAGCGACGAGACTTCCGGGACACCGAGGAGAGATTCCACCTCTACTCCAAGGAAAACAGCGTCCGGAAACTCCAGTGAAAATTTTAGAGTGATCCAACCGTCGGATCAAAAGTTATGGCCCTTTCGAACCGGTACTCTGGTCGGGAGCGACGAGACCTCCGGGACACCGAGGAGAGATTCCACCTCTACTCGAAGGAAAGCAGCGTCCGGAAACTCCCGTGAAAATTTTAGAGTGATCCAACGGTCGGATCAAAAGTTATGGCACTTTCGAACCGGTACTCTGCTCTGGAGCGACGAGACTTCCGGGACACCGAGGAGAGATTCCACCTCTACTCGAAGGAAAACAGCGTCCGGAAACTCCTGTGAAAATTTTAGAGTGATCCAACGGTCGGATCAAAAGTTATGGCCCTTTCGAACCGGTACTCTGCTCTGGAGCGACGAGACCTCCGGGACACCGAGGAGCGATTCCACCTCTACTCCAAGGAAAACAGCGTCCGGAAACTCCTGTGAAAATTTTAGAGTGATCCAACGGTCGGATCAAAAGTTATGGCCCTTCGAACCGGTACTCTGGTCGGGAGCGACGAGACCTCTGGACACCGAGGAGAGATTCCACTTCTACTGGAAGGAAAACAGCGTCCGGAAACTCCCGTGAAAATTTTAGAGTGATCCAACGGTCGGATCAAAAGTTATGGCCCTTTCGAACCGGTACTCTGCTCTGGAGCGACGAGACCTCCGGGACACCGAGGAGAGATTCCACCTCTACTCCAAGGAAAACAGCGTCCGGAAACTCCAGTGAAAATTTTAGAGTGATCCAACGGTCGGATCAAAAGTTATGGCCCTTTCGAACCGGTACTCTGGTCGGGAGCGACGAGACCTCCGGGACACCGAGGAGAGATTCCACATCTACTGGAAGGAAAACAGCGTCTGGAAATTCCCGTGAAAATTTTAGAGTGATCCAACGGTCGGATCAAAAGTTATGGCCCTTTCGAACCGGTACTCTGCTCTGGAGCGACGAGACCTCCGGGACACCGAGGAGAGATTCCACCTCTACTCGAAGGAAAACAGCGTGTGGAAACTCCAGTGAAAATTTTAGAGTGATCCAACGGTCGGATCAAAAGTTATGGCCCTTTCGAACCGGTACTCTGGTCGGGAGCGACGAGACTTCCGGGACACCGAGGAGAGATTCCACCTCTACTCCAAGGAAAACAGCGTCCGGAAACTCCAGTGAAAATTTTAGAGTGATCCAACCGTCGGATCAAAAGTTATGGCCCTTTCGAACCGGTACTCTGGTCGGGAGCGACGAGACCTCCGGGACACCGAGGAGAGATTCCACCTCTACTCGAAGGAAAGCAGCGTCCGGAAACTCCCGTGAAAATTTTAGAGTGATCCAACGGTCGGATCAAAAGTTATGCCCCTTTCGAACCGGTACTCTGGTCGGGAGCGACGAGACCTCCGGGACACCGAGGAGAGATTCCACCTCTACTCGAAGGAAAGCAGCGTCCGGAAACTCCTGTGAAAATTTTAGAGTGATCCAACGGTCGGATCAAAAGTTATGGCCCGTTCGAACCGGTACTCTGGTCGGGAGCGACGAGACCTCCGGGACACCGAGGAGAGATTCCACCTCTACTCGAAGGAAAACAGCGTGTGGAAACTCCAGTGAAAATTTTAGAGTGATCCAACGGTCGGATCAAAAGTTATGGCCCTTTCGAACCGGTACTCTGGTCGGGAGCGACGAGACTTCCGGGACACCGAGGAGAGATTCCACCTCTACTCCAAGGAAAACAGCGTCCGGAAACTCCAGTGAAAATTTTAGAGTGATCCAACCGTCGGATCAAAAGTTATGGCCCTTTCGAACCGGTACTCTGGTCGGGAGCGACGAGACCTCCGGGACACCGAGGAGAGATTGCACCTCTACTCGAAGGAAAGCAGCGTCCGGAAACTCCCGTGAAAATTTTAGAGTGATCCAACGGTCGGATCAAAAGTTATGGCCCTTTCGAACCGGTACTCTGGTCGGGAGCGACGAGACCTCCGGGACACCGAGGAGAGATTCCACCTCTACTCGAAGGAAAGCAGCGTCCGGAAACTCCTGTGAAAATTTTAGAGTGATCCAACGGTCGGATCAAAAGTTATGGCCCGTTCGAACCGGTACTCTGGTCGGGAGCGACGAGACCTCTGGGACATCGAGGAGAGATTCCACTTCTACTGGAAGGAAAACAGCGTCCGGAAACTCTTGTGAAAATTTTAGTGTGATCCAACGGTCGGATCAAAAGTTATGGCCCTTTCGAACCGGTACTCTGGTCGGGAGCGACGAGACCTCTGGGACACCGAGGAGAGATTCCACTTCTACTGGAAGGAAAACAGCGTCCGGAAACTCTTGTGAAAATTTTAGTGTGATCCAACGGTCGGATCAAAAGTTATGGCCCTTTCGAACCGGTACTCTGGTCGGGAGCGACGAGACCTCCGGGACACCGAGGAGAGATTCCACCTCTACTCGAAGGAAAGCAGCGTCCGGAAACTCCTGTGAAAATTTTAGAGTGATCCAACGGTCGGATCAAAAGTTATGGCCCGTTCGAACCGGTACTCTGGTCGGGAGCGACGAGACCTCTGGGACACCGAGGAGAGATTCCACTTCTACTGGAAGGAAAACAGCGTCCGGAAACTCTTGTGAAAATTTTAGTGTGATCCAACGGTCGGATCAAAAGTTATGGCCCTTTCGAACCGGTACTCTGCTCTGGAGCGACGAGACCTCCGGGACACCGAGGAGAGATTCCACCTCTACTCGAAGGAAAACAGCGTCCGGAAACTCCTGTGAAAATTTTAGAGTGATCCAACGGTCGGATCAAAAGTTATGGCCCTTTCGAACCGGTACTCTGCTCTGGAGAGACGAGACCTCCGGGACACCGAGGAGAGATTCCACATCTACTCCAAGGAAAACAGCGTCCGGAAACTCCTGTGAAAATTTTAGAGTGATCCAACGGTCGGATCAAAAGTTATGGCCCTTTCGAACCGGTACTCTGCTCTGGAGCGACGAGACCTCCGGGACACCGAGGAGAGATTCCACTTCTACTGCAAGGAAAACAACGTCCGGAAACTCTTGTGAAAATTTTAGAGTGATCCAACGGTCGGATCAAAAGTTATGGCCCTTTCGAACCGGTACTCTGGTCGGGAGCGACGAGATTTCCGGGACACCGAGGAGAGATTCCACCTCTACTCCAAGGAAAACAGCGTCCGGAAACTCCAGTGAAAATTTTAGAGTGATCCAACCGTCGGATCAAAAGTTATGGCCCTTTCGAACCGGTACTCTGGTCGGGAGCGACGAGACCTCCGGGACACCGAGGAGAGATTCCACCTCTACTCGAAGGAAAGCAGCGTCCGGAAACTCCCGTGAAAATTTTAGAGTGATCCAACGGTCGGATCAAAAGTTATGGCCCTTTCGAACCGGTACTCTGGTCGGGAGCGACGAGACCTCCGGGACACCGAGGAGAGATTCCACCTCTACTCGAAGGAAAGCAGCGTCCGGAAACTCTTGTGAAAATTTTAGAGTGATCCAACGGTCGGATCAAAAGTTATGGCCCGTTCGAACCGGTACTCTGGTCGGGAGCGACGAGACCTCTGGGACACCGAGGAGAGATTCCACTTCTACTGGAAGGAAAACAGCGTCCGGAAACTCTTGTGAAAATTTTAGTGTGATCCAACGGTCGGATCAAAAGTTATGGCCCTTTCGAACCGGTACTCTGCTCTGGAGCGACGAGACCTCCGGGACACCGAGGAGAGATTCCACCTCTACTCGAAGGAAAACAGCGTCTGGAAACTCCTGTGAAAATTTTAGAGTGATCCAACGGTCGGATCAAAAGTTATGGCCCTTTCGAACCGGTACTCTGCTCTGGAGCGACGAGACCTCCGGGACACCGAGGAGAGATTCCACATCTACTCCAAGGAAAACAGCGTCCGGAAACTCCTGTGAAAATTTTAGAGTGATCCAACGGTCGGATCAAAAGTTATGGCCCTTTCGAACCGGTACTCTGGTCGGGAGCGACGAGACCTCGGGGACACCGAGGAGAGATTCCACTTCTACTGGAAGGAAAACAGCGTCCGGAAACTCTTGTGAAAATTTTAGTGTGATCCAACGGTCGGATCAAAAGTTATGGCACTTTCGAACCGGTACTCTGCTCTGGAGCGACGAGACTTCCGGGACACCGAGGAGAGATTCCACCTCTACTCGAAGGAAAACAGCGTCCGGAAACTCCTGTGAAAATTTTAGAGTGATCCAACGGTCGGATCAAAAGTTATGGCCCTTTCGAACCGGTACTCTGCTCTGGAGCGACGAGACCTCCGGGACACCGAGGAGCGATTCCACCTCTACTCCAAGGAAAACAGCGTCCGGAAACTCCTGTGAAAATTTTAGAGTGATCCAACGGTCGGATCAAAAGTTATGGCCCTTCGAACCGGTACTCTGGTCGGGAGCGACGAGACCTCTGGACACCGAGGAGAGATTCCACTTCTACTGGAAGGAAAACAGCGTCCGGAAACTCCCGTGAAAATTTTAGAGTGATCCAACGGTCGGATCAAAAGTTATGGCCCTTTCGAACCGGTACTCTGCTCTGGAGCGACGAGACCTCCGGGACACCGAGGAGAGATTCCACCTCTACTCCAAGGAAAACAGCGTCCGGAAACTCCAGTGAAAATTTTAGAGTGATCCAACGGTCGGATCAAAAGTTATGGCCCTTTCGAACCGGTACTCTGGTCGGGAGCGACGAGACCTCCGGGACACCGAGGAGAGCTTCCACCTCTACTCGAAGGAAAGCAGCGTCCGGAAACTCCCGTGAAAATTTTAGAGTGATCCAACGGTCGGATCAAAAGTTATGCCCCTTTCGAACCGGTACTCTGGTCGGGAGCGACGAGACCTCCGGGACACCGAGGAGAGATTCCACCTCTACTCGAAGGAAAGCAGCGTCCGGAAACTCCTGTGAAAATTTTAGAGTGATCCAACGGTCGGATCAAAAGTTATGGCCCGTTCGAACCGGTACTCTGGTCGGGAGCGACGAGACCTCCGGGACACCGAGGAGAGATTCCACCTCTACTCGAAGGAAAACAGCGTGTGGAAACTCCAGTGAAAATTTTAGAGTGATCCAACGGTCGGATCAAAAGTTATGGCCCTTTCGAACCGGTACTCTGGTCGGGAGCGACGAGACTTCCGGGACACCGAGGAGAGATTCCACCTCTACTCCAAGGAAAACAGCGTCCGGAAACTCCAGTGAAAATTTTAGAGTGATCCAACCGTCGGATCAAAAGTTATGGCCCTTTCGAACCGGTACTCTGGTCGGGAGAGACGAGACCTCCGGGACACCGAGGAGAGATTCCACCTCTACTCGAAGGAAAGCAGCGTCCGGAAACTCCCGTGAAAATTTTAGAGTGATCCAACGGTCGGATCAAAAGTTATGGCCCTTTCGAACCGGTACTCTGGTCGGGAGCGACGAGACCTCCGGGACACCGAGGAGAGATTCCACCTCTACTCGAAGGAAAGCAGCGTCCGGAAACTCCTGTGAAAATTTTAGAGTGATCCAACGGTCGGATCAAAAGTTATGGCCCGTTCGAACCGGTACTCTGGTCGGGAGCGACGAGACCTCTGGGACACCGAGGAGAGATTCCACTTCTACTGGAAGGAAAACAGCGTCCGGAAACTCTTGTGAAAATTTTAGTGTGATCCAACGGTCGGATCAAAAGTTATGGCACTTTCGAACCGGTACTCTGCTCTGGAGCGACGAGACTTCCGGGACACCGAGGAGAGATTCCACCTCTACTCGAAGGAAAACAGCGTCCGGAAACTCCTGTGAAAATTTTAGAGTGATCCAACGGTCGGATCAAAAGTTATGGCCCTTTCGAACCGGTACTCTGCTCTGGAGCGACGAGACCTCCGGGACACCGAGGAGAGATTCCACCTCTACTCGAAGGAAAGCAGCGTCCGGAAACTCCTGTGAAAATTTTAGAGTGATCCAACGGTCGGATCAAAAGTTATGGCCCGTTCGAACCGGTACTCTGGTCGGGAGCGACGAGACCTCTGGGACACCGAGGAGAGATTCCACTTCTACTGGAAGGAAAACAGCGTCCGGAAACTCTTGTGAAAATTTTAGTGTGATCCAACGGTCGGATCAAAAGTTATGGCCCTTTCGAACCGGTACTCTGCTCTGGAGCGACGAGACCTCCGGGACACCGAGGAGAGATTCCACCTCTACTCGAAGGAAAACAGCGTCCGGAAACTCCTGTGAAAATTTTAGAGTGATCCAACGGTCGGATCAAAAGTTATGGCCCTTTCGAACCGGTACTCTGCTCTGGAGCGACGAGACCTCCGGGACACCGAGGAGAGATTCCACATCTACTCCAAGGAAAACAGCGTCCGGAAACTCCTGTGAAAATTTTAGAGTGATCCAACGGTCGGATCAAAAGTCATGGCCCTTTCGAACCGGTACTCTGGTCGGGAGCGACGAGACCTCTGGGACACCGAGGAGAGATTCCACTTCTACTGGAAGGAAAACAGCGTCCGGAAACTCTTGTGAAAATTTTAGTGTGATCCAACGGTCGGATCAAAAGTTATGGCACTTTCGAACCGGTACTCTGCTCTGGAGCGACGAGACTTCCGGGACACCGAGGAGAGATTCCACCTCTACTCGAAGGAAAACAGCGTCCGGAAACTCCTGTGAAAATTTTAGAGTGATCCAACGGTCGGATCAAAAGTTATGGCCCTTTCGAACCGGTACTCTGCTCTGGAGCGACGAGACCTCCGGGACACCGAGGAGAGATTCCACCTCTACTCCAAGGAAAACAGCGTCCGGAAACTCCTGTGAAAATTTTAGAGTGATCCAACGGTCGGATCAAAAGTTCTGGCCCTTTCGAACCGGTACTCTGGTCGGGAGCGACGAGACCTCTGGACACCGAGGAGAGATTCCACTTCTACTGGAAGGAAAACAGCGTCCGGAAACTCTTGTGAAAATTTTAGAGTGATCCAACGGTCGGATCAAAAGTTATGGCCCTTTCGAACCGGTACTCTGCTCTGGAGCGACGAGACCTCCGGGACACCGAGGAGAGAATCCACCTCTACTCGAAGGAAAACAGCGTCCGGAAACTCCCGTGAAAATTTTAGAGTGATCCAACGGTCGGATCAAAAGTTATGGCCCTTTCGAACCGGTACTCTGCTCTGGAGCGACGAGACCTCCGGGACACCGAGGAGAGATTCCACCTCTACTCCAAGGAAAACAGCGTCCGGAAACTCCAGTGAAAATTTTAGAGTGATCCAACGGTCGGATCAAAAGTTATGGCCCTTTCGAACCGGTACTCTGGTCGGGAGCGACGAGACCTCCGGGACACCGAGGAGAGATTCCACATCTACTGGAAGGAAAACAGCGTCTGGAAATTCCCGTGAAAATTTTAGAGTGATCCAACGGTCGGATCAAAAGTTATGGCCCTTTCGAACCGGTACTCTGCTCTGGAGCGACGAGACCTCCAGGACACCGAGGAGAGATTCCACCTCTACTCGAAGGAAAACAGCGTGTGGAAACTCCAGTGAAAATTTTAGAGTGATCCAACGGTCGGATCAAAAGTTATGGCCCTTTCGAACCGGTACTCTGGTCGGGAGCGACGAGACTTCCGGGACACCGAGGAGAGATTCCACCTCTACTCGAAGGAAAGCAGCGTCCGGAAACTCCTGTGAAAATTTTAGAGTGATCCAACGGTCGGATCAAAAGTTATGGCCCGTTCGAACCGGTACTCTGGTCGGGAGCGACGAGACCTCCGGGACACCGAGGAGAGATTCCACCTCTACTCGAAGGAAAAGAGCGTCCGGAAACACCTGTGAAAATTTTAGAGTGATCCAACGGTCGGATCAAAAGTTATGGCCCTTTCGAACCGGTACTCTGGTCTGGAGCGACGAGACCTCCGGGACACCGAGGAGAGATTCCACCTCTACTCGAAGGAAAACAGCGTTTGGAAACTCCTGTGAAAATTTTAGAGTGATCCAACGGTCGGATCAAAAGTTATGGCCCTTTCGAACCGGTACTCTGCTCTGGAGCGACGAGACCTCCGGGACACCAAGGAGAGATTCCACATCTACTGGAAGGAAAACAGCGTCCGGAAACTCTTGTGAAAATTTTATAGTGATCCAACGGTCGGATCAAAAGTTATGGCCCTTTCGAACCGGTACTCTGCTCTGGAGCGACGAGACCTCCGGGACACCGAGGAGAGATTCCACCTCTACTCGAAGGAAAACAGCGTCCGGAAACTCCTGTGAAAATTTTAGAGTGATCCAACGGTCGGATCAAAAGTTATGGCCCTTTCGAACCGGTACTCTGCTCTGGAGCGACGAGACCTCCGGGACACCGAGGAGAGATTCCACATCTACTGGAAGGAAAACAGCGTCTGGAAATTCCCGTGAAAATTTTAGAGTGATCCAACGGTCGGATCAAAAGTTATGGCCCTTTCGAACCGGTACTCTGCTCTGGAGCGACGAGACCTCCAGGACACCGAGGAGAGATTCCACCTCTACTCGAAGGAAAACAGCGTGTGGAAACTCCAGTGAAAATTTTAGAGTGATCCAACGGTCGGATCAAAAGTTATGGCCCTTTCGAACCGGTACTCTGGTCGGGAGCGACGAGACTTCCGGGACACCGAGGAGAGATTCCACCTCTACTCCAAGGAAAACAGCGTCCGGAAACTCCAGTGAAAATTTTAGAGTGATCCAACCGTCGGATCAAAAGTTATGGCCCTTTCGAACCGGTACTCTGGTCGGGAGCGACGAGACCTCCGGGACACCGAGGAGAGATTCCACCTCTACTCGAAGGAAAGCAGCGTCCGGAAACTCCCGTGAAAATTTTAGAGTGATCCAACGGTCGGATCAAAAGTTATGCCCCTTTCGAACCGGTACTCTGGTCGGGAGCGACGAGACCTCCGGGACACCGAGGAGAGATTCCACCTCTACTCGAAGGAAAGCAGCGTCCGGAAACTCCTGTGAAAATTTTAGAGTGATCCAACGGTCGGATCAAAAGTTATGGCCCGTTCGAACCGGTACTCTGGTCGGGAGCGACGAGACCTCCGGGACACCGAGGAGAGATTCCACCTCTACTCGAAGGAAAAGAGCGTCCGGAAACACCTGTGAAAATTTTAGAGTGATCCAACGGTCGGATCAAAAGTTATGGCCCTTTCGAACCGGTACTCTGGTCTGGAGCGACGAGACCTCCGGGACACCGAGGAGAGATTCCACCTCTACTCGAAGGAAAACAGCGTTTGGAAACTCCTGTGAAAATTTTAGAGTGATCCAACGGTCGGATCAAAAGTTATGGCCCTTTCGAACCGGTACTCTGCTCTGGAGCGACAAGACCTCCGGGACACCGAGGAGAGATTCCACATCTACTGGAAGGAAAACAGCGTCCGGAAACTCTTGTGAAAATTTTATAGTGATCCAACGGTCGGATCAAAAGTTATGGCCCTTTCGAACCGGTACTCTGCTCTGGAGCGACGAGACCTCCGGGACACCGAGGAGAGATTCCACCTCTACTCGAAGGAAAACAGCGTCCGGAAACTCCTGTGAAAATTTTAGAGTGATCCAACGGTCGGATCAAAAGTTATGGCCCTTTCGAACCGGTACTCTGCTCTGGAGCGACGAGACCTCCGGGACACCGAGGAGAGATTCCACATCTACTCCAAGGAAAACAGCGTCCGGAAACTCCTGTGAAAATTTTAGAGTGATCCAACGGTCGGATCAAAAGTTATGGCCCTTTCGAACCGGTACTCTGGTCGGGAGCGACGAGACCTCTGGGACACCGAGGAGAGATTCCACTTCTACTGGAAGGAAAACAGCGTCCGGAAACTCTTGTGAAAATTTTAGTGTGATCCAACGGTCGGATCAAAAGTTATGGCACTTTCGAACCGGTACTCTGCTCTGGAGCGACGAGACTTCCGAGACACCGAGGAGAGATTCCACCTCTACTCGAAGGAAAACAGCGTCCGGAAACTCCTGTGAAAATTTTAGAGTGATCCAACGGTCGGATCAAAAGTTATGGCCCTTTCGAACCGGTACTCTGCTCTGGAGCGACGAGACCTCCGGGACACCGAGGAGAGATTCCACCTCTACTCCAAGGAAAACAGCGTCCGGAAACTCCTTTGAAAATTTTAGAGTGATCCAACGGTCGGATCAAAAGTTATGGCCCTTTCGAACCGGTACTCTGGTCGGGAGCGACGAGACCTCTGGACACCGAGGAGAGATTCCACTTCTACTAGAAGGAAAACAGCGTCCGGAAACTCTTGTGAAAATTTTAGAGTGATCCAACGGTCGGATCAAAAGTTATGGCCCTTTCGAACCGGTACTCTGCTCTGGAGCGACGAGACCTCCGGGACACCGAGGAGAGAATCCACCTCTACTCGAAGGAAAACAGCGTCCGGAAACTCCCGTGAAAATTTTAGAGTGATCCAACGGTCGGATCAAAAGTTATGGCCCTTTCGAACCGCTACTCTGCTCTGGAGCGACGAGACCTCCGGGACACCGAGGAGAGATTCCACCTCTACTCCAAGGAAAACAGCGTCCGGAAACTCCAGTGAAAATTTTAGAGTGATCCAACGGTCGGATCAAAAGTTATGGCCCTTTCGAACCGGTACTCTGGTCGGGAGCGACGAGACCTCCGGGACACCGAGGAGAGATTCCACATCTACTGGAAGGAAAACAGCGTCTGGAAATTCCCGTGAAAATTTTAGAGTGATCCAACGGTCGGATCAAAAGTTATGGCCCTTTCGAACCGGTACTCTGCTCTGGAGCGACGAGACCTCCGGGACACCGAGGAGAGATTCCACCTCTACTCCAAGGAAAACAGCGTCCGGAAACTCCAGTGAAAATTTTAGAGTGATCCAACGGTCGGATCAAAAGTTATGGCCCTTTCGAACCGGTACTCTGGTCGGGAGCGACGAGACTTCCGGGACACCGAGGAGAGATTCCACCTCTACTCCAAGGAAAACAGCGTCCGGAAACTCCAGTGAAAATTTTAGAGTGATCCAACCGTCGGATCAAAAGTTATGGCCCTTTCGAACCGGTACTCTGGTCGGGAGCGACGAGACCTCCGGGACACCGAGGAGAGATTCCACCTCTACTCGAAGGAAAGCAGCGTCCGGAAACTCCCGTGAAAATTTTAGAGTGATCCAACGGTCGGATCAAAAGTTATGGCCCTTTCGAACCGGTACTCTGGTCGGGAGCGACGAGACCTCCGGGACACCGAGGAGAGATTCCACCTCTACTCGAAGGAAAGCAGCGTCCGGAAACTCCTGTGAAAATTTTAGAGTGATCCAACGGTCGGATCAAAAGTTATGGCCCTTTCGAACCGGTACTCTGCTCTGGAGCGACGAGACCTCCGGGACACCGAGGAGAGATTCCACCTCTACTCCAAGGAAAACAGCGTCCGGAAACTCCTGTGAAAATTTTAGAGTGATCCAACGGTCGGATCAAAAGTTATGGCCCTTTCGAACCGGTACTCTGGTCGGGAGCGACGAGACCTCTGGACACCGAGGAGAGATTCCACTTCTACTGGAAGGAAAACAGCGTCCGGAAACTCTTGTGAAAATTTTAGAGTGATCCAACGGTCGGATCAAAAGTTATGGCCCTTTCGAACCGGTACTCTGCTCTGGAGCGACGAGACCTCCGGGACACCGAGGAGAGAATCCACCTCTACTCGAAGGAAAACAGCGTCCGGAAACTCCCGTGAAAATTTTAGAGTGATCCAACGGTCGGATCAAAAGTTATGGCCCTTTCGAACCGGTACTCTGCTCTGGAGCGACGAGACCTCCGGGACACCGAGGAGAGATTCCACCTCTACTCCAAGGAAAACAGCGTCCGGAAACTCCAGTGAAAATTTTAGAGTGATCCAACGGTCGGATCAAAAGTTATGGCCCTTTCGAACCGGTACTCTGGTCGGGAGCGACGAGACCTCCGGGACACCGAGGAGAGATTCCACATCTACTGGAAGGAAAACAGCGTCTGGAAATTCCCGTGAAAATTTTAGAGTGATCCAACGGTCGGATCAAAAGTTATGGCCCTTTCGAACCGGTACTCTGCTCTGGAGCGACGAGACCTCCAGGACACCGAGGAGAGATTCCACCTCTACTCGAAGGAAAACAGCGTGTGGAAACTCCAGTGAAAATTTTAGAGTGATCCAACGGTCGGATCAAAAGTTATGGCCCTTTCGAACCGGTACTCTGGTCGGGAGCGACGAGACTTCCGGGACACCGAGGAGAGATTCCACCTCTACTCCAAGGAAAACAGCGTCCGGAAACTCCAGTGAAAATTTTAGAGTGATCCAACCGTCGGATCAAAAGTTATGGCCCTTTCGAACCGGTACTCTGGTCGGGAGCGACGAGACCTCCGGGACACCGAGGAGAGATTCCACCTCTACTCGAAGGAAAGCAGCGTCCGGAAACTCCCGTGAAAATTTTAGAGTGATCCAACGGTCGGATCAAAAGTTATGCCCCTTTCGAACCGGTACTCTGGTCGGGAGCGACGAGACCTCCGGGACACCGAGGAGAGATTCCACCTCTACTCGAAGGAAAGCAGCGTCCGGAAACTCCTGTGAAAATTTTAGAGTGATCCAACGGTCGGATCAAAAGTTATGGCCCTTTCGAACCGGTACTCTGCTCTGGAGCGACGAGACCTCCAGGACACCGAGGAGAGATTCCACCTCTACTCGAAGGAAAACAGCGTGTGGAAACTCCAGTGAAAATTCTAGAGTGATCCAACGGTCGGATCAAAAGTTATGGCCCTTTCGAACCGGTACTCTGGTCGGGAGCGACGAGACTTCCGGGACACCGAGGAGAGATTCCACTTCTACTGGAAGGAAAACAGCGTCCGGAAACTCCAGTGAAAATTTTAGAGTGATCCAACGGTCGGATCAAAAGTTATGGCCCTTTCGAACCGGTACTCTGGTCGGGAGCGACGAGACCTCCGGGACACCGAGGAGAGATTCCACATCTACTGGAAGGAAAACAGCGTCTGGAAATTCCCGTGAAAATTTTAGAGTGATCCAACGGTCGGATCAAAAGTTATGGCCCTTTCGAACCGGTACTCTGCTCTGGAGCGACGAGACCTCCAGGACACCGAGGAGAGATTCCACCTCTACTCGAAGGAAAACAGCGTGTGGAAACTCCAGTGAAAATTTTAGAGTGATCCAACGGTCGGATCAAAAGTTATGGCCCTTTCGAACCGGTACTCTGGTCGGGAGCGACGAGACTTCCGGGACACCGAGGAGAGATTCCACCTCTACTCCAAGGAAAACAGCGTCCGGAAACTCCAGTGAAAATTTTAGAGTGATCCAACCGTCGGATCAAAAGTTATGGCCCTTTCGAACCGGTACTCTGGTCGGGAGCGACGAGACCTCCGGGACACCGAGATGAGATTCCACCTCTACTCGAAGGAAAGCAGCGTCCGGAAACTCCCGTGAAAATTTTAGAGTGATCCAACGGTCGGATCAAAAGTTATGCCCCTTTCGAACCGGTACTCTGGTCGGGAGCGACGAGACCTCCGGGACACCGAGGAGAGATTCCACCTCTACTCGAAGGAAAGCAGCGTCCGGAAACTCCTGTGAAAATTTTAGAGTGATCCAACGGTCGGATCAAAAGTTATGGCCCTTTCGAACCGGTACTCTGCTCTGGAG
The DNA here is from genome assembly GCF_951802175.1 of Populus nigra. Lineage (NCBI taxonomy): Eukaryota > Viridiplantae > Streptophyta > Magnoliopsida > Malpighiales > Salicaceae > Populus > Populus nigra. Next base: position 3,537,922 of record NC_084853.1, read on the forward strand.
CGACGAGACCTCCAGGACACCGAGGAGAGATTCCACCTCTACTCGAAGGAAAACAGCGTGTGGAAACTCCAGTGAAAATTTTAGAGTGATCCAACGGTCGGATCAAAAGTTATGGCCCTTTCGAACCGGTACTCTGGTCGGGAGCGACGAGACTTCCGGGACACCGAGGAGAGATTCCACTTCTACTGGAAGGAAAACAGCGTCCGGAAACTCCAGTGAAAATTTTAGAGTGATCCAACGGTCGGATCAAAAGTTATGGCCCTTTCGAACCGGTACTCTGGTCGGGAGCGACGAGACCTCCGGGACACCGAGGAGAGATTCCACCTCTACTCGAAGGAAAGCAGCGTCCGGAAACTCCCGTGAAAATTTTAGAGTGATCCAACGGTCGGATCAAAAGTTATGGCCCTTTCGAACCGGTACTCTGGTCGGGAGCGACGAGACCTCCGGGACACCGAGGAGAGATTCCACCTCTACTCGAAGGAAAGCAGCGTCCGGAAACTCCTGTGAAAATTTTAGAGTGATCCAACGGTCGGATCAAAAGTTATGGCCCGTTCGAACCGCTACTCTGGTCGGGAGCGACGAGACCTCCGGGACACCGAGGAGAGATTCCACCTCTACTCGAAGGAAAACAGCGTGTGGAAACTCCAGTGAAAATTTTAGAGTGATCCAACGGTCGGATCAAAAGTTATGGCCCTTTCGAACCGGTACTCTGGTCGGGAGCGACGAGACTTCCGGGACACCGAGGAGAGATTCCACCTCTACTCCAAGGAAAACAGCGTCCGGAAACTCCAGTGAAAATTTTAGAGTGATCCAACCGTCGGATCAAAAGTTATGGCCCTTTCGAATCGGTACTCTGGTCGGGAGCGACGAGACCTCCGGGACACCGAGGAGAGATTCCACCTCTACTCGAAGGAAAGCAGCGTCCGGAAACTCCCGTGAAAATTTTAGAGTGATCCAACGGTCGGATCAAAAGTTATGGCCCTTTCGAACCGGTACTCTGGTCGGGAGCGACGAGACCTCCGGGACACCGAGGAGAGATTCCACCTCTACTCGAAGGAAAGCAGCGTCCGGAAACTCCTGTGAAAATTTTAGAGTGATCCAACGGTCGGATCAAAAGTTATGGCCCGTTCGAACCGGTACTCTGGTCGGGAGCGACGAGACCTCTGGGACACCGAGGAGAGATTCCACCTCTACTGGAAGGAAAACAGCGTCCGGAAACTCTTGTGAAAATTTTAGTGTGATCCAACGGTCGGATCAAAAGTTATGGCCCTTTCGAACCGGTACTCTGCTCTGGAGCGACGAGACCTCCGGGACACCGAGGAGAGATTCCACCTCTACTCGAAGGAAAACAGCGTCCGGAAACTCCTGTGAAAATTTTAGAGTGATCCAACGGTCGGATCAAAAGTTATGGCCCTTTCGAACCGGTACTCTGCACTGGAGCGACGAGACCTCCGGGACACCGAGGAGAGATTCCACATCTACTCCAAGGAAAACAGCGTCCGGAAACTCCTGTGAAAATTTTAGAGTGATCCAACGGTCGGATCAAAAGTTATGGCCCTTTCGAACCGGTACTCTGCTCTGGAGCGACGAGACCTCCGGGACACCGAGGAGAGATTCCACCTCTACTCGAAGGAAAACAGCGTCCGGAAACACCTGTGAAAATTTTAGTGTGATCCAACGGTCGGATCAAAAGTTATGGCCCGTTCGAACCGGTACTCTGGTCGGCAGCGACGAGACTTCCGGGACACCGAGGAGAGATTCCACTTCTACTCGAAGGAAAGCAGCGTCCGGAAACTCTTGTGAAAATTTTAGAGTGATCCAACGGTCGGATCAAAAGTTATGGCCCTTTCGAACCGGTACTCTGCTCTGGAGCGACGAGACCTCCGGGACACCGAGGAGAGATTCCACCTCTACTCCAAGGAAAACAGCGTCCGGAAACTCCTGTGAAAATTTTAGAGTGATCCAACGGTCGGATCAAAAGTTATGGCCCTTTCGAACCGGTACTCTGCTCTGGAGCGACGAGACCTCCGGGACACCGAGGAGAGATTCCACCTCTACTCCAAGTAAAACAGCGTCCGGAAACTCCTGTGAAAATTTTAGAGTGATCCAACGGTCGGATCAAAAGTTATGGCCCTTTCGAACCGGTACTCTGGTCGGGAGCGACGAGACCTCTGGACACCGAGGAGAGATTCCACTTCTACTCGAAGGAAAGCAGCGTCCGGAAACTCTTGTGAAAATTTTAGAGTGATCCAACGGTCGGATCAAAAGTTATGGCCCTTTCGAACCGGTACTCGGGTCTGGAGCGACGAGACCTCCGGGACACCGAGGAGAGAATCCACCTCTACTCGAAGGAAAACAGCGTCCGGAAACTCCCGTGAAAATTTTAGAGTGATCCAACGGTCGGATCAAAAGTTATGGCCCTTTCGAACCGCTACTCTGCTCTGGAGCGACGAGACCTCCGGGACACCGAGGAGAGATTCCACCTCTACTCCAAGGAAAACAGCGTCCGGAAACTCCTGTGAAAATTTTAGAGTGATCCAACGGTCGGATCAAAAGTTATGGCCCTTTCGAACCGGTACTCTGGTCGGGAGCGACGAGACCTCTGGACACCGAGGAGAGATTCCACTTCTACTGGAAGGAAAACAGCGTCCGGAAACTCTTGTGAAAATTTTAGAGTGATCCAACGGTCGGATCAAAAGTTATGGCCCTTTCGAACCGGTACTCTGGTCGGGAGCGACGAGACCTCCGGGACACCGAGGAGAGATTCCACCTCTACTCGAAGGAAAACAGCGTCCGGAAACTCCCGTGAAAATTTTAGAGTGATCCAACGGTCGGATCAAAAGTTATGGCCCTTTCGAACCGCTACTCTGCTCTGTAGCGACGAGACCTCCGGGACACCGAGGAGAGATTCCACCTCTACTCCAAGGAAAACAGCGTCCGGAAACTCCTGTGAAAATTTTAGAGTGATCCAACGGTCGGATCAAAAGTTATGGCCCTTTCGAACCGGTACTCTGGTCGGGAGCGACGAGACCTCCGGGACACCGAGGAGAGATTCCACCTCTACTCGAAGGAAAACAGCGTCCGGAAACTCCCGTGAAAATTTTAGAGTGATCCAACGGTGGGATCAAAAGTTATGGCCCTTTCGAACCGCTACTCTGCTCTGTAGCGACGAGACCTCCGGGACACCGAGGAGAGATTCCACGTCTACTCGAAGGAAAACAGCGTCCGGAAACTCTTGTGAAAATTTTAGAGTGATCCAACGGTCGGATCAAAAGTTATGGCCCTTTCGAACCGGTACTCTGGTCGGGAGCGACGAGACCTCTGGACACCGAGGAGAGATTCCACTTCTACTGGAAGGAAAACAGCGTCCGGAAACTCTTGTGAAAATTTTAGAGTGATCCAACGGTCGGATCAAAAGTTATGGCCCTTTCGAACCGGTACTCTGGTCGGGAGCGACGAGACCTCCGGGACACCGAGGAGAGATTCCACCTCTACTCGAAGGAAAACAGCGTCCGGAAACTCCCGTGAAAATTTTAGAGTGATCCAACGGTCGGATCAAAAGTTATGGCCCTTTCGAACCGCTACTCTGCTCTGTAGCGACGAGACCTCCGGGACACCGAGGAGAGATTCCACCTCTACTCCAAGGAAAACAGCGTCCGGAAACTCCTGTGAAAATTTTAGAGTGATCCAACGGTCGGATCAAAAGTTATGGCCCTTTCGAACCGGTACTCTGGTCGGGAGCGACGAGACCTCCGGGACACCGAGGAGAGATTCCACCTCTACTCGAAGGAAAACAGCGTCCGGAAACTCCCGTGAAAATTTTAGAGTGATCCAACGGTGGGATCAAAAGTTATGGCCCTTTCGAACCGCTACTCTGCTCTGTAGCGACGAGACCTCCGGGACACCGAGGAGAGATTCCACGTCTACTCGAAGGAAAACAGCGTCCGGAAACTCTTGTGAAAATTTTAGAGTGATCCAACGGTCGGATCAAAAGTTATGGCCCTTTCGAACCGGTACTCTGGTCGGGAGCGACGAGACCTCTGGACACCGAGGAGAGATTCCACTTCTACTGGAAGGAAAACAGCGTCCGGAAACTCTTGTGAAAATTTTAGAGTGATCCAACGGTCGGATCAAAAGTTATGGCCCTTTCGAACCGGTACTCTAGTCGGGAGCGACGAGACCTCTGGGACACCGAGGAGAGATTCCACTTCTACTGGAAGTAAAACAGCGTCCGGAAACTCTTGTGAAAATTTTAGTGTGATCCAACGGTCGGATCAAAAGTTATGGCCCTTTCGAACCGGTACTCTGCTCTGGAGCGACGAGACCTCCAGGACACCGAGGAGAGATTCCACCTCTACTCGAAGGAAAACAGCGTCCGGAAACTCCTGTGAAAATTTTAGTGTGATCCAACGGTCGGATCAAAAGTTATGGCCCGTTCGAACCGGTACTCTGGTCGGCAGCGACGAGACTTCCGGGACACCGAGGAGAGATTCCACTTCTACTCGAAGGAAAGCAGCGTCCGGAAACTCTTGTGAAAATTTTAGAGTGATCCAACGGTCGGATCAAAAGTTATGGCCCTTTCGAACCGGTACTCTGGTCGGCAGCGACGAGACTTCCGGGACACCGAGGAGAGATTCCACTTCTACTCGAAGGAAAGCAGCGTCCGGAAACTCTTGTGAAAATTTTAGAGTGATCCAACGGTCGGATCAAAAGTTATGGCCCTTTCGAACCGGTACTCTGGTCGGCAGCGACGAGACTTCCGGGACACCGAGGAGAGATTCCACTTCTACTCGAAGGAAAGCAGCGTCCGGAAACTCCTGTGAAAATTTTAGAGTGATCCAACGGTCGGATCAAAAGTTATGGCCCTTTCGAACCGGTACTCTGGTCGGGAGCGACGAGACCTCTGGACACCGAGGAGAGATTCCACTTCTACTCGAAGGAAAGCAGCGTCCGGAAACTCTTGTGAAAATTTTAGAGTGATCCAACGGTCGGATCAAAAGTTATGGCCCTTTCGAACCGGTACTCGGGTCTGGAGCGACGAGACCTCCGGGACACCGAGGAGAGAATCCACCTCTACTCGAAGTAAAACAGCGTCCGGAAACTCCCGTGAAAATTTTAGAGTGATCCAACGGTCGGATCAAAAGTTATGGCCCTTTCGAACCGCTACTCTGCTCTGGAGCGACGAGACCTCCGGGACACCGAGGAGAGATTCCACCTCTACTCCAAGGAAAACAGCGTCCGGAAACTCCTGTGAAAATTTTAGAGTGATCCAACGGTCGGATCAAAAGTTATGGCCCTTTCGAACCGGTACTCTGGTCGGGAGCGACGAGACCTCTGGACACCGAGGAGAGATTCCACTTCTACTGGAAGGAAAACAGCGTCCGGAAACTCTTGTGAAAATTTTAGAGTGATCCAACGGTCGGATCAAAAGTTATGGCCCTTTCGAACCGGTACTCTGGTCGGGAGCGACGAGACCTCCGGGACACCGAGGAGAGATTCCACCTCTACTCGAAGGAAAACAGCGTCCGGAAACTCCCGTGAAAATTTTAGAGTGATCCAACGGTCGGATCAAAAGTTATGGCCCTTTCGAACCGCTACTCTGCTCTGTAGCGACGAGACCTCCGGGACACCGAGGAGAGATTCCACCTCTACTCCAAGGAAAACAGCGTCCGGAAACTCCTGTGAAAATTTTAGAGTGATCCAACGGTCGGATCAAAAGTTATGGCCCTTTCGAACCGGTACTCTGGTCGGGAGCGACGAGACCTCCGGGACACCGAGGAGAGATTCCACCTCTACTCGAAGGAAAACAGCGTCCGGAAACTCCCGTGAAAATTTTAGAGTGATCCAACGGTGGGATCAAAAGTTATGGCCCTTTCGAACCGCTACTCTGCTCTGTAGCGACGAGACCTCCGGGACACCGAGGAGAGATTCCACGTCTACTCGAAGGAAAACAGCGTCCGGAAACTCTTGTGAAAATTTTAGAGTGATCCAACGGTCGGATCAAAAGTTATGGCCCTTTCGAACCGGTACTCTGGTCGGGAGCGACGAGACCTCTGGACACCGAGGAGAGATTCCACTTCTACTGGAAGGAAAACAGCGTCCGGAAACTCTTGTGAAAATTTTAGAGTGATCCAACGGTCGGATCAAAAGTTATGGCCCTTTCGAACCGGTACTCTGGTCGGGAGCGACGAGACCTCTGGGACACCGAGGAGAGATTCCACTTCTACTGGAAGTAAAACAGCGTCCGGAAACTCTTGTGAAAATTTTAGTGTGATCCAACGGTCGGATCAAAAGTTATGGCCCTTTCGAACCGGTACTCTGCTCTGGAGCGACGAGACCTCCAGGACACCGAGGAGAGATTCCACCTCTACTCGAAGGAAAACAGCGTCCGGAAACTCCTGTGAAAATTTTAGTGTGATCCAACGGTCGGATCAAAAGTTATGGCCCGTTCGAACCGGTACTCTGGTCGGCAGCGACGAGACTTCCGGGACACCGAGGAGAGATTCCACTTCTACTCGAAGGAAAGCAGCGTCCGGAAACTCTTGTGAAAATTTTAGAGTGATCCAACGGTCGGATCAAAAGTTATGGCCCTTTCGAACCGGTACTCTGCTCTGGAGCGACGAGACCTCCGGGACACCGAGGAGAGATTCCACCTCTACTCCAAGGAAAACAGCGTCCGGAAACTCCTGTGAAAATTTTAGAGTGATCCAACGGTCGGATCAAAAGTTATGGCCCTTTCGAACCGGTACTCTGCTCTGGAGCGACGAGACCTCCGGGACACCGAGGAGAGATTCCACCTCTACTCCAAGTAAAACAGCGTCCGGAAACTCCTGTGAAAATTTTAGAGTGATCCAACGGTCGGATCAAAAGTTATGGCCCTTTCGAACCGGTACTCTGGTCGGGAGCGACGAGACCTCTGGACACCGAGGAGAGATTCCACTTCTACTCGAAGGAAAGCAGCGTCCGGAAACTCTTGTGAAAATTTTAGAGTGATCCAACGGTCGGATCAAAAGTTATGGCCCTTTCGAACCGGTACTCGGGTCTGGAGCGACGAGACCTCCGGGACACCGAGGAGAGAATCCACCTCTACTCGAAGGAAAACAGCGTCCGGAAACTCCCGTGAAAATTTTAGAGTGATCCAACGGTCGGATCAAAAGTTATGGCCCTTTCGAACCGCTACTCTGCTCTGGAGCGACGAGACCTCCGGGATACCGAGGAGAAATTCCACCTCTACTCCAAGGAAAACAGCGTCCGGAAACTCCAGTGAAAATTTTAGAGTGATCCAACGGTCGGATCAAAAGTTATGGCCCTTTCGAACCGGTACTCTGGTCGGGAGCGACGAGACCTCTGGACACCGAGGAGAGATTCCACTTCTACTGGAAGGAAAACAGCGTCCGGAAACTCTTGTGAAAATTTTAGAGTGATCCAACGGTCGGATCAAAAGTTATGGCCCTTTCGAACCGGTACTCTGGTCGGGAGCGACGAGACCTCCGGGACACCGAGGAGAGATTCCACCTCTACTCGAAGGAAAACAGCGTCCGGAAACTCCCGTGAAAATTTTAGAGTGATCCAACGGTCGGATCAAAAGTTATGGCCCTTTCGAACCGCTACTCTGCTCTGTAGCGACGAGACCTCCGGGACACCGAGGAGAGATTCCACCTCTACTCGAAGGAAAACAGCGTCCGGAAACTCCTGTGAAAATTTTAGAGTGATCCAACGGTCGGATCAAAAGTTATGGCCCTTTCGAACCGGTACTCTGGTCGGGAGCGACGAGACCTCCGGGACACCGAGGAGAGATTCCACCTCTACTCGAAGGAAAACAGCGTCCGGAAACTCCTGTGAAAATTTTAGAGTGATCCAACGGTCGGATCAAAAGTTATGGCCCTTTCGAACCGGTACTCTGGTCGGGAGCGACGAGACCTCCGGGACACCGAGGAGAGATTCCACCTCTACTCAAAGGAAAACAGCGTCCGGAAACTCCTGTGAAAATTTTAGTGTGATCCAACGGTCGGATCAAAAGTTATGGCACTTTCGAACCGGTACTCTGCTCTGGAGCGACGAGACCTCCGGGACACCGAGGAGAGATTCCACCTCTACTCGAAGGAAAACAGCGTCCGGAAACTCCTGTGAAAATTTTAGAGTGATCCAACGGTCGGATCAAAAGTTATGGCCCTTTCGAACCGGTACTCTGCTCTGGAGCGACGAGACCTCCGGGACACCGAGGAGAGATTCCACCTCTACTCCAAGGAAAACAGCGTCCGGAAACTCCTGTGAAAATTTTAGAGTGATCCAACGGTCGGATCAAAAGTTATGGCCCTTTCGAACCGGTACTCTGGTCGGGAGCGACGAGACTTCCGGGACACCGAGGAGAGATTCCACCTCTACTGGAAGGAAAACAGCGTCCGGAAACTCCAGTGAAAATTTTAGAGTGATCCAACCGTCGGATCAAAAGTTATGGCCCTTTCGAACCGGTACTCTACTCTGGAGCGACGAGACCTCCGGGACACCGAGGAGAGAATCCACCTCTACTCGAAGGAAAACAGCGTCCGGAAACTCCCGTGAAAATTTTAGAGTGATCCAACGGTCGGATCAAAAGTTATGGCCCTTTCGAACCGCTACTCTGGTCGGCAGCGACGAGACCTCCGGGACACCGAGGAGAGATTCCACCTCTACTCCAAGGAAAGCAGCGTCCGGAAACTCCAGTGAAAATTTTAGAGTGATCCAACGGTCGGATCAAAAGTTATGGCCCGTTCGAACCGGTACTCTGGTCGGGAGCGACGAGACCTCCGGGACACCGAGGAGAGATTCCACCTCTACTCGAAGGAAAACAGCGTCCGGAAACACCTGTGAAAATTTTAGAGTGATCCAACGGTCGGATCAAAAGTTATGGCCCTTTCGAACCGGTACTCTGGTCTGGAGCGACGAGACCTCCGGGACACCGAGGAGAGAATCCACCTCTACTCGAAGGAAAACAGCGTCCGGAAACTCCCGTGAAAATTTTAGAGTGATCCAACGGTCGGATCAAAAGTTATGGCCCTTTCGAACCGGTACTCTGCTCTGTAGCGACGAGACCTCCGGGACACCGAGGAGAGATTCCACCTCTACTCCAAGGAAAACAGCGTCCGGAAACTCCAGTGAAAATTTTAGAGTGATCCAACGGTCGGATCAAAAGTTATGGCCCTTTCGAACCGGTACTCTGGTCGGGAGCGACGAGACCTCCGGGACACCGAGGAGAGATTCCACCTCTACTCGAAGGAAAGCAGCGTCCGGAAACTCCCGTGAAAATTTTAGAGTGATCCAACGGTCGGATCAAAAGCTATGGCCCTTTCGAACCGGTACTCAGTTCGGCAGCGACGAGACTTCCGGGACACCGAGGAGAGATTCCACTTCTACTCGAAGGAAAGCAGCGTCCGGAAACTCTTGTGAAAATTTTAGAGTGATCCAACGGTCGGATCAAAAGTTATGGCCCTTTCGAAGCGGTACTCGGGTCTGGAGCGACGAGACCTCCGGGACACCGAGGAGAGATTCCACCTCTACTCGAAGGAAAACAGCGTTTGGAAACTCCTGTGAAAATTTTAGAGTGATCCAACGGTCGGATCAAAAGTTATGGCCCTTTCGAACCGGTACTCTGGTCTGGAGCGACGAGACCTCCGGGACACCGAGGAGCGATTCCCCATCTACTCCAAGTAAAACAGCGTCCGGAAATTCCTGTGAAAATTTTAGAGTGATCCAACGGTCAGATCAAAAGTTATGGCCCTTTCGAACCGGTACTCTGGTCGGCAGCGACGAGACTTCCGGGACACCGAGGAGAGATTCCACTTCTACTCGAAGGAAAGCAGCGTCCGGAAACTCTTGTGAAAATTTTAGAGTGATCCAACGGTCGGATCAAAAGTTATGGCCCTTTCGAAGCGGTACTCGGGTCTGGAGCGACGAGACCTCCGGGACACCGAGGAGAGATTCCACCTCTACTCGAAGGAAAACAGCGTTTGGAAACTCCTGTGAAAATTTTAGAGTGATCCAACGGTCGGATCAAAAGTTATGGCCCTTTCGAACCGGTACTCTGGTCTGGAGCGACGAGACCTCCGGGACACCGAGGAGCGATTCCCCATCTACTCCAAGTAAAACAGCGTCCGGAAATTCCTGTGAAAATTTTAGAGTGATCCAACGGTCAGATCAAAAGTTATGGCCCTTTCGAACCGGTACTCTGGTCGGCAGCGACGAGACTTCCGGGACACCGAGGAGAGATTCCACTTCTACTCGAAGGAAAGCAGCGTCCGGAAACTCTTGTGAAAATTTTAGAGTGATCCAACGGTCGGATCAAAAGTTATGGCCCTTTCGAAGCGGTACTCGGGTCTGGAGCGACGAGACCTCCGGGACACCGAGGAGAGATTCCTCCTCTACTCGAAGGAAAACAACGTTTGGAAACTCCTGTGAAAATTTTAGAGTGATCCAACGATCGGATCAAAAGTTATGGCCCTTTCGAACCGGTACTCTACTCTGGAGCGACGAGACCTCCGGGACACCGAGGAGAGATTCCACCTCTACTCGAAGGAAAACAGCGTCCGGAAACTCCTGTGAAAATTTTAGAGTGATCCAACGGTGGGATCAAAAGTTATGGCCCGTTCGAACCGGTACTCTGGTCGGGAGCGACGAGACCTCCGGGACACCGAGGAGAGATTCCACCTCTACTCGAAGGAAACCAGCGTCCGGAAACTCCTGTGAAAATTTTAGAGTGATCCAACGGTCGGATCAAAAGTTATGGCCCTTTCGAACCGGTACTCTGCTCTGGAGCGACGAGACCTCCGGGACACCGAGGAGAGATTCCACCTCTACTCCAAGGAAAACAGCGTCCGGAAACTCCTGTGAAAATTTTAGAGTGATCCAACGGTCGGATCAAAAGTTATGGCCCTTTCGAACCGGTACTCTGGTCGGGAGAGACGAGACCTCCGGGACACCGAGGAGAGATTCCACATCTACTGGAAGGAAAACAGCGTCCGGAAACTCTTGTGAAAATTTTATAGTGATCCAACGGTCGGATCAAAAGTTATGGCCCTTTCGAACCAGTACTCTGCTCTGGAGCGACGAGACCTCCGGGACACCGAGGAGAGATTCCACCTCTACTCGAAGGAAAACAGCGTCCGGAAACTCCTGTGAAAATTTTAGAGTGATCTAACGGTCGGATCAAAAGTTATGGCCCGTTCGAATCGGTACTCTGGTCGGGAGCGACGAGACCTCCGGGACACCGAGGAGAGATTCCACCTCTACTCCAAGGAAAACAGCGTCCGGAAACTCCTGTGAAAATTTTAGAGTGATCCAACGGTCGGATCAAAAGTTATGGCCCTTTCGAACCGGTACTCTGGTCTGGAGCGACGAGACCTCCGGGACACCGAGGAGAGATTCCACTTCTACTGGAAGGAAAACAGCGTCTGGAAACTCCTGTGAAAATTTTAGAGTGATCCAACCGTCGGATCAAAAGTTATGGCCCTTTCGAAAGGTACTCTGCTCTGGAGCGACGAGACCTCCGGGACACCGAGGAGAGAATCCACCTCTACTCGAAGGAAAACAGCGTCCGGAAACTCCCGTGAAAATTTTAGAGTGATCCAACGGTGGGATCAAAAGTTATGGCCCTTTCGAACCGCTACTCTGCTCTGTAGCGACGAGACCTCCGGGACACCGAGGAGAGATTCCACCTCTACTCGAAGGAAAACAGCGTCCGGAAACTCTTGTGAAAATTTTAGAGTGATCCAACGGTCGGATCAAAAGTTATGGCCCTTTCGAACCGGTACTCTGGTCGGGAGCGACGAGACCTCTGGACACCGAGGAGAGATTCCACTTCTACTGGAAGGAAAACAGCGTCCGGAAACTCTTGTGAAAATTTTAGAGTGATCCAACGGTCGGATCAAAAGTTATGGCCCTTTCGAACCGGTACTCTGGTCGGGAGCGACGAGACCTCTGGGACACCGAGGAGAGATTCCACTTCTACTGGAAGGAAAACAGCGTCCGGAAACTCTTGTGAAAATTTTAGTGTGATCCAGCGGTCGGATCAAAAGTTATGGCCCTTTCGAACCGGTACTCTGCTCTGGAGCGACGAGACCTCCGGGACACCGAGGAGAGATTCCACCTCTACTCCAAGGAAAACAGCGTCCGGAAACTCCTGTGAAAATTTTAGAGTGATCCAACGGTCGGATCAAAAGTTATGGCCCTTTCGAACCGGTACTCTGCTCTGGAGCGACGAGACCTCCGGGACACCGAGGAGAGATTCCACCTCTACTCCAAGGAAAACAGCGTCCGGAAACTCCTGTGAAAATTTTAGAGTGATCCAACGGTCGGATCAAAAGTTATGGCCCTTTCAAACCGGTACTCTGGTCGGGAGCGACGAGACCTCTGGACACCGAGGAGAGATTCCACTTCTACTGGAAGGAAAACAGCGTCCGGAAACTCTTGTGAAAATTTTAGAGTGATCCAACGGTCGGATCAAAAGTTATGGCCCTTTCGAACCGGTACTCTGCTCTGGAGCGACGAGACCTCCGGGACACCGAGGAGAGAATCCACCTCTACTCGAAGGAAAACAGCGTCCGGAAACTCCCGTGAAAATTTTAGAGTGATCCAACGGTCGGATCAAAAGTTATGGCCCTTTCGAACCGCTACTCTGCTCTGTAGCGACGAGACCTCCGGGACACCGAGGAGAGATTCCACCTCTACTCCAAGGAAAACAGCGTCCGGAAACTCCAGTGAAAATTTTAGAGTGATCCAACGGTCGGATCAAAAGTTATGGCCCTTTCGAACCGGTACTCTGGTCGGGAGCGACGAGACCTCCGGACACCGAGGAGAGATTCCACTTCTACTGGAAGGAAAACAGCGTCCGGAAACTCTTGTGAAAATTTTAGAGTGATCCAACGGTCGGATCAAAAGTTATGGCCCTTTCGAACCGGTACTCTGGTCGGGAGCGACGAGACCTCTGGGACACCGAGGAGAGATTCCACTTCTACTGGAAGGAAAACAGCGTCCGGAAACTCTTGTGAAAATTTTAGTGTGATCCAACGGTCGGATCAAAAGTTATGGCCCTTTCGAACCGGTACTCTGGTCTGGAGCGACGAGACCTCCGGGACACCGAGGAGAGATTCCACCTCTACTCGAAGGAAAACAGCGTCCGGAAACTCCTGTGAAAATTTTAGAGTGATCCAACGGTCGGATCAAAAGTTATGGCCCTTTCGAACCGGTACTCTGCTCTGTAGCGACGAGACCTCCGGGACACCGAGGAGAGATTCCACCTCTACTCCAAGGAAAACAGCGTCCGGAAACTCTTGTGAAAATTTTAGAGTGATCCAACGGTCGGATCAAAAGTTATGGCCCTTTCGAACCGGTACTCTGGTCGGGAGCGACGAGACCTCTGGGACACCGAGGAGAGATTCCACTTCTACTGGAAGGAAAACAGCGTCCGGAAACTCTTGTGAAAATTTTAGTGTGATCCAACGGTCGGATCAAAAGTTATGGCCCTTTCGAACCGGTACTCTGCTCTGGAGCGACGAGACCTCTGGGACACCGAGGAGAGATTCCACTTCTACTCGAAGGAAAACAGCGTCCGGAAACTCTTGTGAAAATTTTAGTGTGATCCAGCGGTCGGATCAAAAGTTATGGCCCTTTCGAACCGGTACTCTGCTCTGGAGCGACGAGACCTCCGGGACACCGAGGAGAGATTCCACCTCTACTCCAAGGAAAACAGCGTCCGGAAACTCCTGTGAAAATTTTAGAGTGATCCAACGGTCGGATCAAAAGTTATGGCCCTTTCGAACCGGTACTCTGCTCTGGAGCGACGAGACCTCCGGGTCACCGAGGAGAGATTCCACCTCTACTCCAAGGAAAACAGCGTCCGGAAACTCCTGTGAAAATTTTAGAGTGATCCAACGGTCGGATCAAAAGTTATGGCCCTTTCAAACCGGTACTCTGGTCGGGAGCGACGAGACCTCTGGACACCGAGGAGAGATTCCACTTCTACTGGAAGGAAAACAGCGTCCGGAAACTCTTGTGAAAATTTTAGAGTGATCCAACGGTCGGATCAAAAGTTATGGCCCTTTCGAACCGGTACTCTGCTCTGGAGCGACGAGACCTCCGGGACACCGAGGAGAGAATCCACCTCTACTCGAAGGAAAACAGCGTCCGGAAACTCCCGTGAAAATTTTAGAGTGATCCAACGGTCGGATCAAAAGTTATGGCCCTTTCGAACCGCTACTCTGCTCTGTAGCGACGAGACCTCCGGGACACCGAGGAGAGATTCCACCTCTACTCCAAGGAAAACAGCGTCCGGAAACTCCAGTGAAAATTTTAGAGTGATCCAACGGTCGGATCAAAAGTTATGGCCCTTTCGAACCGGTACTCTGGTCGGGAGCGACGAGACCTCCGGACACCGAGGAGAGATTCCACTTCTACTGGAAGGAAAACAGCGTCCGGAAACTCTTGTGAAAATTTTAGAGTGATCCAACGGTCGGATCAAAAGTTATGGCCCTTTCGAACCGGTACTCTGGTCGGGAGCGACGAGACCTCTGGGACACCGAGGAGAGATTCCACTTCTACTGGAAGGAAAACAGCGTCCGGAAACTCTTGTGAAAATTTTAGTGTGATCCAACGGTCGGATCAAAAGTTATGGCCCTTTCGAACCGGTACTCTGCTCTGGAGCGACGAGACCTCCGGGACACCGAGGAGAGATTCCACCTCTACTCGAAGGAAAACAGCGTCCGGAAACTCCTGTGAAAATTTTAGAGTGATCCAACGGTCGGATCAAAAGTTATGGCCCTTTCGAACCGGTACTCTGCTCTGTAGCGACGAGACCTCCGGGACACCGAGGAGAGATTCCACCTCTACTCCAAGGAAAACAGCGTCCGGAAACTCCTGTGAAAATTTTAGAGTGATCCAACGGTCGGATCAAAAGTTATGGCCCTTTCGAACCGGTACTCTGGTCGGGAGCGACGAGACCTCTGGGACACCGAGGAGAGATTCCACTTCTACTGGAAGGAAAACAGCGTCTGGAAACTCTTGTGAAAATTTTAGTGTGATCCAACGGTCGGATCAAAAGTTATGGCACTTTCGAACCGGTACTCTGCTCTGGAGCGACGAGACTTCCGGGACACCGAGGAGAGATTCCACCTCTACTCGAAGGAAAACAGCGTCCGGAAACTCCTGTGAAAATTTTAGAGTGATCCAACGGTCGGATCAAAAGTTATGGCCCTTTCGAACCGGTACTCTGCTCTGGAGCGACGAGACTTCCGGGACACCGAGGAGAGATTCCACCTCTACTCGAAGGAAAACAGCGTCCGGAAACTCCTGTGAAAATTTTAGAGTGATCCAACGGTCGGATCAAAAGTTATGGCCCTTTCGAACCGGTACTCTGCTCTAGAGCGACGAGGCCTCCGGGACACCGAGGAGAGATTCCACCTCTACTCCAAGTAAAACAGCGTCCGGAAACTCCTGTGAAAATTTTAGAGTGATCCAACGGTCGGATCAAAAGTTATGGCCCTTTCGAACCGGTACTCTGGTCGGGAGCGACGAGACCTCTGGACACCGAGGAGAGATTCCACTTCTACTGGAAGGAAAACAGCGTCCGGAAACTCTTGTGAAAATTTTAAAGTGATCCAACGGTCGGATCAAAAGTTATGGCCCTTTCGAATCGGTACTCTGCTCTGGAGCGACGAGACCTCCGGGACACCGAGGAGAGAATCCACCTCTACTCGAAGGAAAACAGCGTCCGGAAACTCCCGTGAAAATTTTAGAGTGATCCAACGGTCGGATCAAAAGTTATGGCCCTTTCGAACCGCTACTCTGCTCTGGAGCGACGAGACCTCCGGGACACCGAGGAGAGATTCCACCTCTACTCCAAGGAAAACAGCGTCCGGAAACTCCTGTGAAAATTTTAGAGTGATCCAACGGTCGGATCAAAAGTTATGGCCCTTTCGAACCGGTACTCTAGTCGGGAGCGACGAGACCTCCGGGACACCGAGGAGAGATTCCACATCTACTGGAAGGAAAACAGCGTCTGGAAATTCCCGTGAAAATTTTAGAGTGATCCAACGGTCGGATCAAAAGTTATGGCCCTTTCGAACCGGTACTCTGCTCTGGAGCGAGGAGACCTCCGGGACACCGAGGAGAGATTCCACCTCTACTCGAAGGAAAACAGCGTGTGGAAACTCCAGTGAAAATTTTAGAGTGATCCAACGGTCGGATCAAAAGTTATGGCCCTTTCGAACCGGTACTCTGGTCGGGAGCGACGAGACTTCCGGGACACCGAGGAGAGATTCCACCTCTACTCCAAGGAAAACAGCGTCCGGAAACTCCAGTGAAAATTTTAGAGTGATCCAACCGTCGGATCAAAAGTTATGGCCCTTTCGAACCGGTACTCTGGTCGGGAGCGACGAGACCTCCGGGACACCGAGGAGAGATTCCACCTCTACTCGAAGGAAAGCAGCGTCCGGAAACTCCCGTGAAAATTTTAGAGTGATCCAACGGTCGGATCAAAAGTTATGGCCCTTTCGAACCGGTACTCTGGTCGGGAGCGACGAGACCTCCGGGACACCGAGGAGAGATTCCACCTCTACTCGAAGGAAAGCAGCGTCCGGAAACTCCTGTGAAAATTTTAGAGTGATCCAGGTCGGATCAAAAGTTATGGCCCATTCGAACCGGTACTCTGGTCGGGAGCGACGAGACCTCCGGGACACCGAAGAGAGATTCCACCTCTACTCGAAGGAAAAGAGCGTCCGGAAACACCTGTGAAAATTTTAGAGTGATCCAACGGTCGGATCAAAAGTTATGGCCCTTTCGAACCGGTACTCTGGTCTGGAGCGACGAGACCTCCGGGACACCGAGGAGAGATTCCACCTCTACTCGAAGGAAAACAGCGTTTGGAAACTCCTGTGAAAATTTTAGAGTGATCCAACGGTCGGATCAAAAGTTATGGCCCTTTCGAACCGGTACTCTGCTCTGGAGCGACGAGACCTCCGGGACACCGAGGAGAGATTCCACCTCTACTCGAAGGAAAACAGCGTCCGGAAACTCTTGTGAAAATTTTATAGTGATCCAACGGTCGGATCAAAAGTTATGGCCCTTTCGAACCGGTACTCTGCTCTGGAGCGACGAGACCTCCGGGACACCGAGGAGAGATTCCACCTCTACTCGAAGGAAAACAGCGTCCGGAAACTCCTGTGAAAATTTTAGAGTGATCCAACGGTCGGATCAAAAGTTATGGCCCGTTCGAACCGGTACTCTGGTCGGCAGCGACGAGACTTCCGGGACACCGAGGAGAGATTCCACTTCTACTCGAAGGAAAGCAGCGTCCGGAAACTCTTGTGAAAATTTTAGAGTGATCCAACGGTCGGATCAAAAGTTATGGCCCTTTCGAACCGGTACTCTGCTCTGGAGCGACGAGACCTCCGGGACACCGAGGAGAGAATCCACCTCTACTCGAAGGAAAACAGCGTCCGGAAACTCCCGTGAAAATTTTAGAGTGATCCAACGGTCGGATCAAAAGTTATGGCCCTTTCGAACCGCTACTCTGCTCTGGAGCGACGAGACCTCCGGGACACCGAGGAGAGATTCCACCTCTACTCCAAGGAAAACAGCGTCCGGAAACTCCAGTGAAAATTTTAGAGTGATCCAACGGTCGGATCAAAAGTTATGGCCCTTTCGAACCGGTACTTTGGTCGGGAGCGACGAGACCTCCGGGACACCGAGGAGAGATTCCACATCTACTGGAAGGAAAACAGCGTCTGGAAATTCCCGTGAAAATTTTAGAGTGATCCAACCGTCGGATCAAAAGTTATGGCCCTTTCGAACCGGTACTCTGGTCGGGAGCGACGAGACCTCCGGGACACCGAGGAGAGATTCCACCTCTACTCGAAGGAAAGCAGCGTCCGGAAACTCCCGTGAAAATTTTAGAGTGATCCAACCGTCGGATCAAAAGTTATGGCCCTTTCGAACCGGTACTCTGGTCGGGAGCGACGAGACCTCCGGGACACCGAGGAGAGATTCCACCTCTACTCGAAGGAAAGCAGCGTCCGGAAACTCCCGTGAAAATTTTAGAGTGATCCAACGGTCGGATCAAAAGTTATGGCCCTTTCGAACCGGTACTCTGGTCGGGAGCGACGAGACCTCCGGGACACCGAGGAGAGATTCCACCTCTACTCGAAGGAAAGCAGCGTCCGGAAACTCCCGTGAAAATTTTAGAGTGATCCAACGGTCGGATCAAAAGTTATGGCCCTTTCGAACCGGTACTCTGGTCGGGAGCGACGAGACCTCCGGGACACCGAGGAGAGATTCCACCTCTACTCGAAGGAAAGCAGCGTCCGGAAACTCCTGTGAAAATTTTAGAGTGATCCAGGTCGGATCAAAAGTTATGGCCCGTTCGAACCACCTCTACTCGAAGGAAAACAACGTTTGGAAACTCCTGTGAAAATTTTAGAGTGATCCAACGGTCGGATCAAAAGTTATGGCCCTTTCGAACCGGTACTCTGCTCTGGAGCGACGAGAACTCCGGGACACCGAGGAGAGATTCCACCTCTACTCGAAGGAAAACAGCGTCCGGAAACTCTTGTGAAAATTTTATAGTGATCCAACGGTCGGATCAAAAGTTATGGCCCTTTCGAAGCGGTACTCGGGTCTGGAGCGACGAGACCTCCGGGACACCGAGGAGAGATTCCACCTCTACTCGAAGGAAACCAGCGTCCGGAAACTCCTGTGAAAATTTTAGAGTGATCCAACGGTCGGATCAAAAGTTATGGCCCTTTCGAACCGGTACTCTGCTCTGGAGCGACGAGACCTCCGGGACACCGAGGAGAGATTCCACCTCTACTCCAAGGAAAACAGCGTCCGGAAACTCCTGTGAAAATTTTAGAGTGATCCAACGGTCGGATCAAAAGTTATGGCCCTTTCGAACCGGTACTCTGGTCGGGAGAGACGAGACCTCCGGGACACCGAGGAGAGATTCCACATCTACTGGAAGGAAAACAGCGTCCGGAAACTCTTGTGAAAATTTTATAGTGATCCAACGGTCGGATCAAAAGTTATGGCCCTTTCGAACCAGTACTCTGCTCTGGAGCGACGAGACCTCCGGGACACCGAGGAGAGATTCCACCTCTACTCGAAGGAAAACAGCGTCCGGAAACTCCTGTGAAAATTTTAGAGTGATCTAACGGTCGGATCAAAAGTTATGGCCCGTTCGAACCGGTACTCTGGTCGGGAGCGACGAGACCTCCGGGACACCGAGGAGAGATTCCACCTCTACTCGAAGGAAAGCAGCGTCCGGAAACTCCCGTGAAAATTTTAGAGTGATCCAACGGTCGGATCAAAAGCTATGGCCCTTTCGAACCGGTACTCTGGTCGGCAGCGACGAGACTTCCGGGACACCGAGGAGAGATTCCACTTCTACTCGAAGGAAAGCAGCGTCCGGAAACTCTTGTGAAAATTTTAGAGTGATCCAACGGTCGGATCAAAAGTTATGGCCCTTTCGAAGCGGTACTCGGGTCTGGAGCGACGAGACCTCCGGGACACCGAGGAGAGATTCCACCTCTACTCGAAGGAAAACAGCGTTTGGAAACTCCTGTGAAAATTTTAGAGTGATCCAACGGTCGGATCAAAAGTTATGGCCCTTTCGAACCGGTACTCTGGTCTGGAGCGACGAGACCTCCGGGACACCGAGGAGCGATTCCCCATCTACTCCAAGTAAAACCGCGTCCGGAAATTCCTGTGAAAATTTTAGAGTGATCCAACGGTCGGATCAAAAGTTATGGCCCTTTCGAACCGGTACTCTGGTCGGCAGCGACGAGACTTCCGGGACACCGAGGAGAGATTCCACTTCTACTCGAAGGAAAGCAGCGTCCGGAAACTCTTGTGAAAATTTTAGAGTGATCCAACGGTCGGATCAAAAGTTATGGCCCTTTCGAAGCGGTACTCGGGTCGGGAGCGACGAGACCTCCGGGACACCGAGGAGAGATTCCACCTCTACTCGAAGGAAACCAGCGTCCGGAAACTCCAGTGAAAATTTTAGAGTGATCCAACGGTCGGATCAAAAGTTATGGCCCTTTCGAACCGGTACTCTGCTCTGGAGCGACGAGACCTCCGGGACACCGAGGAGAGATTCCACCTCTACTCCAAGGAAAACAGCGTCCGGAAACTCCTGTGAAAATTTTAGAGTGATCCAACGGTCGGATCAAAAGTTATGGCCCTTTCGAACCGGTACTCTGGTCGGGAGAGACGAGACCTCCGGGACACCGAGGAGAGATTCCACATCTACTGGAAGGAAAACAGCGTCCGGAAACTCTTGTGAAAATTTTATAGTGATCCAACGGTCGGATCAAAAGTTATGGCCCTTTCGAACCAGTACTCTGCTTTGGAGCGACGAGACCTCCGGGACACCGAGGAGAGATTCCACCTCTACTCGAAGGAAAACAGCGTCCGGAAACTCCTGTGAAAATTTTAGAGTGATCTAACGGTCGGATCAAAAGTTATGGCCCGTTCGAATCGGTACTCTGGTCGGGAGCGACGAGACCTCCGGGACACCGAGGAGAGATTCCACCTCTACTCGAAGGAAAGCAGCGTCCGGAAACTCCTGTGAAAATTTTAGAGTGATCCAACGGTCGGATCAAAAGTTATGGCCCGTTCGAACCGGTACTCTGGTCGGGAGCGACGAGACCTCCGGGACACCGAGGAGAGATTCCACCTCTACTCGAAGGAAAAGAGCGTCCGGAAACACCTGTGAAAATTTTAGAGTGATCCAACGGTCGGATCAAAAGTTATGGCCCGTTCGAACCACCTCTACTCGAAGGAAAACAACGTTTGGAAACTCCTGTGAAAATTTTAGAGTGATCCAACGGTCGGATCAAAAGTTATGGCCCTTTCGAACCGGTACTCTGCTCTGGAGCGACGAGAACTCCGGGACACCGAGGAGAGATTCCACCTCTACTCGAAGGAAAACAGCGTCCGGAAACTCTTGTGAAAATTTTATAGTGATCCAACGGTCGGATCAAAAGTTATGGCCCTTTCGAAGCGGTACTCGGGTCTGGAGCGACGAGACCTCCGGGACACCGAGGAGAGATTCCACCTCTACTCGAAGGAAACCAGCGTCCGGAAACTCCTGTGAAAATTTTAGAGTGATCCAACGGTCGGATCAAAAGTTATGGCCCTTTCGAACCGGTACTCTGCTCTGGAGCGACGAGACCTCCGGGACACCGAGGAGAGATTCCACCTCTACTCCAAGGAAAACAGCGTCCGGAAACTCCTGTGAAAATTTTAGAGTGATCCAACGGTCGGATCAAAAGTTATGGCCCTTTCGAACCGGTACTCTGGTCGGGAGAGACGAGACCTCCGGGACACCGAGGAGAGATTCCACATCTACTGGAAGGAAAACAGCGTCCGGAAACTCTTGTGAAAATTTTATAGTGATCCAACGGTCGGATCAAAAGTTATGGCCCTTTCGAACCAGTACTCTGCTCTGGAGCGACGAGACCTCCGGGACACCGAGGAGAGATTCCACCTCTACTCGAAGGAAAACAGCGTCCGGAAACTCCTGTGAAAATTTTAGAGTGATCTAACGGTCGGATCAAAAGTTATGGCCCGTTCGAACCGGTACTCTGGTCGGGAGCGACGAGACCTCCGGGACACCGAGGAGAGATTCCACCTCTACTCGAAGGAAAGCAGCGTCCGGAAACTCCCGTGAAAATTTTAGAGTGATCCAACGGTCGGATCAAAAGCTATGGCCCTTTCGAACCGGTACTCTGGTCGGCAGCGACGAGACTTCCGGGACACCGAGGAGAGATTCCACTTCTACTCGAAGGAAAGCAGCGTCCGGAAACTCTTGTGAAAATTTTAGAGTGATCCAACGGTCGGATCAAAAGTTATGGCCCTTTCGAAGCGGTACTCGGGTCTGGAGCGACGAGACCTCCGGGACACCGAGGAGAGATTCCACCTCTACTCGAAGGAAAACAGCGTTTGGAAACTCCTGTGAAAATTTTAGAGTGATCCAACGGTCGGATCAAAAGTTATGGCCCTTTCGAACCGGTACTCTGGTCTGGAGCGACGAGACCTCCGGGACACCGAGGAGCGATTCCCCATCTACTCCAAGTAAAACCGCGTCCGGAAATTCCTGTGAAAATTTTAGAGTGATCCAACGGTCGGATCAAAAGTTATGGCCCTTTCGAACCGGTACTCTGGTCGGCAGCGACGAGACTTCCGGGACACCGAGGAGAGATTCCACTTCTACTCGAAGGAAAGCAGCGTCCGGAAACTCTTGTGAAAATTTTAGAGTGATCCAACGGTCGGATCAAAAGTTATGGCCCTTTCGAAGCGGTACTCGGGTCGGGAGCGACGAGACCTCCGGGACACCGAGGAGAGATTCCACCTCTACTCGAAGGAAACCAGCGTCCGGAAACTCCTGTGAAAATTTTAGAGTGATCCAACGGTCGGATCAAAAGTTATGGCCCTTTCGAACCGGTACTCTGCTCTGGAGCGACGAGACCTCCGGGACACCGAGGAGAGATTCCACCTCTACTCCAAGGAAAACAGCGTCCGGAAACTCCTGTGAAAATTTTAGAGTGATCCAACGGTCGGATCAAAAGTTATGGCCCTTTCGAACCGGTACTCTGGTCGGGAGAGACGAGACCTCCGGGACACCGAGGAGAGATTCCACATCTACTGGAAGGAAAACAGCGTCCGGAAACTCTTGTGAAAATTTTATAGTGATCCAACGGTCGGATCAAAAGTTATGGCCCTTTCGAACCAGTACTCTGCTTTGGAGCGACGAGACCTCCGGGACACCGAGGAGAGATTCCACCTCTACTCGAAGGAAAACAGCGTCCGGAAACTCCTGTGAAAATTTTAGAGTGATCTAACGGTCGGATCAAAAGTTATGGCCCGTTCGAATCGGTACTCTGGTCGGGAGCGACGAGACCTCCGGGACACCGAGGAGAGATTCCACCTCTACTCGAAGGAAAGCAGCGTCCGGAAACTCCTGTGAAAATTTTAGAGTGATCCAACGGTCGGATCAAAAGTTATGGCCCGTTCGAACCGGTACTCTGGTCGGGAGCGACGAGACCTCCGGGACACCGAGGAGAGATTCCACCTCTACTCGAAGGAAAAGAGCGTCCGGAAACACCTGTGAAAATTTTAGAGTGATCCAACGGTCGGATCAAAAGTTATGGCCCTTTCGAACCGGTACTCTGGTCTGGAGCGACGAGACCTCCGGGACACCGAGGAGAGATTCCACCTCTACTCGAAGGAAAACAGCGTTTGGAAACTCCTGTGAAAATTTTAGAGTGATCCAACGGTCGGATCAAAAGTTATGGCCCTTTCGAACCGGTACTCTGCTCTGGAGCGACGAGACCTCCGGGACACCGAGGAGAGATTCCACCTCTACTCGAAGGAAAACAGCGTCCGGAAACTCTTGTGAAAATTTTATAGTGATCCAACGGTCGGATCAAAAGTTATGGCCCTTTCGAACCGGTACTCTGCTCTGGAGCGACGAGACCTCCGGGACACCGAGGAGAGATTCCACCTCTACTCGAAGGAAAACAGCGTCCGGAAACTCCTGTGAAAATTTTAGAGTGATCCAACGGTCGGATCAAAAGTTATGGCCCGTTCGAACCGGTACTCTGGTCGGCAGCGACGAGACTTCCGGGACACCGAGGAGAGATTCCACTTCTACTCGAAGGAAAGCAGCGTCCGGAAACTCTTGTGAAAATTTTAGAGTGATCCAACGGTCGGATCAAAAGTTATGGCCCTTT
This sequence comes from Populus nigra, assembly GCF_951802175.1. Lineage (NCBI taxonomy): Eukaryota > Viridiplantae > Streptophyta > Magnoliopsida > Malpighiales > Salicaceae > Populus > Populus nigra. The sequence goes on from NC_084853.1 coordinate 3,561,681, forward strand.
CGAAGCGGTACTCGGGTCTGGAGCGACGAGACCTCCGGGACACGGAGGAGAGATTCCACCTCTACTCGAAGGAAAACAGCGTTTGGAAACTCCTGTGAAAATTTTAGAGTGATCCAACGGTCGGATCAAAAGTTATGGCCCTTTCGAACCGGTACTCTGGTCTGGAGCGACGAGACCTCCGGGACACCGAGGAGCGATTCCCCATCTACTCCAAGTAAAACAGCGTCCGGAAATTCCTGTGAAAATTTTAGAGTGATCCAACGGTCGGATCAAAAGTTATGGCCCTTTCGAACCGGTACTCTACTCTGGAGCGACGAGACCTCCGGGACACCGAGGAGAGATTCCACCTCTACTCGAAGGAAAGCAGCGTCCGGAAACTCCCGTGAAAATTTTAGAGTGATCCAACGGTCGGATCAAAAGTTATGGCCCTTTCGAAGCGGTACTCGGGTCTGGAGCGACGAGACCTCCGGGACACCGAGGAGAGATTCCTCCTCTACTCGAAGGAAAACAGCGTTTGGAAACTCCTGTGAAAATTTTAGAGTGATCCAACGATCGGATCAAAAGTTATGGCCCTTTCGAACCGGTACTCTACTCTGGAGCGACGAGACCTCCGGGACACCGAGGAGAGATTCCACCTCTACTCGAAGGAAAACAGCGTCCGGAAACTCCTGTGAAAATTTTAGAGTGATCCAACGGTGGGATCAAAAGTTATGGCCCGTTCGAACCGGTACTCTGGTCGGGAGCGACGAGACCTCCGGGACACCGAGGAGAGATTCCACCTCTACTCGAAGGAAACCAGCGTCCGGAAACTCCTGTGAAAATTTTAGAGTGATCCAACGGTCGGATCAAAAGTTATGGCCCTTTCGAACCGGTACTCTGCTCTGGAGCGACGAGACCTCCGGGACACCGAGGAGAGATTCCACCTCTACTCCAAGGAAAACAGCGTCCGGAAACTCCTGTGAAAATTTTAGAGTGATCCAACGGTCGGATCAAAAGTTATGGCCCTTTCGAACCGGTACTCTGGTCGGGAGAGACGAGACCTCCGGGACACCGAGGAGAGATTCCACATCTACTGGAAGGAAAACAGCGTCCGGAAACTCTTGTGAAAATTTTATAGTGATCCAACGGTCGGATCAAAAGTTATGGCCCTTTCGAACCAGTACTCTGCTCTGGAGCGACGAGACCTCCGGGACACCGAGGAGAGATTCCACCTCTACTCGAAGGAAAACAGCGTCCGGAAACTCCTGTGAAAATTTTAGAGTGATCTAACGGTCGGATCAAAAGTTATGGCCCGTTCGAACCGGTACTCTGGTCGGGAGCGACGAGACCTCCGGGACACCGAGGAGAGATTCCACCTCTACTCAAAGGAAAGCAGCGTCCGGAAACTCCCGTGAAAATTTTAGAGTGATCCAACGGTCGGATCAAAAGCTATGGCCCTTTCGAACCGGTACTCTGGTCGGCAGCGACGAGACTTCCGGGACACCGAGGAGAGATTCCACTTCTACTCGAAGGAAAGCAGCGTCCGGAAACTCTTGTGAAAATTTTAGAGTGATCCAACGGTCGGATCAAAAGTTATGGCCCTTTCGAAGCTGTACTCGGGTCTGGAGCGACGAGACCTCCGGGACACCGAGGAGAGATTCCACCTCTACTCGAAGGAAAACAGCGTCTGGAAACTCCTGTGAAAATTTTAGAGTGATCCAACGGTCGGATCAAAAGTTATGGCCCTTTCGAACCGGTACTCTGCTCTGGAGCGACGAGACCTCCGGGACACCGAGGAGAGATTCCACCTCTACTCGAAGGAAAACAGCGTCCGGAAACTCCTGTGAAAATTTTAGAGTGATCCAACGGTCGGATCAAAAGTTATGGCCCGTTCGAACCGGTACTCTGGTCGGCAGCGACGAGACTTCCGGGACACCGAGGAGAGATTCCACTTCTACTCGAAGGAAAGCAGCGTCCGGAAACTCTTGTGAAAATTTTAGAGTGATCCAACGGTCGGATCAAAAGTTATGGCCCTTTCGAAGCGGTACTCGGGTCTGGAGCGACGAGACCTCCGGGACACGGAGGAGAGATTCCACCTCTACTCGAAGGAAAACAGCGTTTGGAAACTCCTGTGAAAATTTTAGAGTGATCCAACGGTCGGATCAAAAGTTATGGCCCTTTCGAACCGGTACTCTGGTCTGGAGCGACGAGACCTCCGGGACACCGAGGAGCGATTCCCCATCTACTCCAAGTAAAACAGCGTCCGGAAATTCCTGTGAAAATTTTAGAGTGATCCAACGGTCGGATCAAAAGTTATGGCCCTTTCGAACCGGTACTCTACTCTGGAGCGACGAGACCTCCGGGACACCGAGGAGAGATTCCACCTCTACTCGAAGGAAAGCAGCGTCCGGAAACTCCCGTGAAAATTTTAGAGTGATCCAACGGTCGGATCAAAAGTTATGGCCCTTTCGAAGCGGTACTCGGGTCTGGAGCGACGAGACCTCCGGGACACCGAGGAGAGATTCCTCCTCTACTCGAAGGAAAACAGCGTTTGGAAACTCCTGTGAAAATTTTAGAGTGATCCAACGATCGGATCAAAAGTTATGGCCCTTTCGAACCGGTACTCTACTCTGGAGCGACGAGACCTCCGGGACACCGAGGAGAGATTCCACCTCTACTCGAAGGAAAACAGCGTCCGGAAACTCCTGTGAAAATTTTAGAGTGATCCAACGGTGGGATCAAAAGTTATGGCCCGTTCGAACCGGTACTCTGGTCGGGAGCGACGAGACCTCCGGGACACCGAGGAGAGATTCCACCTCTACTCGAAGGAAACCAGCGTCCGGAAACTCCTGTGAAAATTTTAGAGTGATCCAACGGTCGGATCAAAAGTTATGGCCCTTTCGAACCGGTACTCTGCTCTGGAGCGACGAGACCTCCGGGACACCGAGGAGAGATTCCACCTCTACTCCAAGGAAAACAGCATCCGGAAACTCCTGTGAAAATTTTAGAGTGATCCAACGGTCGGATCAAAAGTTATGGCCCTTTCGAACCGGTACTCTGGTCGGGAGAGACGAGACCTCCGGGACACCGAGGAGAGATTCCACATCTACTGGAAGGAAAACAGCGTCCGGAAACTCTTGTGAAAATTTTATAGTGATCCAACGGTCGGATCAAAAGTTATGGCCCTTTCGAACCAGTACTCTGCTCTGGAGCGACGAGACCTCCGGGACACCGAGGAGAGATTCCACCTCTACTCGAAGGAAAACAGCGTCCGGAAACTCCTGTGAAAATTTTAGAGTGATCTAACGGTCGGATCAAAAGTTATGGCCCGTTCGAACCGGTACTCTGGTCGGGAGCGACGAGACCTCCGGGACACCGAGGAGAGATTCCACCTCTACTCGAAGGAAAGCAGCGTCCGGAAACTCCCGTGAAAATTTTAGAGTGATCCAACGGTCGGATCAAAAGCTATGGCCCTTTCGAACCGGTACTCTGGTCGGCAGCGACGAGACTTCCGGGACACCGAGGAGAGATTCCACTTCTACTCGAAGGAAAGCAGCGTCCGGAAACTCTTGTGAAAATTTTAGAGTGATCCAACGGTCGGATCAAAAGTTATGGCCCTTTCGAAGCTGTACTCGGGTCTGGAGCGACGAGACCTCCGGGACACCGAGGAGAGATTCCACCTCTACTCGAAGGAAAACAGCGTTTGGAAACTCCTGTGAAAATTTTAGAGTGATCCAACGGTCGGATCAAAAGTTATGGCCCTTTCGAACCGGTACTCTGGTCTGGAGCGACGAGACCTCCGGGACACCGAGGAGCGATTCCCCATCTACTCCAAGTAAAACAGCGTCCGGAAATTCCTGTGAAAATTTTAGAGTGATCCAACGGTCGGATCAAAAGTTATGGCCCTTTCGAACCGGTACTCTGGTCGGCAGCGACGAGACTTCCGGGACACCGAGGAGAGATTCCACTTCTACTCGAAGGAAAGCAGCGTCCGGAAACTCTTGTGAAAATTTTAGAGTGATCCAACGGTCGGATCAAAAGTTATGGCCCTTTCGAAGCGGTACTCGGGTCTGGAGCGACGAGACCTCCGGGACACCGAGGAGAGATTCCTCCTCTACTCGAAGGAAAACAGCGTTTGGAAACTCCTGTGAAAATTTTAGAGTGATCCAACGATCGGATCAAAAGTTATGGCCCTTTCGAACCGGTACTCTACTCTGGAGCGACGAGACCTCCGGGACACCGAGGAGAGATTCCACCTCTACTCGAAGGAAAACAGCGTCCGGAAACTCCTGTGAAAATTTTAGAGTGATCCAACGGTGGGATCAAAAGTTATGGCCCGTTCGAACCGGTACTCTGGTCGGGAGCGACGAGACCTCCGGGACACCGAGGAGAGATTCCACCTCTACTCGAAGGAAACCAGCGTCCGGAAACTCCTGTGAAAATTTTAGAGTGATCCAACGGTCGGATCAAAAGTTATGGCCCTTTCGAACCGGTACTCTGCTCTGGAGCGACGAGACCTCCGGGACACCGAGGAGAGATTCCACCTCTACTCCAAGGAAAACAGCGTCCGGAAACTCCTGTGAAAATTTTAGAGTGATCCAACGGTCGGATCAAAAGTTATGGCCCTTTCGAACCGGTACTCTGGTCGGGAGAGACGAGATCTCCGGGACACCGAGGAGAGATTCCACATCTACTGGAAGGAAAACAGCGTCCGGAAACTCTTGTGAAAATTTTATAGTGATCCAACGGTCGGATCAAAAGTTATGGCCCTTTCGAACCAGTACTCTGCTCTGGAGCGACGAGACCTCCGGGACACCGAGGAGAGATTCCACCTCTACTCGAAGGAAAACAGCGTCCGGAAACTCCTGTGAAAATTTTAGAGTGATCTAACGGTCGGATCAAAAGTTATGGCCCGTTCGAATCGGTACTCTGGTCGGGAGCGACGAGACCTCCGGGACACCGAGGAGAGATTCCACCTCTACTCCAAGGAAAACAGCGTCCGGAAACTCCTGTGAAAATTTTAGAGTGATCCAACGGTCGGATCAAAAGTTATGGCCCTTTCGAACCGGTACTCTGGTCTGGAGCGACGAGACCTCCGGGACACCGAGGAGAGATTCCACTTCTACTGGAAGGAAAACAGCGTCCGGAAACTCCTGTGAAAATTTTAGAGTGATCCAACCGTCGGATCAAAAGTTATGGCCCTTTCGAACCGGTACTCTGCTCTGGAGCGACGAGACCTCCGGGACACCGAGGAGAGAATCCACCTCTACTCGAAGGAAAACAGCGTCCGGAAACTCCCGTGAAAATTTTAGAGTGATCCAACGGTGGGATCAAAAGTTATGGCCCTTTCGAACCGCTACTCTGCTCTGTAGCAACGAGACCTCCGGGACACCGAGGAGAGATTCCACCTCTACTCGAAGGAAAACAGCGTCCGGAAACTCTTGTGAAAATTTTAGAGTGATCCAACGGTCGGATCAAAAGTTATGGCCCTTTCGAAACGGTACTCTGGTCGGGAGCGACGAGACCTCTGGACACCGAGGAGAGATTCCACTTCTACTGGAAGGAAAACAGCGTCCGGAAACTCTTGTGAAAATTTTAGAGTGATCCAACGGTCGGATCAAAAGTTATGGCCCTTTCGAACCGGTACTCTGGTCGGGAGCGACGAGACCTCTGGGACACCGAGGAGAGATTCCACTTCTACTGGAAGGAAAACAGCGTCCGGAAACTCTTGTGAAAATTTTAGTGTGATCCAGCGGTCGGATCAAAAGTTATGGCCCTTTCGAACCGGTACTCTGCTCTGGAGCGACGAGACCTCCGGGACACCGAGGAGAGATTCCACCTCTACTCGAAGGAAAACAGCGTCCGGAAACTCCTGTGAAAATTTTAGAGTGATCCAACGGTCGGATCAAAAGTTATGGCCCTTTCGAACCGGTACTCTGCTCTGGAGCGACGAGACCTCCGGGACACCGAGGAGAGATTCCACCTCTACTCCAAGGAAAACAGCGTCCGGAAACTCCTGTGAAAATTTTTGAGTGATCCAACGGTCGGATCAAAAGTTATGGCCCTTTCAAACCGGTACTCTGGTCGGGAGCGACGAGACCTCTGGACACCGAGGAGAGATTCCACTTCTACTGGAAGGAAAACAGCGTCCGGAAACTCTTGTGAAAATTTTAGAGTGATCCAACGGTCGGATCAAAAGTTATGGCCCTTTCGAACCGGTACTCTGCTCTGGAGCGACGAGACCTCCGGGACACCGAGGAGAGAATCCACCTCTACTCGAAGGAAAACAGCGTCCGGAAACTCCCGTGAAAATTTTAGAGTGATCCAACGGTCGGATCAAAAGTTATGGCCCTTTCGAACCGCTACTCTGCTCTGTAGCGACGAGACCTCCGGGACACCGAGGAGAGATTCCACCTCTACTCCAAGGAAAACAGCGTCCGGAAACTCCAGTGAAAATTTTAGAGTGATCCAACGGTCGGATCAAAAGTTATGGCCCTTTCGAACCGGTACTCTGGTCGGGAGCGACGAGACCTCCGGACACCGAGGAGAGATTCCACTTCTACTGGAAGGAAAACAGCGTCCGGAAACTCTTGTGAAAATTTTAGAGTGATCCAACGGTCGGATCAAAAGTTATGGCCCTTTCGAACCGGTACTCTGGTCGGGAGCGACGAGACCTCTGGGACACCGAGGAGAGATTCCACTTCTACTGGAAGGAAAACAGCGTCCGGAAACTCTTGTGAAAATTTTAGTGTGATCCAACGGTCGGATCAAAAGTTATGGCCCTTTCGAACCGGTACTCTGCTCTGGAGCGACGAGACCTCCGGGACACCGAGGAGAGATTCCACCTCTACTCGAAGGAAAACAGCGTCCGGAAACTCCTGTGAAAATTTTAGAGTGATCCAACGGTCGGATCAAAAGTTATGGCCCTTTCGAACCGGTACTCTGCTCTGTAGCGACGAGACCTCCGGGACACCGAGGAGAGATTCCACCTCTACTCCAAGGAAAACAGCGTCCGGAAACTCCTGTGAAAATTTTAGAGTGATCAAACGGTCGGATCAAAAGTTATGGCCCTTTCGAACCGGTACTCTGGTCGGGAGCGACGAGACCTCTGGGACACCGAGGAGAGATTCCACTTCTACTGGAAGGAAAACAGCGTCCGGAAACTCTTGTGAAAATTTTAGTGTGATCCAACGGTCGGATCAAAAGTTATGGCACTTTCGAACCGGTACTCTGCTCTGGAGCGACGAGACTTCCGGGACACCGAGGAGAGATTCCACCTCTACTCGAAGGAAAACAGCATCCGGAAACTCCTGTGAAAATTTTAGAGTGATCCAACGGTCGGATCAAAAGTTATGGCCCTTTCGAACCGGTACTCTGCTCTGGAGCGACGAGACCTTCGGGACACCGAGGAGAGATTCCACCTCTACTCCAAGGAAAACAGCGTCCGGAAACTCCTGTGAAAATTTTAGAGTGATCCAACGGTCGGATCAAAAGTTATGGCCCTTTCAAACCGGTACTCTGGTCGGGAGCGACGAGACCTCTGGACACCGAGGAGAGATTCCACTTCTACTGGAAGGAAAACAGCGTCCGGAAACTCTTGTGAAAATTTTAGAGTGATCCAACGGTCGGATCAAAAGTTATGGCCCTTTCGAACCGGTACTCTGCTCTGGAGCGACGAGACCTCCGGGACACCGAGGAGAGAATCCACCTCTACTCGAAGGAAAACAGCGTCCGGAAACTCCCGTGAAAATTTTAGAGTGATCCAACGGTCGGATCAAAAGTTATGGCCCTTTCGAACCGCTACTCTGCTCTGTAGCGACGAGACCTCCGGGACACCGAGGAGAGATTCCACCTCTACTCCAAGGAAAACAGCGTCCGGAAACTCCAGTGAAAATTTTAGAGTGATCCAACGGTCGGATCAAAAGTTATGGCCCCTTCGAACCGGTACTCTGGTCGGGAGCGACGAGACCTCCGGACACCGAGGAGAGATACCACTTCTACTGGAAGGAAAACAGCGTCCGGAAACTCTTGTGAAAATTTTAGAGTGATCCAACGGTCGGATCAAAAGTTATGGCCCTTTCGAACCGGTACTCTGGTCGGGAGCGACGAGACCTCTGGGACACCGAGGAGAGATTCCACTTCTACTGGAAGGAAAACAGCGTCCGGAAACTCTTGTGAAAATTTTAGTGTGATCCAACGGTCGGATCAAAAGTTATGGCCCTTTCGAACCGGTACTCTGCTCTGGAGCGACGAGACCTCCGGGACACCGAGGAGAGATTCCACCTCTACTCGAAGGAAAACAGCGTCCGGAAACTCCTGTGAAAATTTTAGAGTGATCCAACGGTCGGATCAAAAGTTATGGCCCTTTCGAACCGGTACTCTGCTCTGTAGCGACGAGACATCCGGGACACCGAGGAGAGATTCCACCTCTACTCCAAGGAAAACAGCGTCCGGAAACTCCTGTGAAAATTTTAGAGTGATCCAACGGTCGGATCAAAAGTTATGGCCCTTTCGAACCGGTACTCTGGTCGGGAGCGACGAGACCTCTGGGACACCGAGGAGAGATTCCACTTCTACTGGAAGGAAAACAGCGTCCGGAAACTCTTGTGAAAATTTTAGTGTGATCCAACGGTCGGATCAAAAGTTATGGCACTTTCGAACCGGTACTCTGCTCTGGAGCGACGAGACTTCCGGGACACCGAGGAGAGATTCCACCTCTACTCGAAGGAAAACAGCGTCCGGAAACTCCTGTGAAAATTTTAGAGTGATCCAACGGTCGGATCAAAAGTTATGGCCCTTTCGAACCGGTACTCTGCTCTGGAGCGACGAGACCTCCGGGACACCGAGGAGAGATTCCACCTCTACTCCAAGGAAAACAGCGTCCGGAAACTCCTGTGAAAATTTTAGAGTGATCCAACGGTCGGATCAAAAGTTATGGCCCTTTCGAACCGGTACTCTGGTCGGGAGCGACGAGACCTCTGGACACCGAGGAGAGATTCCACTTCTACTGGAAGGAAAACAGCGTCCGGAAACTCTTGTGAAAATTTTAAAGTGATCCAACGGTCGGATCAAAAGTTATGGCCCTTTCGAACCGGTACTCTGCTCTGGAGCGACGAGACCTCCGGGACACCGAGGAGAGAATCCACCTCTACTCGAAGGAAAACAGCGTCCGGAAACTCCCGTGAAAATTTTAGAGTGATCCAACGGTCGGATCAAAAGTTATGGCCCTTTCGAACCGGTACTCTGCTCTGGAGCGACGAGACCTCCGGGACACCGAGGAGAGAATCCACCTCTACTCGAAGGAAAACAGCGTCCGGAAACTCCCGTGAAAATTTGAGAGTGATCCAACGGTCGGATCAAAAGTTATGGCCCTTTCGAACCGCTACTCTGCTCTGTAGCGACGAGACCTCCGGGACACCGAGGAGAGATTCCACCTCTACTCGAAGGAAAACAGCGTCCGGAAACTCCTGTGAAAATTTTAGAGTGATCCAACGGTCGGATCAAAAGTTATGGCCCTTTCGAACCGGTACTCTGGTCGGGAGCGACGAGACCTCCGGACACCGAGGAGAGATTCCACTTCTACTGGAAGGAAAACAGCGTCCGGAAACTCTTGTGAAAATTTTAGAGTGATCCAACGGTCGGATCAAAAGTTATGGCCCTTTCGAACCGGTACTCTGGTCGGGAGCGACGAGACCTCTGGACACCGAGGAGAGATTCCACTTCTACTGGAAGGAAAACAGCGTCCGGAAACTCTTGTGAAAATTTTAGAGTGATCCAACGGTCGGATCAAAAGTTATGGCCCTTTCGAACCGGTACTCTGGTCGGGAGCGACGAGACCTCTGGGACACCGAGGAGAGATTCCACTTCTACTGGAAGGAAAACAGCGTCCGGAAACTCTTGTGAAAATTTTAGTGTGATCCAACGGTCGGATCAAAAGTTATGGCCCTTTCGAACCGGTACTCTGCTCTGGAGCGACGAGACCTCCGGGACACCGAGGAGAGATTCCACCTCTACTCGAAGGAAAACAGCGTCCGGAAACTCCTGTGAAAATTTTAGAGTGATCCAACGGTCGGATCAAAAGTTATGGCCCTTTCGAACCGGTACTCTGCTCTGTAGCGACGAGACATCCGGGACACCGAGGAGAGATTCCACCTCTACTCCAAGGAAAACAGCGTCCGGAAACTCCTGTGAAAATTTTAGAGTGATCCAACGGTCGGATCAAAAGTTATGGCCCTTTCGAACCGGTACTCTGGTCGGGAGCGACGAGACCTCTGGGACACCGAGGAGAGATTCCACTTCTACTGGAAGGAAAACAGCGTCCGGAAACTCTTGTGAAAATTTTAGTGTGATCCAACGGTCGGATCAAAAGTTATGGCACTTTCGAACCGGTACTCTGCTCTGGAGCGACGAGACTTCCGGGACACCGAGGAGAGATTCCACCTCTACTCGAAGGAAAACAGCGTCCGGAAACTCCTGTGAAAATTTTAGAGTGATCCAACGGTCGGATCAAAAGTTATGGCCCTTTCGAACCGGTACTCTGCTCTGGAGCGACGAGACCTCCGGGACACCGAGGAGAGATTCCACCTCTACTCCAAGGAAAACAGCGTCCGGAAACTCCTGTGAAAATTTTAGAGTGATCCAACGGTCGGATCAAAAGTTATGGCCCTTTCGAACCGGTACTCTGGTCGGGAGCGACGAGACCTCTGGACACCGAGGAGAGATTCCACTTCTACTGGAAGGAAAACAGCGTCCGGAAACTCTTGTGAAAATTTTAAAGTGATCCAACGGTCGGATCAAAAGTTATGGCCCTTTCGAACCGGTACTCTGCTCTGGAGCGACGAGACCTCCGGGACACCGAGGAGAGAATCCACCTCTACTCGAAGGAAAACAGCGTCCGGAAACTCCCGTGAAAATTTTAGAGTGATCCAACGGTCGGATCAAAAGTTATGGCCCTTTCGAACCGGTACTCTGCTCTGGAGCGACGAGACCTCCGGGACACCGAGGAGAGAATCCACCTCTACTCGAAGGAAAACAGCGTCCGGAAACTCCCGTGAAAATTTGAGAGTGATCCAACGGTCGGATCAAAAGTTATGGCCCTTTCGAACCGCTACTCTGCTCTGTAGCGACGAGACCTCCGGGACACCGAGGAGAGATTCCACCTCTACTCGAAGGAAAACAGCGTCCGGAAACTCCTGTGAAAATTTTAGAGTGATCCAACGGTCGGATCAAAAGTTATGGCCCTTTCGAACCGGTACTCTGGTCGGGAGCGACGAGACCTCCGGACACCGAGGAGAGATTCCACTTCTACTGGAAGGAAAACAGCGTCCGGAAACTCTTGTGAAAATTTTAGAGTGATCCAACGGTCGGATCAAAAGTTATGGCCCTTTCGAACCGGTACTCTGGTCGGGAGCGACGAGACCTCTGGACACCGAGGAGAGATTCCACTTCTACTGGAAGGAAAACAGCGTCCGGAAACTCTTGTGAAAATTTTAGAGTGATCCAACGGTCGGATCAAAAGTTATGGCCCTTTCGAACCGGTACTCTGCTCTGGAGCGACGAGACCTCCGGGACACCGAGGAGAGAATCCACCTCTACTCGAAGGAAAACAGCGTCCGGAAACTCCCGTGAAAATTTTAGAGTGATCCAACGGTCGGATCAAAAGTTATGGCCCTTTCGAACCGCTACTCTACTCTGTAGCGACGAGACCTCCGGGACACCGAGGAGAGATTCCACCTCTACTCCAAGGAAAACAGCGTCCGGAAACTCCAGTGAAAATTTTAGAGTGATCCAACGGTCGGATCAAAAGTTATGGCCCCTTCGAACCGGTACTCTGGTCGGGAGCGACGAGACCTCCGGACACCGAGGAGAGATACCACTTCTACTGGAAGGAAAACAGCGTCCGGAAACTCTTGTGAAAATTTTAGAGTGATCCAACGGTCGGATCAAAAGTTATGGCCCTTTCGAACCGGTACTCTGGTCGGGAGCGACGAGACCTCTGGGACACCGAGGAGAGATTCCACTTCTACTGGAAGGAAAACAGCGTCCGGAAACTCTTGTGAAAATTTTAGTGTGATCCAACGGTCGGATCAAAAGTTATGGCCCTTTCGAACCGGTACTCTGCTCTGGAGCGACGAGACCTCCGGGACACCGAGGAGAGATTCCACCTCTACTCGAAGGAAAACAGCGTCCGGAAACTCCTGTGAAAATTTTAGAGTGATCCAACGGTCGGATCAAAAGTTATGGCCCTTTCGAACCGGTACTCTGCTCTGTAGCGACGAGACATCCGGGACACCGAGGAGAGATTCCACCTCTACTCCAAGGAAAACAGCGTCCGGAAACTCCTGTGAAAATTTTAGAGTGATCCAACGGTCGGATCAAAAGTTATGGCCCTTTCGAACCGGTACTCTGGTCGGGAGCGACGAGACCTCTGGGACACCGAGGAGAGATTCCACTTCTACTGGAAGGAAAACAGCGTCCGGAAACTCTTGTGAAAATTTTAGTGTGATCCAACGGTCGGATCAAAAGTTATGGCACTTTCGAACCGGTACTCTGCTCTGGAGCGACGAGACTTCCGGGACACCGAGGAGAGATTCCACCTCTACTCGAAGGAAAACAGCGTCCGGAAACTCCTGTGAAAATTTTAGAGTGATCCAACGGTCGGATCAAAAGTTATGGCCCTTTCGAACCGGTACTCTGCTCTGGAGCGACGAGACCTCCGGGACACCGAGGAGAGATTCCACCTCTACTCCAAGGAAAACAGCGTCCGGAAACTCCTGTGAAAATTTTAGAGTGATCCAACGGTCGGATCAAAAGTTATGGCCCTTTCGAACCGGTACTCTGGTCGGGAGCGACGAGACCTCTGGACACCGAGGAGAGATTCCACTTCTACTGGAAGGAAAACAGCGTCCGGAAACTCTTGTGAAAATTTTAAAGTGATCCAACGGTCGGATCAAAAGTTATGGCCCTTTCGAACCGGTACTCTGCTCTGGAGCGACGAGACCTCCGGGACACCGAGGAGAGAATCCACCTCTACTCGAAGGAAAACAGCGTCCGGAAACTCCCGTGAAAATTTTAGAGTGATCCAACGGTCGGATCAAAAGTTATGGCCCTTTCGAACCGGTACTCTGCTCTGGAGCGACGAGACCTCCGGGACACCGAGTAGAGAATCCACCTCTACTCGAAGGAAAACAGCGTCCGGAAACTCCCGTGAAAATTTGAGAGTGATCCAACGGTCGGATCAAAAGTTATGGCCCTTTCGAACCGCTACTCTGCTCTGTAGCGACGAGACCTCCGGGACACCGAGGAGAGATTCCACCTCTACTCCAAGGAAAACAGCGTCCGGAAACTCCAGTGAAAATTTTAGAGTGATCCAACGGTCGGATCAAAAGTTATGGCCCTTTCGAACCGGTACTCTGGTCGGGAGCGACGAGACCTCCGGACACCGAGGAGAGATTCCACTTCTACTGGAAGGAAAACAGCGTCCGGAAACTCTTGTGAAAATTTTAGAGTGATCCAACGGTCGGATCAAAAGTTATGGCCCTTTCGAACCGGTACTCTGCTCTGGAGCGACGAGACCTCTGGGACACCGAGGAGAGATTCCACTTCTACTGGAAGGAAAACAGCGTCCGGAAACTCTTGTGAAAATTTTAGTGTGATCCAACGGTCGGATCAAAAGTTATGGCCCTTTCGAACCGGTACTCTGCTCTGGAGCGACGAGACCTCCGGGACACCGAGGAGAGATTCCACCTCTACTCGAAGGAAAACAGCGTCCGGAAACTCCTGTGAAAATTTTAGAGTGATCCAACGGTCGGATCAAAAGTTATGGCCCTTTCGAACCGGTACTCTGCTCTGTAGCGACGAGACCTCCGGGACACCGAGGAGAGATTCCACCTCTACTCCAAGGAAAACAGCGTCCGGAAACTCCTGTGAAAATTTTAGAGTGATCCAACGGTCGGATCAAAAGTTATGGCCCTTTCGAACCGGTACTCTGGTCGGGAGCGACGAGACCTCTGGGACACCGAGGAGAGATTCCACTTCTACTGGAAGGAAAACAGCGTCCGGAAACTCTTGTGAAAATTTTAGTGTGATCCAACGGTCGGATCAAAAGTTATGGCACTTTCGAACCGGTACTCTGGTCGGGAGCGACGAGACCTCTGGGACACCGAGGAGAGATTCCACTTCTACTGGAAGGAAAACAGCGTCCGGAAACTCTTGTGAAAATTTTAGTGTGATCCAACGGTCGGATCAAAAGTTATGGCACTTTCGAACCGGTACTCTGCTCTGGAGCGACGAGACTTCCGGGACACCGAGGAGAGATTCCACCTCTACTCGAAGGAAAACAGCGTCCGGAAACTCCTGTGAAAATTTTAGAGTGATCCAACGGTCGGATCAAAAGTTATGGCCCTTTCGAACCGGTACTCTGCTCTGGAGCGACGAGACCTCCGGGACACCGAGGAGAGATTCCACCTTTACTCCAAGGAAAACAGCGTCCGGAAACTCCTGTGAAAATTTTAGAGTGATCCAACGGTCGGATCAAAAGTTATGGCCCTTTCGAACCGGTACTCTGGTCGGGAGCGACGAGACCTCTGGACACCGAGGAGAGATTCCACTTCTACTGGAAGGAAAACAGCGTCCGGAAACTCTTGTGAAAATTTTAAAGTGATCCAACGGTCGGATCAAAAGTTATGGCCCTTTCGAACCGGTACTCTGCTCTGGAGCGACGAGACCTCCGGGACACCGAGGAGAGAATCCACCTCTACTCGAAGGAAAACAGCGTCCGGAAACTCCCGTGAAAATTTTAGAGTGATCCAACGGTCGGATCAAAAGTTATGGCCCTTTCGAACCGGTACTCTGCTCTGGAGCGACGAGACCTCCGGGACACCGAGGAGAGAATCCACCTCTACTCGAAGGAAAACAGCGTCCGGAAACTCCCGTGAAAATTTGAGAGTGATCCAACGGTCGGATCAAAAGTTATGGCCCTTTCGAACCGCTACTCTGCTCTGTAGCGACGAGACCTCCGGGACACCGAGGAGAGATTCCACCTCTACTCGAAGGAAAACAGCGTCCGGAAACTCCTGTGAAAATTTTAGAGTGATCCAACGGTCGGATCAAAAGTTATGGCCCTTTCGAACCGGTACTCTGGTCGGGAGCGACGAGACCTCCGGACACCGAGGAGAGATTCCACTTCTACTGGAAGGAAAACAGCGTCCGGAAACTCTTGTGAAAATTTTAGAGTGATCCAACGGTCGGATCAAAAGTTATGGCCCTTTCGAACCGGTACTCTGGTCGGGAGCGACGAGACCTCTGGACACCGAGGAGAGATTCCACTTCTACTGGAAGGAAAACAGCGTCCGGAAACTCTTGTGAAAATTTTAGAGTGATCCAACGGTCGGATCAAAAGTTATGGCCCTTTCGAACCGGTACTCTGCTCTGGAGCGACGAGACCTCCGGGACACCGAGGAGAGAATCCACCTCTACTCGAAGGAAAACAGCGTCCGGAAACTCCCGTGAAAATTTTAGAGTGATCCAACGGTCGGATCAAAAGTTATGGCCCTTTCGAACCGCTACTCTACTCTGTAGCGACGAGACCTCCGGGACACCGAGGAGAGATTCCACCTCTACTCCAAGGAAAACAGCGTCCGGAAACTCCAGTGAAAATTTTAGAGTGATCCAACGGTCGGATCAAAAGTTATGGCCCCTTCGAACCGGTACTCTGGTCGGGAGCGACGAGACCTCCGGACACCGAGGAGAGATACCACTTCTACTGGAAGGAAAACAGCGTCCGGAAACTCTTGTGAAAATTTTAGAGTGATCCAACGGTCGGATCAAAAGTTATGGCCCTTTCGAACCGGTACTCTGGTCGGGAGCGACGAGACCTCTGGGACACCGAGGAGAGATTCCACTTCTACTGGAAGGAAAACAGCGTCCGGAAACTCTTGTGAAAATTTTAGTGTGATCCAACGGTCGGATCAAAAGTTATGGCCCTTTCGAACCGGTACTCTGCTCTGGAGCGACGAGACCTCCGGGACACCGAGGAGAGATTCCACCTCTACTCGAAGGAAAACAGCGTCCGGAAACTCCTGTGAAAATTTTAGAGTGATCCAACGGTCGGATCAAAAGTTATGGCCCTTTCGAACCGGTACTCTGCTCTGTAGCGACGAGACATCCGGGACACCGAGGAGAGATTCCACCTCTACTCCAAGGAAAACAGCGTCCGGAAACTCCTGTGAAAATTTTAGAGTGATCCAACGGTCGGATCAAAAGTTATGGCCCTTTCGAACCGGTACTCTGGTCGGGAGCGACGAGACCTCTGGGACACCGAGGAGAGATTCCACTTCTACTGGAAGGAAAACAGCGTCCGGAAACTCTTGTGAAAATTTTAGTGTGATCCAACGGTCGGATCAAAAGTTATGGCACTTTCGAACCGGTACTCTGCTCTGGAGCGACGAGACTTCCGGGACACCGAGGAGAGATTCCACCTCTACTCGAAGGAAAACAGCGTCCGGAAACTCCTGTGAAAATTTTAGAGTGATCCAACGGTCGGATCAAAAGTTATGGCCCTTTCGAACCGGTACTCTGCTCTGGAGCGACGAGACCTCCGGGACACCGAGGAGAGATTCCACCTCTACTCCAAGGAAAACAGCGTCCGGAAACTACTGTGAAAATTTTAGAGTGATCCAACGGTCGGATCAAAAGTTATGGCCCTTTCGAACCGGTACTCTGGTCGGGAGCGACGAGACCTCTGGACACCGAGGAGAGATTCCACTTCTACTGGAAGGAAAACAGCGTCCGGAAACTCTTGTGAAAATTTTAAAGTGATCCAACGGTCGGATCAAAAGTTATGGCCCTTTCGAACCGGTACTCTGCTCTGGAGCGACGAGACCTCCGGGACACCGAGGAGAGAATCCACCTCTACTCGAAGGAAAACAGCGTCCGGAAACTCCCGTGAAAATTTTAGAGTGATCCAACGGTCGGATCAAAAGTTATGGCCCTTTCGAACCGGTACTCTGCTCTGGAGCGACGAGACCTCCGGGACACCGAGTAGAGAATCCACCTCTACTCGAAGGAAAACAGCGTCCGGAAACTCCCGTGAAAATTTGAGAGTGATCCAACGGTCGGATCAAAAGTTATGGCCCTTTCGAACCGCTACTCTGCTCTGTAGCGACGAGACCTCCGGGACACCGAGGAGAGATTCCACCTCTACTCCAAGGAAAACAGCGTCCGGAAACTCCAGTGAAAATTTTAGAGTGATCCAACGGTCGGATCAAAAGTTATGGCCCTTTCGAACCGGTACTCTGGTCGGGAGCGACGAGACCTCCGGACACCGAGGAGAGATTCCACTTCTACTGGAAGGAAAACAGCGTCCGGAAACTCTTGTGAAAATTTTAGAGTGATCCAACGGTCGGATCAAAAGTTATGGCCCTTTCGAACCGGTACTCTGCTCTGGAGCGACGAGACCTCTGGGACACCGAGGAGAGATTCCACTTCTACTGGAAGGAAAACAGCGTCCGGAAACTCTTGTGAAAATTTTAGTGTGATCCAACGGTCGGATCAAAAGTTATGGCCCTTTCGAACCGGTACTCTGCTCTGGAGCGACGAGACCTCCGGGACACCGAGGAGAGATTCCACCTCTACTCGAAGGAAAACAGCGTCCGGAAACTCCTGTGAAAATTTTAGAGTGATCCAACGGTCGGATCAAAAGTTATGGCCCTTTCGAACCGGTACTCTGCTCTGTAGCGACGAGACCTCCGGGACACCGAGGAGAGATTCCACCTCTACTCCAAGGAAAACAGCGTCCGGAAACTCCTGTGAAAATTTTAGAGTGATCCAACGGTCGGATCAAAAGTTATGGCCCTTTCGAACCGGTACTCTGGTCGGGAGCGACGAGACCTCTGGGACACCGAGGAGAGATTCCACTTCTACTGGAAGGAAAACAGCGTCCGGAAACTCTTGTGAAAATTTTAGTGTGATCCAACGGTCGGATCAAAAGTTATGGCACTTTCGAACCGGTACTCTGCTCTGGAGCGACGAGACTTCCGGGACACCGAGGAGAGATTCCACCTCTACTCGAAGGAAAACAGCGTCCGGAAACTCCTGTGAAAATTTTAGAGTGATCCAACGGTCGGATCAAAAGTTATGGCCCTTTCGAACCGGTACTCTGCTCTGGAGCGACGAGACCTCCGGGACACCGAGGAGAGATTCCACCTCTACTCCAAGGAAAACAGCGTCCGGAAACTCCTGTGAAAATTTTAGAGTGATCCAACGGTCGGATCAAAAGTTATGGCCCTTTCGAACCGGTACTCTGGTCGGGAGCGACGAGACCTCTGGACACCGAGGAGAGATTCCACTTCTACTGGAAGGAAAACAGCGTCCGGAAACTCTTGTGAAAATTTTAAAGTGATCCAACGGTCGGATCAAAAGTTATGGCCCTTTCGAACCGGTACTCTGCTCTGGAGCGACGAGACCTCCGGGACACCGAGGAGAGAATCCACCTCTACTCGAAGGAAAACAGCGTCCGGAAACTCCCGTGAAAATTTTAGAGTGATCCAACGGTCGGATCAAAAGTTATGGCCCTTTCGAACCGGTACTCTGCTCTGGAGCGACGAGACCTCCGGGACACCGAGTAGAGAATCCACCTCTACTCGAAGGAAAACAGCGTCCGGAAACTCCCGTGAAAATTTGAGAGTGATCCAACGGTCGGATCAAAAGTTATGGCCCTTTCGAACCGCTACTCTGCTCTGTAGCGACGAGACCTCCGGGACACCGAGGAGAGATTCCACCTCTACTCCAAGGAAAACAGCGTCCGGAAACTCCAGTGAAAATTTTAGAGTGATCCAACGGTCGGATCAAAAGTTATGGCCCTTTCGAACCGGTACTCTGGTCGGGAGCGACGAGACCTCCGGACACCGAGGAGAGATTCCACTTCTACTGGAAGGAAAACAGCGTCCGGAAACTCTTGTGAAAATTTTAGAGTGATCCAACGGTCGGATCAAAAGTTATGGCCCTTTCGAACCGGTACTCTGCTCTGGAGCGACGAGACCTCTGGGACACCGAGGAGAGATTCCACTTCTACTGGAAGGAAAACAGCGTCCGGAAACTCTTGTGAAAATTTTAGTGTGATCCAACGGTCGGATCAAAAGTTATGGCCCTTTCGAACCGGTACTCTGCTCTGGAGCGACGAGACCTCCGGGACACCGAGGAGAGATTCCACCTCTACTCGAAGGAAAACAGCGTCCGGAAACTCCTGTGAAAATTTTAGAGTGATCCAACGGTCGGATCAAAAGTTATGGCCCTTTCGAACCGGTACTCTGGTCGGGAGCGACGAGACCTCTGGGACACCGAGGAGAGATTCCACTTCTACTGGAAGGAAAACAGCGTCCGGAAACTCTTGTGAAAATTTTAGTGTGATCCAACGGTCGGATCAAAAGTTATGGCACTTTCGAACCGGTACTCTGCTCTGGAGCGACGAGACTTCCGGGACACCGAGGAGAGATTCCACCTCTACTCGAAGGAAAACAGCGTCCGGAAACTCCTGTGAAAATTTTAGAGTGATCCAACGGTCGGATCAAAAGTTATGGCCCTTTCGAACCGGTACTCTGCTCTGGAGCGACGAGACCTCCGGGACACCGAGGAGAGATTCCACCTCTACTCCAAGGAAAACAGCGTCCGGAAACTACTGTGAAAATTTTAGAGTGATCCAACGGTCGGATCAAAAGTTATGGCCCTTTCGAACCGGTACTCTGGTCGGGAGCGACGAGACCTCTGGACACCGAGGAGAGATTCCACTTCTACTGGAAGGAAAACAGCGTCCGGAAACTCTTGTGAAAATTTTAAAGTGATCCAACGGTCGGATCAAAAGTTATGGCCCTTTCGAACCGGTACTCTGCTCTGGAGCGACGAGACCTCCGGGACACCGAGGAGAGAATCCACCTCTACTCGAAGGAAAACAGCGTCCGGAAACTCCCGTGAAAATTTTAGAGTGATCCAACGGTCGGATCAAAAGTTATGGCCCTTTCGAACCGGTACTCTGCTCTGGAGCGACGAGACCTCCGGGACACCGAGTAGAGAATCCACCTCTACTCGAAGGAAAACAGCGTCCGGAAACTCCCGTGAAAATTTGAGAGTGATCCAACGGTCGGATCAAAAGTTATGGCCCTTTCGAACCGCTACTCTGCTCTGTAGCGACGAGACCTCCGGGACACCGAGGAGAGATTCCACCTCTACTCCAAGGAAAACAGCGTCCGGAAACTCCAGTGAAAATTTTAGAGTGATCCAACGGTCGGATCAAAAGTTATGGCCCTTTCGAACCGGTACTCTGGTCGGGAGCGACGAGACCTCCGGACACCGAGGAGAGATTCCACTTCTACTGGAAGGAAAACAGCGTCCGGAAACTCTTGTGAAAATTTTAGAGTGATCCAACGGTCGGATCAAAAGTTATGGCCCTTTCGAACCGGTACTCTGCTCTGGAGCGACGAGACCTCTGGGACACCGAGGAGAGATTCCACTTCTACTGGAAGGAAAACAGCGTCCGGAAACTCTTGTGAAAATTTTAGTGTGATCCAACGGTCGGATCAAAAGTTATGGCCCTTTCGAACCGGTACTCTGCTCTGGAGCGACGAGACCTCCGGGACACCGAGGAGAGATTCCACCTCTACTCGAAGGAAAACAGCGTCCGGAAACTCCTGTGAAAATTTTAGAGTGATCCAACGGTCGGATCAAAAGTTAGGGCCCTTTCGAACCGGTACTCTGCTCTGTAGCGACGAGACCTCCGGGACACCGAGGAGAGATTCCACCTCTACTCCAAGGAAAATAGCGTCCGGAAACTCCTGTGAAAATTTTAGAGTGATCCAACGGTCGGATCAAAAGTTATGGCCCTTTCGAACCGGTACTCTGGTCGGGAGCGACGAGACCTCTGGGACACCGAGGAGAGATTCCACTTCTACTGGAAGGAAAACAGCGTCCGGAAACTCTTGTGAAAATTTTAGTGTGATCCAACGGTCGGATCAAAAGTTATGGCACTTTCGAACCGGTACTCTGCTCTGGAGCGACGAGACTTCCGGGACACCGAGGAGAGATTCCACCTCTACTCGAAGGAAAACAGCGTCCGGAAACTCCTGTGAAAATTTTAGAGTGATCCAACGGTCGGATCAAAAGTTATGGCCCTTTCGAACCGGTACTCTGCTCTGGAGCGACGAGACCTCCGGGACACCGAGGAGAGATTCCACCTCTACTCCAAGGAAAACAGCGTCCGGAAACTCCTGTGAAAATTTTAGAGTGATCCAACGGTCGGATCAAAAGTTATGGCCCTTTCGAACCGGTACTCTGGTCGGGAGCGACGAGACCTCTGGACACCGAGGAGAGATTCCACTTCTACTGGAAGGAAAACAGCGTCCGGAAACTCTTGTGAAAATTTTAAAGTGATCCAACGGTCGGATCAAAAGTTATGGCCCTTTCGAACCGGTACTCTGCTCTGGAGCGACGAGACCTCCGGGACACCGAGGAGAGAATCCACCTCTACTCGAAGGAAAACAGCGTCCGGAAACTCCCGTGAAAATTTTAGAGTGATCCAACGGTCGGATCAAAAGTTATGGCCCTTTCGAACCGGTACTCTGCTCTGGAGCGACGAGACCTCCGGGACACCGAGTAGAGAATCCACCTCTACTCGAAGGAAAACAGCGTCCGGAAACTCCCGTGAAAATTTGAGAGTGATCCAACGGTCGGATCAAAAGTTATGGCCCTTTCGAACCGCTACTCTGCTCTGTAGCGACGAGACCTCCGGGACACCGAGGAGAGATTCCACCTCTACTCCAAGGAAAACAGCGTCCGGAAACTCCAGTGAAAATTTTAGAGTGATCCAACGGTCGGATCAAAAGTTATGGCCCTTTCGAACCGGTACTCTGGTCGGGAGCGACGAGACCTCCGGTCACCGAGGAGAGATTCCACTTCTACTGGAAGGAAAACAGCGTCCGGAAACTCTTGTGAAAATTTTAGAGTGATCCAACGGTCGGATCAAAAGTTATGGCCCTTTCGAACCGGTACTCTGCTCTGGAGCGACGAGACCTCTGGGACACCGAGGAGAGATTCCACTTCTACTGGAAGGAAAACAGCGTCCGGAAACTCTTGTGAAAATTTTAGTGTGATCCAACGGTCGGATCAAAAGTTATGGCCCTTTCGAACCGGTACTCTGCTCTGGAGCGACGAGACCTCCGGGACACCGAGGAGAGAATCCACCTCTACTCGAAGGAAAACAGCGTCCGGAAACTCCCGTGAAAATTTTAGAGTGATCCAACGGTCGGATCAAAAGTTATGGCCCTTTCGAACCGGTACTCTGCTCTGGAGCGACGAGACCTCCGGGACACCGAGGAGAGAATCCACCTCTACTCGAAGGAAAACAGCGTCCGGAAACTCCCGTGAAAATTTGAGAGTGATCCAACGGTCGGATCAAAAGTTATGGCCCTTTCGAACCGCTACTCTGCTCTGTAGCGACGAGACCTCCGGGACACCGAGGAGAGATTCCACCTCTACTCGAAGGAAAACAGCGTCCGGAAACTCCTGTGAAAATTTTAGAGTGATCCAACGGTCGGATCAAAAGTTATGGCCCTTTCGAACCGGTACTCTGGTCGGGAGCGACGAGACCTCCGGACACCGAGGAGAGATTCCACTTCTACTGGAAGGAAAACAGCGTCCGGAAACTCTTGTGAAAATTTTAGAGTGATCCAACGGTCGGATCAAAAGTTATGGCCCTTTCGAACCGGTACTCTGGTCGGGAGCGACGAGACCTCTGGACACCGAGGAGAGATTCCACTTCTACTGGAAGGAAAACAGCGTCCGGAAACTCTTGTGAAAATTTTAGAGTGATCCAACGGTCGGATCAAAAGTTATGGCCCTTTCGAACCGGTACTCTGCTCTGGAGCGACGAGACCTCCGGGACACCGAGGAGAGAATCCACCTCTACTCGAAGGAAAACAGCGTCCGGAAACTCCCGTGAAAATTTTAGAGTGATCCAACGGTCGGATCAAAAGTTATGGCCCTTTCGAACCGCTACTCTACTCTGTAGCGACGAGACCTCCGGGACACCGAGGAGAGATTCCACCTCTACTCCAAGGAAAACAGCGTCCGGAAACTCCAGTGAAAATTTTAGAGTGATCCAACGGTCGGATCAAAAGTTATGGCCCCTTCGAACCGGTACTCTGGTCGGGAGCGACGAGACCTCCGGACACCGAGGAGAGATACCACTTCTACTGGAAGGAAAACAGCGTCCGGAAACTCTTGTGAAAATTTTAGAGTGATCCAACGGTCGGATCAAAAGTTATGGCCCTTTCGAACCGGTACTCTGGTCGGGAGCGACGAGACCTCTGGGACACCGAGGAGAGATTCCACTTCTACTGGAAGGAAAACAGCGTCCGGAAACTCTTGTGAAAATTTTAGTGTGATCCAACGGTCGGATCAAAAGTTATGGCCCTTTCGAACCGGTACTCTGCTCTGGAGCGACGAGACCTCCGGGACACCGAGGAGAGATTCCACCTCTACTCGAAGGAAAACAGCGTCCGGAAACTCCTGTGAAAATTTTAGAGTGATCCAACGGTCGGATCAAAAGTTATGGCCCTTTCGAACCGGTACTCTGCTCTGTAGCGACGAGACATCCGGGACACCGAGGAGAGATTCCACCTCTACTCCAAGGAAAACAGCGTCCGGAAACTCCTGTGAAAATTTTAGAGTGATCCAACGGTCGGATCAAAAGTTATGGCCCTTTCGAACCGGTACTCTGGTCGGGAGCGACGAGACCTCTGGGACACCGAGGAGAGATTCCACTTCTACTGGAAGGAAAACAGCGTCCGGAAACTCTTGTGAAAATTTTAGTGTGATCCAACGGTCGGATCAAAAGTTATGGCACTTTCGAACCGGTACTCTGCTCTGGAGCGACGAGACTTCCGGGACACCGAGGAGAGATTCCACCTCTACTCGAAGGAAAACAGCGTCCGGAAACTCCTGTGAAAATTTTAGAGTGATCCAACGGTCGGATCAAAAGTTATGGCCCTTTCGAACCGGTACTCTGCTCTGGAGCGACGAGACCTCCGGGACACCGAGGAGAGATTCCACCTCTACTCCAAGGAAAACAGCGTCCGGAAACTACTGTGAAAATTTTAGAGTGATCCAACGGTCGGATCAAAAGTTATGGCCCTTTCGAACCGGTACTCTGGTCGGGAGCGACGAGACCTCTGGACACCGAGGAGAGATTCCACTTCTACTGGAAGGAAAACAGCGTCCGGAAACTCTTGTGAAAATTTTAAAGTGATCCAACGGTCGGATCAAAAGTTATGGCCCTTTCGAACCGGTACTCTGCTCTGGAGCGACGAGACCTCCGGGACACCGAGGAGAGAATCCACCTCTACTCGAAGGAAAACAGCGTCCGGAAACTCCCGTGAAAATTTTAGAGTGATCCAACGGTCGGATCAAAAGTTATGGCCCTTTCGAACCGGTACTCTGCTCTGGAGCGACGAGACCTCCGGGACACCGAGTAGAGAATCCACCTCTACTCGAAGGAAAACAGCGTCCGGAAACTCCCGTGAAAATTTGAGAGTGATCCAACGGTCGGATCAAAAGTTATGGCCCTTTCGAACCGCTACTCTGCTCTGTAGCGACGAGACCTCCGGGACACCGAGGAGAGATTCCACCTCTACTCCAAGGAAAACAGCGTCCGGAAACTCCAGTGAAAATTTTAGAGTGATCCAACGGTCGGATCAAAAGTTATGGCCCTTTCGAACCGGTACTCTGGTCGGGAGCGACGAGACCTCCGGACACCGAGGAGAGATTCCACTTCTACTGGAAGGAAAACAGCGTCCGGAAACTCTTGTGAAAATTTTAGAGTGATCCAACGGTCGGATCAAAAGTTATGGCCCTTTCGAACCGGTACTCTGCTCTGGAGCGACGAGACCTCTGGGACACCGAGGAGAGATTCCACTTCTACTGGAAGGAAAACAGCGTCCGGAAACTCTTGTGAAAATTTTAGTGTGATCCAACGGTCGGATCAAAAGTTATGGCCCTTTCGAACCGGTACTCTGCTCTGGAGCGACGAGACCTCCGGGACACCGAGGAGAGATTCCACCTCTACTCGAAGGAAAACAGCGTCCGGAAACTCCTGTGAAAATTTTAGAGTGATCCAACGGTCGGATCAAAAGTTATGGCCCTTTCGAACCGGTACTCTGCTCTGTAGCGACGAGACCTCCGGGACACCGAGGAGAGATTCCACCTCTACTCCAAGGAAAACAGCGTCCGGAAACTCCTGTGAAAATTTTAGAGTGATCCAACGGTCGGATCAAAAGTTATGGCCCTTTCGAACCGGTACTCTGGTCGGGAGCGACGAGACCTCTGGGACACCGAGGAGAGATTCCACTTCTACTGGAAGGAAAACAGCGTCCGGAAACTCTTGTGAAAATTTTAGTGTGATCCAACGGTCGGATCAAAAGTTATGGCACTTTCGAACCGGTACTCTGCTCTGGAGCGACGAGACTTCCGGGACACCGAGGAGAGATTCCACCTCTACTCGAAGGAAAACAGCGTCCGGAAACTCCTGTGAAAATTTTAGAGTGATCCAACGGTCGGATCAAAAGTTATGGCCCTTTCGAACCGGTACTCTGCTCTGGAGCGACGAGACCTCCGGGACACCGAGGAGAGATTCCACCTCTACTCCAAGGAAAACAGCGTCCGGAAACTCCTGTGAAAATTTTAGAGTGATCCAACGGTCGGATCAAAAGTTATGGCCCTTTCGAACCGGTACTCTGGTCGGGAGCGACGAGACCTCTGGACACCGAGGAGAGATTCCACTTCTACTGGAAGGAAAACAGCGTCCGGAAACTCTTGTGAAAATTTTAAAGTGATCCAACGGTCGGATCAAAAGTTATGGCCCTTTCGAACCGGTACTCTGCTCTGGAGCGACGAGACCTCCGGGACACCGAGGAGAGAATCCACCTCTACTCGAAGGAAAACAGCGTCCGGAAACTCCCGTGAAAATTTTAGAGTGATCCAACGGTCGGATCAAAAGTTATGGCCCTTTCGAACCGGTACTCTGCTCTGGAGCGACGAGACCTCCGGGACACCGAGTAGAGAATCCACCTCTACTCGAAGGAAAACAGCGTCCGGAAACTCCCGTGAAAATTTGAGAGTGATCCAACGGTCGGATCAAAAGTTATGGCCCTTTCGAACCGCTACTCTGCTCTGTAGCGACGAGACCTCCAGGACACCGAGGAGAGATTCCACCTCTACTCCAAGGAAAACAGCGTCCGGAAACTCCAGTGAAAATTTTAGAGTGATCCAACGGTCGGATCAAAAGTTATGGCCCTTTCGAACCGGTACTCTGGTCGGGAGCGACGAGACCTCCGGACACCGAGGAGAGATTCCACTTCTACTGGAAGGAAAACAGCGTCCGGAAACTCTTGTGAAAATTTTAGAGTGATCCAACGGTCGGATCAAAAGTTATGGCCCTTTCGAACCGGTACTCTGCTCTGGAGCGACGAGACCTCTGGGACACCGAGGAGAGATTCCACTTCTACTGGAAGGAAAACAGCGTCCGGAAACTCTTGTGAAAATTTTAGTGTGATCCAACGGTCGGATCAAAAGTTATGGCCCTTTCGAACCGGTACTCTGCTCTGGAGCGACGAGACCTCCGGGACACCGAGGAGAGATTCCACCTCTACTCGAAGGAAAACAGCGTCCGGAAACTCCTGTGAAAATTTTAGAGTGATCCAACGGTCGGATCAAAAGTTATGGCCCTTTCGAACCGGTACTCTGCTCTGTAGCGACGAGACCTCCGGGACACCGAGGAGAGATTCCACCTCTACTCCAAGGAAAACAGCGTCCGGAAACTCCTGTGAAAATTTTAGAGTGATCCAACGGTCGGATCAAAAGTTATGGCCCTTTCGAACCGGTACTCTGGTCGGGAGCGACGAGACCTCCGGGACACCGAGGAGAGATTCCACATCTACTGGAAGGAAAACAGCGTCTGGAAATTCCCGTGAAAATTTTAGAGTGATCCAACGGTCGGATCAAAAGTTATGGCCCTTTCGAACCGGTACTCTGCTCTGGAGCGACGAGACCTCCGGGACACCGAGGAGAGATTCCACCTCTACTCGAAGGAAAACAGCGTGTGGAAACTCCAGTGAAAATTTTAGAGTGATCCAACGGTCGGATCAAAAGTTATGGCCCTTTCGAACCGGTACTCTGGTCGGGAGCGACGAGACTTCCGGGACACCGAGGAGAGATTCCACCTCCACTCCAAGGAAAACAGCGTCCGGAAACTCCAGTGAAAATTTTAGAGTGATCCAACGGTCGGATCAAAAGTTATGGCCCTTTCGAACCGGTACTCTGCTCTGTAGCGACGAGACCTCCGGGACACCGAGGAGAGATTCCACCTCTACTCCAAGGAAAACAGCGTCCGGAAACTCCAGTGAAAATTTTAGAGTGATCCAACGGTCGGATCAAAAGTTATGGCCCTTTCGAACCGGTACTCTGGTCGGGAGCGACGAGACCTCCGGACACCGAGGAGAGATTCCACTTCTACTGGAAGGAAAACAGCGTCCGGAAACTCTTGTGAAAATTTTAGAGTGATCCAACGGTCGGATCAAAAGTTATGGCCCTTTCGAACCGGTACTCTGCTCTGGAGCGACGAGACCTCTGGGACACCGAGGAGAGATTCCACTTCTACTGGAAGGAAAACAGCGTCCGGAAACTCTTGTGAAAATTTTAGTGTGATCCAACGGTCGGATCAAAAGTTATGGCCCTTTCGAACCGGTACTCTGCTCTGGAGCGACGAGACCTCCGGGACACCGAGGAGAGATTCCACCTCTACTCGAAGGAAAACAGCGTCCGGAAACTCCTGTGAAAATTTTAGAGTGATCCAACGGTCGGATCAAAAGTTATGGCCCTTTCGAACCGGTACTCTGCTCTGTAGCGACGAGACCTCCGGGACACCGAGGAGAGATTCCACCTCTACTCCAAGGAAAACAGCGTCCGGAAACTCCTGTGAAAATTTTAGAGTGATCCAACGGTCGGATCAAAAGTTATGGCCCTTTCGAACCGGTACTCTGGTCGGGAGCGACGAGACCTCTGGGACACCGAGGAGAGAATCCACTTCTACTGGAAGGAAAACAGCGTCCGGAAACTCTTGTGAAAATTTTAGTGTGATCCAACGGTCGGATCAAAAGTTATGGCACTTTCGAACCGGTACTCTGCTCTGGAGCGACGAGACTTCCGGGACACCGAGGAGAGATTCCACCTCTACTCGAAGGAAAACAGCGTCCGGAAACTCCTGTGAAAATTTTAGAGTGATCCAACGGTCGGATCAAAAGTTATGGCCCTTTCGAACCGGTACTCTGCTCTGGAGCGACGAGACCTCCGGGACACCGAGGAGAGATTCCACCTCTACTCCAAGGAAAACAGCGTCCGGAAACTCCTGTGAAAATTTTAGAGTGATCCAACGGTCGGATCAAAAGTTATGGCCCTTTCGAACCGGTACTCTGGTCGGGAGCGACGAGACCTCTGGACACCGAGGAGAGATTCCACTTCTACTGGAAGGAAAACAGCGTCCGGAAACTCTTGTGAAAATTTTAAAGTGATCCAACGGTCGGATCAAAAGTTATGGCCCTTTCGAACCGGTACTCTGCTCTGGAGCGACGAGACCTCCGGGACACCGAGGAGAGAATCCACCTCTACTCGAAGGAAAACAGCGTCCGGAAACTCCCGTGAAAATTTTAGAGTGATCCAACGGTCGGATCAAAAGTTATGGCCCTTTCGAACCGCTACTCTGCTCTGGAGCGACGAGACCTCCGGGACACCGAGGAGAGATTCCACCTCTACTCCAAGGAAAACAGCGTCCGGAAACTCCAGTGAAAATTTTAGAGTGATCCAACGGTCGGATCAAAAGTTATGGCCCTTTCGAACCGGTACTCTGGTCGGGAGCGACGAGACCTCCGGGACACCGAGGAGAGATTCCACATCTACTGGAAGGAAAACAGCGTCTGGAAATTCCCGTGAAAATTTTAGAGTGATCCAACGGTCGGATCAAAAGTTATGGCCCTTTCGAACCGGTACTCTGCTCTGGAGCGACGAGACCTCCGGGACACCGAGGAGAGATTCCACCTCTACTCGAAGGAAAACAGCGTGTGGAAACTCCAGTGAAAATTTTAGAGTGATCCAACGGTCGGATCAAAAGTTATGGCCCTTTCGAACCGGTACTCTGGTCGGGAGCGACGAGACTTCCGGGACACCGAGGAGAGATTCCACCTCCACTCCAAGGAAAACAGCGTCCGGAAACTCCAGTGAAAATTTTAGAGTGATCCAACCGTCGGATCAAAAGTTATGGCCCTTTCGAACCGGTACTCTGGTCGGGAGAGACGAGACCTCCGGGACACCGAGGAGAGATTCCACCTCTACTCGAAGGAAAGCAGCGTCCGGAAACTCCCGTGAAAATTTTAGAGTGATCCAACGGTCGGATCAAAAGTTATGGCCCTTTCGAACCGGTACTCTGGTCGGGAGCGACGAGACCTCCGGGACACCGAGGAGAGATTCCACCTCTACTCGAAGGAAAGCAGCGTCCGGAAACTCCTGTGAAAATTTTAGAGTGATCCAACGGTCGGATCAAAAGTTATGGCCCGTTCGAACCGGTACTCTGGTCGGGAGCGACGAGACCTCCGGGACACCGAGGAGAGATTCCACCTCTACTCGAAGGAAAAGAGCGTCCGGAAACACCTGTGAAAATTTTAGAGTGATCCAACGGTCGGATCAAAAGTTATGGCCCTTTCGAACCGGTACTCTGGTCTGGAGCGACGAGACCTCCGGGACACCGAGGAGAGATTCCACCTCTACTCGAAGGAAAACAGCGTTTGGAAACTCCTGTGAAAATTTTAGAGTGATCCAACGGTCGGATCAAAAGTTATGGCCCTTTCGAACCGGTACTCTGCTCTGGAGCGACGAGACCTCCGGGACACCGAGGAGAGATTCCACCTCTACTCGAAGGAAAACAGCGTCCGGAAACTCTTGTGAAAATTTTATAGTGATCCAACGGTCGGATCAAAAGTTATGGCCCTTTCGAACCGGTACTCTGCGCTGGAGCGACGAGACCTCCGGGACACCGAGGAGAGATTCCACCTCTACTCGAAGGAAAACAGCGTCCGGAAACTCCTGTGAAAATTTTAGAGTGATCCAACGGTCGGATCAAAAGTTATGGCCCGTTCGAACCGGTACTCTGGTCGGCAGCGACGAGACTTCCGGGACACCGAGGAGAGATTCCACTTCTACTCGAAGGAAAGCAGCGTCCGGAAACTCTTGTGAAAATTTTAGAGTGATCCAACGGTCGGATCAAAAGTTATGGCCCTTTCGAAGCGGTACTCGGGTCTGGAGCGACGAGACCTCCGGGACACCGAGGAGAGATTCCACCTCTACTCGAAGGAAAACAGCGTTTGGAAACTCCTGTGAAAATTTTAGAGTGATCCAACGGTCGGATCAAAAGTTATGGCCCTTTCGAACCGGTACTCTGGTCTGGAGCGACGAGACCTCCGGGACACCGAGGAGCGATTCCCCATCTACTCCAAGTAAAACAGCGTCCGGAAATTCCTGTGAAAATTTTAGAGTGATCCAACGGTCGGATCAAAAGTTATGGCCCTTTCGAACCGGTACTCTACTCTGGAGCGACGAGACCTCCGGGACACCGAGGAGAGATTCCACCTCTACTCGAAGGAAAGCAGCGTCCGGAAACTCCCGTGAAAATTTTAGAGTGATCCAACGGTCGGATCAAAAGTTATGGCCCTTTCGAAGCGGTACTCGGGTCTGGAGCGACGAGACCTCCGGGACACCGAGGAGAGATTCCTCCTCTACTCGAAGGAAAACAGCGTTTGGAAACTCCTGTGAAAATTTTAGAGTGATCCAACGATCGGATCAAAAGTTATGGCCCTTTCGAACCGGTACTCTACTCTGGAGCGACGAGACCTCCGGGACACCGAGGAGAGATTCCACCTCTACTCGAAGGAAAACAGCGTCCGGAAACTCCTGTGAAAATTTTAGAGTGATCCAATGGTGGGATCAAAAGTTATGGCCCGTTCGAACCGGTACTCTGGTCGGGAGCGACGAGACCTCCGGGACACCGAGGAGAGATTCCACCTCTACTCGAAGGAAACCAGCGTCCGGAAACTCCTGTGAAAATTTTAGAGTGATCCAACGGTCGGATCAAAAGTTATGGCCCTTTCGAACCGGTACTCTGCTCTGGAGCGACGAGACCTCCGGGACACCGAGGAGAGATTCCACCTCTACTCCAAGGAAAACAGCGTCCGGAAACTCCTGTGAAAATTTTAGAGTGATCCAACGGTCGGATCAAAAGTTATGGCCCTTTCGAACCGGTACTCTGGTCGGGAGAGACGAGACCTCCGGGACACCGAGGATAGATTCCACTTCTACTCGAAGGAAAACAGCGTCCGGAAACTCCTGTGAAAATTTTAGAGTGATCCAACCGTCGGATCAAAAGTTATGGCCCTTTCGAACCGGTACTCTGGTCGGGAGCGACGAGACCTCCGGGACACCGAGGAGAGATTCCACTTCTACTCCAAGTAAAACAGCGTCCGGAAACTCCAGTGAAAATTTTAGAGTGATCCAACGGTCGGATCAAAAGTTATGGCCCTTTCGAACCGGTACTCTGGTCGGGAGCGACGAGACCTCTGGGACACCGAGGAGAGATTCCCCATCTACTCCAAGTAAAACAGCGTCCGGAAACTCCCGTGAAAATTTTAGAGTGATCCAACGGTCGGATCAAAAGTTATGGCCCTTTCGAACCGGTACTCTGGTCGGGAGCGACGAGACCTCCGGGACACCGAGGAGAGATTCCACCTCTACTCGAAGGAAAGCAGCGTCCGGAAACTCTGTGAAAATTTTAGAGTGATCCAACGGTCGGATCAAAAGTTATGGCCCGTTCGAACCGGTACTCTGGTCGGGAGCGACGAGACCTCCGGGACACCGAGGAGAGATTCCACCTCTACTCGACGGAAAACAGCGTCCGGAAACTCCTGTGAAAATTTTAGAGTGATCCAACGGTCGGATCAAAAGTTATGGCCCTTTCGAACCGGTACTCTGCTCTGGAGCGACGAGACCTCCGGGACACCGAGGAGAGATTCCACCTCTACTCGAAGGCAAACAGCGTCCGGAAACTCCTGTGAAAATTTTAGAGTGATCCAATGGTCGGATCAAAAGTTATGGCCCTTTCGAACCGGTACTCTGGTCGGGAGAGACGAGACCTCCGGGACACCGAGGAGAGATTCCACCTCTACTCGAAGGAAAACAGCGTCCGGAAACTCCAGTGAAAATTTTAGAGTGATCCAACCGTCGGATCAAAAGTTATGGCCCTTTCGAACCGGTACTCTGGTCGGGAGCGACGAGACCTCTGGGACACCGAGGAGAGATTCCACATCTACTGGAAGGAAAACAGCGTCCGGAAACTCTTGTGAAAATTTTATAGTGATCCAACGGTCGGATCAAAAGTTATGGCCCTTTCGAACCAGTACTCTGCTCTGGAGCGACGAGACCTCCGGGACACCGAGGAGAGATTCCACCTCTACTCGAAGGAAAACAGCGTCCGGAAACTCCTGTGAAAATTTTAGAGTGATCTAACGGTCGGATCAAAAGTTATGGCCCGTTCGAATCGGTACTCTGGTCGGGAGCGACGAGACCTCCGGGACACCGAGGAGAGATTCCACCTCTACTCCAAGGAAAACAGCGTCCGGAAACTCCTGTGAAAATTTTAGAGTGATCCAACGGTCGGATCAAAAGTTATGGCCCTTTCGAACCGGTACTCTGGTCTGGAGCGACGAGACCTCCGGGACACCGAGGAGAGATTCCACCTCTACTCGAAGGAAAACAGCGTCCGGAAACTCCTGTGAAAATTTTAGAGTGATCCAACGGTCGGATCAAAAGTTATGGCCCTTTCGAACCGGTACTCTACTCTGGAGCGACGAGACCTCCGGGACACCGAGGAGAGATTCCACCTCTACTCGAAGGAAAACAGCGTCCGGAAACTCCTGTGAAAATTTTAGAGTGATCCAACGGTCGGATCAAAAGTTATGGCCCTGTCAAACCGGTACTCTGGTCGGGAGCGACGAGACCTCCGGGACACCGAGGAGAGATTCCACATCTACTGGAAGGAAAACAGCGTCCGGAAACTCTTGTGAAAATTTTATAGTGATCCAACGGTCGGATCAAACGTTATGGCCCTTTCGAACCGGTACTCTGCTCTGGAGCGACGAGACCTCCGGGACACCGAGGAGAGATTCCACCTCTACTCGAAGGAAAACAGCGTCCGGAAACTCCTGTGAAAATTTTAGAGTGATCCAACGGTCGGATCAAAAGTTATGGCCCGTTCGAACCGGTACTCTGGTCGGCAGCGACGAGACTTCCGGGACACCGAGGAGAGATTCCACTTCTACTCGAAGGAAAGCAGCGTCCGGAAACTTTTGTGAAAATTTTAGAGTGATCCAACGGTCGGATCAAAAGTTATGGCCCTTTCGAAGCGGTACTCGGGTCTGGAGCGACGAGACCTCCGGGACACCGAGGAGAGATTCCACCTCTACTCGAAGGAAAACAACGTTTGGAAACTCCTGTGAAAATTTTAGAGTGATCCAACGGTCGGATCAAAAGTTATGGCCCTTTCGAACCGGTACTCTGGTCTGGAGCGACGAGACCTCCAGGACACCGAGGAGCGATTCCCCATCTACTCCAAGTAAAACAGCGTCCGGAAATTCCTGTGAAAATTTTAGAGTGATCCAACGGTCGGATCAAAAGTTATGGCCCTTTCGAACCGGTACTCTGGTCGGCAGCGACGAGACTTCCGGGACACCGAGGAGAGATTCCACTTCTACTCGAAGGAAAGCAGCGTCCGGAAACTCTTGTGAAAATTTTAGAGTGATCCAACGGTCGGATCAAAAGTTATGGCCCTTTCGAAGCGGTACTCGGGTCTGGAGCGACGAGACCTCCGGGACACCGAGGAGAGATTCCTCCTCTACTCGAAGGAAAACAGCGTTTGGAAACTCCTGTGAAAATTTTAGAGTGATCCAACGATAGGATCAAAAGTTATGGCCCTTTCGAACCGGTACTCTACTCTGGAGCGACGAGACCTCCGGGACACCGAGGAAAGATTCCACCTCTACTCGAAGGAAAACAGCGTCCGGAAACTCCTGTGAAAATTTTAGAGTGATCCAACGGTGGGATCAAAAGTTATGGCCCGTTCGAACCGGTACTCTGGTCGGGAGCGACGAGACCTCCGGGACACCGAGGAGAGATTCCACCTCTACTCGAAGGAAAACAGCGTCCGGAAACTCCTGTGAAAATTTTAGAGTGATCCAACGGTCGGATCAAAAGTTATGGCCCTTTCGAACCGGTACTCTGCTCTGGAGCGACGAGACCTCCGGGACACCGAGGAAAGATTCCACCTCTACTCCAAGGAAAACAGCGTCCGGAAACCCCTGTGAAAATTTTAGAGTGATCCAACGGTCGGATCCAAAGTTATGGCCCTTTCGAACCGGTACTCTGGTCGGGAGAGACGAGACCTCCGGGACACCGAGGAGAGATTCCACATCTACTGGAAGGAAAACAGCGTCCGGAAACTCTTGTGAAAATTTTATAGTGATCCAACGGTCGGATCAAAAGTTATAGCCCTTTCGAACCGGTACTCTGCTCTGGAGCGACGAGACCTCCGGGACACCGAGGAGAGATTCAACCTCTACTCGAAGGAAAACAGCGTCCGGAAACTCCTGTGAAAATTTTAGAGTGATCTAACGGTCGGATCAAAAGTTATGGCCCGTTCGAATCGGTACTCTGGTCGGGAGCGACGAGACCTCCGGGACACCGAGGAGAGATTCCACGTCTACTCGAAGGAAAGCAGCGTCCGGAAACTCTTGTGAAAATTTTAGAGTGATCCAACGGTCGGATCAAAAGTTATGGCCCTTTCGAACCGGTACTCTGGTGTGGAGCGACGAGACCTCCGGGACACCGAGGAGAGATTCCACCTCTACTCGAAGGAAAACAGCGTCCGGAAACTCCTGTGAAAATTTTAGAGTGATCCAACGGTCGGATCAAAAGTTATGGCCCTTTCGAACCGGTACTCTCCTCTGGAGCGACGAGACCTCCGGGACACCGAGGAGAGATTCCACCTCTACTCGAAGGAAAACAGCGTCCGGAAACTCCTGTGAAAATTTTAGAGTGATCCAACGGTCGGATCAAAAGTTATGGCCCTTTCGAACCGGTACTCTGCTCTGGAGCGACGAGACCTCCGGGACACCGAGGAGAGATTCCACCTCTACTCCAAGGAAAACAGCGTCCGGAAACTCCTGTGAAAATTTTAGAGTGATCCAACGGTCGGATCAAAAGTTATGGCCCTTTCGAACCGGTACTCTGGTCGGGAGAGACGAGACCTCCGGGACACCGAGGATAGATTCCACTTCTACTCGAAGGAAAACAGCGTCCGGAAACTCCTGTGAAAATTTTAGAGTGATCCAACCGGCGGATCAAAAGTTATGGCCCTTTCGAATCGGTACTCTGGTCGGGAGCGACGAGACCTCCGGGACACCGAGGAGAGATTCCACTTCTACTCCAAGTAAAACAGCGTCCGGAAACTCCAGTGAAAATTTTAGAGTGATCCAACGGTCGGATCAAAAGTTATGGCCCTTTCGAACCGGTACTCTGGTCGGGAGCGACGAGACCTCTGGGACACCGAGGAGAGATTCCCCATCTACTCCAAGTAAAACAGCGTCCGGAAACTCCCGTGAAAATTTTAGAGTGATCCAACGGTCGGATCAAAAGTTATGGCCCTTTCGAACCGGTACTCTGGTCGGGAGCGACGAGACCTCCGGGACACCGAGGAGAGATTCCACCTCTACTCGAAGGAAAGCAGCGTCCGGAAACTCCTGTGAAAATTTTAGAGTGATCCAACGGTCGGATCAAAAGTTATGGCCCGTTCGAACCGGTACTCTGGTCGGGAGCGACGAGACCTCCGGGACACCGAGGAGAGATTCCACCTCTACTCGAAGGAAAACAGCGTCCGGAAACTCCTGTGAAAATTTTAGAGTGATCCAACGGTCGGATCAAAAGTTATGGCCCTTTCGAACCGGTACTCTGCTCTGGAGCGACGAGACCTCCGGGACACCGAGGAGAGATTCCACCTCTACTCGAAGGCAAACAGCGTCCGGAAACTCCTGTGAAAATTTTAGAGTGATCCAATGGTCGGATCAAAAGTTATGGCCCTTTCGAACCGGTACTCTGGTCGGGAGAGACGAGACCTCCGGGACACCGAGGAGAGATTCCACATCTACTGGAAGGAAAACAGCGTCCGGAAACTCTTGTGAAAATTTTATAGTGATCCAACGGTCGGATCAAAAGTTATGGCCCTTTCGAACCGGTACTCTACTCTGGAGCGACGAGACCTCCGGGACACCGAGGAGAGATTCCACCTCTACTCGAAGGAAAACAGCGTCCGGAAACTCCTGTGAAAATTTTAGAGTGATCCAACGGTCGGATCAAAAGTTATGGCCCTGTCAAACCGGTACTCTGGTCGGGAGCGACGAGACCTCCGGGACACCGAGGAGAGATTCCACATCTACTGGAAGGAAAACAGCGTCCGGAAACTCTTGTGAAAATTTTATAGTGATCCAACGGTCGGATCAAACGTTATGGCCCTTTCGAACCGGTACTCTGCTCTGGAGCGACGAGACCTCCGGGACACCGAGGAGAGAT
Source organism: Populus nigra (assembly GCF_951802175.1). Taxonomy (NCBI): domain Eukaryota; kingdom Viridiplantae; phylum Streptophyta; class Magnoliopsida; order Malpighiales; family Salicaceae; genus Populus; species Populus nigra. The sequence goes on from NC_084853.1 coordinate 3,598,419, forward strand.
TCCACCTCTACTCGAAGGAAAACAGCGTCCGGAAACTCCTGTGAAAATTTTAGAGTGATCCAACGGTCGGATCAAAAGTTATGGCCCGTTCGAACCGGTACTCTGGTCGGCAGCGACGAGACTTCCGGGACACCGAGGAGAGATTCCACTTCTACTCGAAGGAAAGCAGCGTCCGGAAACTTTTGTGAAAATTTTAGAGTGATCCAACGGTCGGATCAAAAGTTATGGCCCTTTCGAAGCGGTACTCGGGTCTGGAGCGACGAGACCTCCGGGACACCGAGGAGAGATTCCACCTCTACTCGAAGGAAAACAACGTTTGGAAACTCCTGTGAAAATTTTAGAGTGATCCAACGGTCGGATCAAAAGTTATGGCCCTTTCGAACCGGTACTCTGGTCTGGAGCGACGAGACCTCCAGGACACCGAGGAGCGATTCCCCATCTACTCCAAGTAAAACAGCGTCCGGAAATTCCTGTGAAAATTTTAGAGTGATCCAACGGTCGGATCAAAAGTTATGGCCCTTTCGAACCGGTACTCTGGTCGGCAGCGACGAGACTTCCGGGACACCGAGGAGAGATTCCACTTCTACTCGAAGGAAAGCAGCGTCCGGAAACTCTTGTGAAAATTTTAGAGTGATCCAACGGTCGGATCAAAAGTTATGGCCCTTTCGAAGCGGTACTCGGGTCTGGAGCGACGAGACCTCCGGGACACCGAGGAGAGATTCCTCCTCTACTCGAAGGAAAACAGCGTTTGGAAACTCCTGTGAAAATTTTAGAGTGATCCAACGATAGGATCAAAAGTTATGGCCCTTTCGAACCGGTACTCTACTCTGGAGCGACGAGACCTCCGGGACACCGAGGAAAGATTCCACCTCTACTCGAAGGAAAACAGCGTCCGGAAACTCCTGTGAAAATTTTAGAGTGATCCAACGGTGGGATCAAAAGTTATGGCCCGTTCGAACCGGTACTCTGGTCGGGAGCGACGAGACCTCCGGGACACCGAGGAGAGATTCCACCTCTACTCGAAGGAAAACAGCGTCCGGAAACTCCTGTGAAAATTTTAGAGTGATCCAACGGTCGGATCAAAAGTTATGGCCCTTTCGAACCGGTACTCTGCTCTGGAGCGACGAGACCTCCGGGACACCGAGGAAAGATTCCACCTCTACTCCAAGGAAAACAGCGTCCGGAAACCCCTGTGAAAATTTTAGAGTGATCCAACGGTCGGATCCAAAGTTATGGCCCTTTCGAACCGGTACTCTGGTCGGGAGAGACGAGACCTCCGGGACACCGAGGAGAGATTCCACATCTACTGGAAGGAAAACAGCGTCCGGAAACTCTTGTGAAAATTTTATAGTGATCCAACGGTCGGATCAAAAGTTATAGCCCTTTCGAACCGGTACTCTGCTCTGGAGCGACGAGACCTCCGGGACACCGAGGAGAGATTCAACCTCTACTCGAAGGAAAACAGCGTCCGGAAACTCCTGTGAAAATTTTAGAGTGATCCAACGGTCGGATCAAAAGTTATGGCCCGTTCGAATCGGTACTCTGGTCGGGAGCGACGAGACCTCCGGGACACCGAGGAGAGATTCCACGTCTACTCGAAGGAAAGCAGCGTCCGGAAACTCTTGTGAAAATTTTAGAGTGATCCAACGGTCGGATCAAAAGTTATGGCCCTTTCGAACCGGTACTCTGGTGTGGAGCGACGAGACCTCCGGGACACCGAGGAGAGATTCCACCTCTACTCGAAGGAAAACAGCGTCCGGAAACTCCTGTGAAAATTTTAGAGTGATCCAACGGTCGGATCAAAAGTTATGGCCCTTTCGAACCGGTACTCTCCTCTGGAGCGACGAGACCTCCGGGACACCGAGGAGAGATTCCACCTCTACTCGAAGGAAAACAGCGTCCGGAAACTCCTGTGAAAATTTTAGAGTGATCCAACGGTCGGATCAAAAGTTATGGCCCTTTCGAACCGGTACTCTGCTCTGGAGCGACGAGACCTCCGGGACACCGAGGAGAGATTCCACCTCTACTCCAAGGAAAACAGCGTCCGGAAACTCCTGTGAAAATTTTAGAGTGATCCAACGGTCGGATCAAAAGTTATGGCCCTTTCGAACCGGTACTCTGGTCGGGAGAGACGAGACCTCCGGGACACCGAGGATAGATTCCACTTCTACTCGAAGGAAAACAGCGTCCGGAAACTCCTGTGAAAATTTTAGAGTGATCCAACCGGCGGATCAAAAGTTATGGCCCTTTCGAATCGGTACTCTGGTCGGGAGCGACGAGACCTCCGGGACACCGAGGAGAGATTCCACTTCTACTCCAAGTAAAACAGCGTCCGGAAACTCCAGTGAAAATTTTAGAGTGATCCAACGGTCGGATCAAAAGTTATGGCCCTTTCGAACCGGTACTCTGGTCGGGAGCGACGAGACCTCTGGGACACCGAGGAGAGATTCCCCATCTACTCCAAGTAAAACAGCGTCCGGAAACTCCCGTGAAAATTTTAGAGTGATCCAACGGTCGGATCAAAAGTTATGGCCCTTTCGAACCGGTACTCTGGTCGGGAGCGACGAGACCTCCGGGACACCGAGGAGAGATTCCACCTCTACTCGAAGGAAAGCAGCGTCCGGAAACTCCTGTGAAAATTTTAGAGTGATCCAACGGTCGGATCAAAAGTTATGGCCCGTTCGAACCGGTACTCTGGTCGGGAGCGACGAGACCTCCGGGACACCGAGGAGAGATTCCACCTCTACTCGAAGGAAAACAGCGTCCGGAAACTCCTGTGAAAATTTTAGAGTGATCCAACGGTCGGATCAAAAGTTATGGCCCTTTCGAACCGGTACTCTGCTCTGGAGCGACGAGACCTCCGGGACACCGAGGAGAGATTCCACCTCTACTCGAAGGCAAACAGCGTCCGGAAACTCCTGTGAAAATTTTAGAGTGATCCAATGGTCGGATCAAAAGTTATGGCCCTTTCGAACCGGTACTCTGGTCGGGAGAGACGAGACCTCCGGGACACCGAGGAGAGATTCCACCTCTACTCGAAGGAAAACAGCGTCCGGAAACTCCAGTGAAAATTTTAGAGTGATCCAACCGTCGGATCAAAAGTTATGGCCCTTTCGAACCGGTACTCTGGTCGGGAGCGACGAGACCTCTGGGACACCGAGGAGAGATTCCCCATCTACTCCAAGTAAAACAGCGTCCGGAAACTCCCGTGAAAATTTTAGAGTGATCCAACGGTCGATCAAAAGTTATGGCCCTTTCGAACCGGTACTCTGGTCGGGAGCGACGAGACCTCCGGGACACCGAGGAGAGATTCCACCTCTACTCGAAGGAAAGCAGCGTCCGGAAACTCCTGTGAAAATTTTAGAGTGATCCAACGGTCGGATCAAAAGTTATGGCCCGTTCGAACCGGTACTCTGGTCGGGAGCGACTAGACCTCCGGGACACCGAGGAGAGATTCCACATCTACTGGAAGGAAAAGAGCGTCCGGAAACACCTGTGAAAATTTTAGAGTGATCCAACGGTCGGATCAAAAGTTATGGCCCTTTCGAACCGGTACTCTGCTCTGGAGCGACGAGACCTCCGGGACACCGAGGAGAGATTCCACCTCTACTCGAAGGAAAACAGCGTTTGGAAACTCCTGTGAAAATTTTAGAGTGATCCAACGGTCGGATCAAAAGTTATGGCCCGTTCGAACCGGTACTCTGGTCGGGAGCGAGGAGACCTCCGGGACACCGAGGAGAGATTCCCCATCTACTGGAAGGAAAAGAGCGTCCGGAAACACCTGTGAAAATTTTAGAGTGATCCAACGGTCGGATCAAAAGTTATGGCCCTTTCGAACCGGTACTCTGCTCTGGAGCGACGAGACCTCCGGGACACCGAGGAGAGATTCCACCTCTACTCGAAGGAAAACAGCGTTTGGAAACTCCTGTGAAAATTTTAGAGTGATCCAACGGTCGGATCAAAAGTTATGGCCCGTTCGAACCGGTACTCTGGTCGGGAGCGAGGAGACCTCCGGGACACCGAGGAGAGATTCCACCTCTACTCCAAGGAAAACAGCGTCCGGAAACTCCTGTGAAAATTTTAGAGTGATCCAACGGTCGGATCAAAAGTTATGGCCCTTTCGAACCGGTACTCTGGTCGGGAGAGACGAGACCTCCGGGACACCGAGGATAGATTCCACTTCTACTCGAAGGAAAACAGCGTCCGGAAACTCCTGTGAAAATTTTAGAGTGATCCAACCGGCGGATCAAAAGTTATGGCCCTTTCGAATCGGTACTCTGGTCGGGAGCGACGAGACCTCCGGGACACCGAGGAGAGATTCCACTTCTACTCCAAGTAAAACAGCGTCCGGAAACTCCAGTGAAAATTTTAGAGTGATCCAACGGTCGGATCAAAAGTTATGGCCCTTTCGAACCGGTACTCTGGTCGGGAGCGACGAGACCTCTGGGACACCGAGGAGAGATTCCCCATCTACTCCAAGTAAAACAGCGTCCGGAAACTCCCGTGAAAATTTTAGAGTGATCCAACGGTCGGATCAAAAGTTATGGCCCTTTCGAACCGGTACTCTGGTCGGGAGCGACGAGACCTCCGGGACACCGAGGAGAGATTCCACCTCTACTCGAAGGAAAGCAGCGTCCGGAAACTCCTGTGAAAATTTTAGAGTGATCCAACGGTCGGATCAAAAGTTATGGCCCGTTCGAACCGGTACTCTGGTCGGGAGCGACGAGACCTCCGGGACACCGAGGAGAGATTCCACCTCTACTCGAAGGAAAACAGCGTCCGGAAACTCCTGTGAAAATTTTAGAGTGATCCAACGGTCGGATCAAAAGTTATGGCCCTTTCGAACCGGTACTCTGCTCTGGAGCGACGAGACCTCCGGGACACCGAGGAGAGATTCCACCTCTACTCGAAGGCAAACAGCGTCCGGAAACTCCTGTGAAAATTTTAGAGTGATCCAATGGTCGGATCAAAAGTTATGGCCCTTTCGAACCGGTACTCTGGTCGGGAGAGACGAGACCTCCGGGACACCGAGGAGAGATTCCACCTCTACTCGAAGGAAAACAGCGTCCGGAAACTCCAGTGAAAATTTTAGAGTGATCCAACCGTCGGATCAAAAGTTATGGCCCTTTCGAACCGGTACTCTGGTCGGGAGCGACGAGACCTCTGGGACACCGAGGAGAGATTCCCCATCTACTCCAAGTAAAACAGCGTCCGGAAACTCCCGTGAAAATTTTAGAGTGATCCAACGGTCGATCAAAAGTTATGGCCCTTTCGAACCGGTACTCTGGTCGGGAGCGACGAGACCTCCGGGACACCGAGGAGAGATTCCACCTCTACTCGAAGGAAAGCAGCGTCCGGAAACTCCTGTGAAAATTTTAGAGTGATCCAACGGTCGGATCAAAAGTTATGGCCCGTTCGAACCGGTACTCTGGTCGGGAGCGACTAGACCTCCGGGACACCGAGGAGAGATTCCACATCTACTGGAAGGAAAAGAGCGTCCGGAAACACCTGTGAAAATTTTAGAGTGATCCAACGGTCGGATCAAAAGTTATGGCCCTTTCGAACCGGTACTCTGCTCTGGAGCGACGAGACCTCCGGGACACCGAGGAGAGATTCCACCTCTACTCGAAGGAAAACAGCGTTTGGAAACTCCTGTGAAAATTTTAGAGTGATCCAACGGTCGGATCAAAAGTTATGGCCCGTTCGAACCGGTACTCTGGTCGGGAGCGAGGAGACCTCCGGGACACCGAGGAGAGATTCCCCATCTACTGGAAGGAAAAGAGCGTCCGGAAACACCTGTGAAAATTTTAGAGTGATCCAACGGTCGGATCAAAAGTTATGGCCCTTTCGAACCGGTACTCTGCTCTGGAGCGACGAGACCTCCGGGACACCGAGGAGAGATTCCACCTCTACTCGAAGGAAAACAGCGTTTGGAAACTCCTGTGAAAATTTTAGAGTGATCCAACGGTCGGATCAAAAGTTATGGCCCTTTCGAACCGGTACTCTGCTCTGGAGCGACGAGACCTCCGGGACATCGAGGAGAGATTCCACCTCTACTCCAAGGAAAACAGCGTCCGGAAACTCCTGTGAAAATTTTAGAGTGATCCAACGGTCGGATCAAAAGTTATGGCCCTTTCGAACCGGTACTCTGGTCGGGAGAGACGAGACCTCCGGGACACCGAGGAGAGATTCCACTTCTACTCGAAGGAAAACAGCGTCCGGAAACTCCAGTGAAAATTTTAGAGTGATCCAACCGTCGGATCAAAAGTTATGGCCCTTTCGAACCGGTACTCTGGTCGGGAGCGACGAGACCTCTAGGACACCGAGGAGAGATTCCCCATCTACTCCAAGTAAAACAGCGTCCGGAAACTCCCGTGAAAATTTTAGAGTGATCCAACGGTCGGATCAAAAGTTATGGCCCTTTCGAACCGGTACTCTGGTCGGGAGCGACGAGACCTCCGGGACACCGAGGAGAGATTCCACCTCTACTCGAAGGAAAGCAGCGTCCGGAAACTCCTGTGAAAATTTTAGAGTGATCCAACGGTCGGATCAAAAGTTATGGCCCGTTCGAACCGGTACTCTGGTCGGGAGCGACTAGACCTCCGGGACACCGAGGAGAGATTCCACATCTACTGGAAGGAAAAGAGCGTCCGGAAACACCTGTGAAAATTTTAGAGTGATCCAACGGTCGGATCAAAAGTTATGGCCCTTTCGAACCGGTACTCTGCTCTGGAGCGACGAGACCTCCGGGACACCGAGGAGAGATTCCACCTCTACTCGAAGGAAAACAGCGTTTGGAAACTCCTGTGAAAATTTTAGAGTGATCCAACGGTCGGATCAAAAGTTATGGCCCGTTCGAACCGGTACTCTGGTCGGGAGCGAGGAGACCTCCGGGACACCGAGGAGAGATTCCCCATCTACTGGAAGGAAAAGAGCGTCCGGAAACACCTGTGAAAATTTTAGAGTGATCCAACGGTCGGATCAAAAGTTATGGCCCTTTCGAACCGGTACTCTGCTCTGGAGCGACGAGACCTCCGGGACACCGAGGAGAGATTCCACCTCTACTCGAAGGAAAACAGCGTATGGAAACTCCTGTGAAAATTTTAGAGTGATCCAACGGTCGGATCAAAAGTTATGGCCCTTTCGAACCGGTACTCTGCTCTGGAGCGACGAGACCTCCGGGACACCGAGGAGAGATTCCACTTCTACTCGAAGGAAAACAGCGTCCGGAAACTCCAGTGAAAATTTTAGAGTGATCCAACCGTCGGATCAAAAGTTATGGCCCTTTCGAACCGGTACTCTGGTCGGGAGCGACGAGACCTCTGGGACACCGAGGAGAGATTCCCCATCTACTCCAAGTACAACAGCGTCCGGAAACTCCTGTGAAAATTTTAGAGTGATCCAACGGTCGGATCAAAAGTTATGGCCCTTTCGAACCGGTACTCTACTCTGGAGCGACGAGACCTCCGGGACACCGAGGAGAGATTCCACCTCTACTCGAAGGAAAACAGCGTCCGGAAACTCCTGTGAAAATTTTAGAGTGATCCAACGGTGGGATCAAAAGTTATGGCCCGTTCGAACCGGTACTCTGGTCGGGAGCGACGAGACCTCCGGGACACCGAGGAGAGATTCCACCTCTACTCGAAGGAAAACAGCGTCCGGAAACTCCTGTGAAAATTTTAGAGTGATCCAACGGTGGGATCAAAAGTTATGGCCCGTTCGAACCGGTACTCTGGTCGGGAGCGACGAGACCTCCGGGACACCGAGGAGAGATTCCACCTCTACTCGAAGGAAAACAGCGTCCGGAAACTCCTGTGAAAATTTTAGAGTGATCCAACGGTCGGATCAAAAGTTATGGCCCTTTCGAACCGGTACTCTGCTCTGGAGCGACGAGACCTCCGGGACACCGAGGAGAGATTCCACCTCTACTCCAAGGAAAACAGCGTCCGGAAACTCCTGTGAAAATTTTAGAGTGATCCAACGGTCGGATCAAAAGTTATGGCCCTTTCGAACCGGTACTCTGCTCTGGAGCGACGAGACCTCCGGGACACCGAGGAGAGATTCCACCTCTACTCGAAGGAAAGCAGCGTCCGGAAACTCCTGTGAAAATTTTAGAGTGATCCAACGGTCAGATCAAAAGTTATGGCCCGTTCGAACCGGTACTCTGGTCGGGAGCGACGAGACCTCCGGGACACCGAGGAGAGATTCCACATCTACTCGAAGGAAAACAGCGTCCGGAAACTCCTGTGAAAATTTTAGAGTGATCCAACGGTCGGATCAAAAGTTATGGCCCTTTCGAACCGGTACTCTGCTCTGGAGCGACGAGACCTCCGGGACACCGAGGAGAGATTCCACCTCTACTCCAAGGAAAACAGCGTCCGGAAACTCCAGTGAAAATTTTAGAGTGATCCACGGTCGGATCAAAAGTTATGGCCCTGTCAAACCGGTACTCTGGTCGGGAGCGACGAGACCTCCGGGACACCGAGGAGAGATTCCACATCTACTGGAAGGAAAACAGCGTCCGGAAACTCTTGTGAAAATTTTATAGTGATCCAACGGTCGGATCAAAAGTTATGGCCCTTTCGAACCGGTACTCTGCTCTGGAGCGACGAGACCTCCGGGACACCGAGGAGAGATTCCACCTCTACTCGAAGGAAAACAGCGTCCGGAAACTCCTGTGAAAATTTTAGAGTGATCCAACGGTCGGATCAAAAGTTATGGCCCGTTCGAACCGGTACTCTGGTCGGGAGAGACGAGACCTCCGGGACACCGAGGAGAGATTCCACTTCTACTCGAAGGAAAACAGCGTCCGGAAACTCCTGTGAAAATTTTAGAGTGATCCAACGGTCGGATCAAAAGTTATGGCCCTTTCGAACCGGTACTCTGCTCTGGAGCGACGAGACCTCCGGGACACCGAGGAGAGATTCCACCTCTACTCCAAGGAAAACAGCGTCCGGAAACTCCAGTGAAAATTTTAGAGTGATCCACGGTCGGATCAAAAGTTATGGCCCTGTCAAACCGGTACTCTGGTCGGGAGCGACGAGACCTCCGGGACACCGAGGAGAGATTCCACATCTACTGGAAGGAAAACAGCGTCCGGAAACTCTTGTGAAAATTTTAGAGTGATCCAACGGTCGGATCAAAAGTTATGGCCCTTTCGAACCGGTACTCTGGTCGGGAGAGACGAGACCTCCGGGACACCGAGGAGAGATTCCACTTCTACTCGAAGGAAAACAGCGTCCGGAAACTCCAGTGAAAATTTTAGAGTGATCCAACCGTCGGATCAAAAGTTATGGCCCTTTCGAACCGGTACTCTGGTCGGGAGCGACGAGACCTCTAGGACACCGAGGAGAGATTCCCCATCTACTCCAAGTAAAACAGCGTCCGGAAACTCCCGTGAAAATTTTAGAGTGATCCAACGGTCGGATCAAAAGTTATGGCCCGTTCGAACCGGTACTCTGGTCGGGAGAGACGAGACCTCCGGGACACCGAGGAGAGATTCCACTTCTACTCGAAGGAAAACAGCGTCCGGAAACTCCAGTGAAAATTTTAGAGTGATCCAACCGTCGGATCAAAAGTTATGGCCCTTTCGAACCGGTACTCTGGTCGGGAGCGACGAGACCTCTAGGACACCGAGGAGAGATTCCCCATCTACTCCAAGTAAAACAGCGTCCGGAAACTCCCGTGAAAATTTTAGAGTGATCCAACGGTCGGATCAAAAGTTATGGCCCTTTCGAACCGGTACTCTGGTCGGGAGCGACGAGACCTCCGGGACACCGAGGAGAGATTCCACCTCTACTCGAAGGAAAGCAGCGTCCGGAAACTCCTGTGAAAATTTTAGAGTGATCCAACGGTCGGATCAAAAGTTATGGCCCGTTCGAACCGGTACTCTGGTCGGGAGCGACGAGACCTCCGGGACACCGAGGAGAGATTCCACCTCTACTCGAAGGAAAACAGCGTCCGGAAACTCCTGTGAAAATTTTAGAGTGATCCAACGGTCGGATCAAAAGTTATGGCCCTTTCGAACCGGTACTCTGCTCTGGAGCGACGAGACCTCCGGGACACCGAGGAGAGATTCCACCTCTACTCGAAGGCAAACAGCGTCCGGAAACTCCTGTGAAAATTTTAGAGTGATCCAATGGTCGGATCAAAAGTTATGGCCCTTTCGAACCGGTACTCTGGTCGGGAGAGACGAGACCTCCGGGACACCGAGGAGAGATTCCACCTCTACTCGAAGGAAAACAGCGTCCGGAAACTCCAGTGAAAATTTTAGAGTGATCCAACGGTCGGATCAAAAGTTATGGCCCTTTCGAACCGGTACTCTGCTGTGGAGCGACGAGACCTCCGGGACACCGAGGAGAGATTCCACATCTACTGGAAGGAAAACAGCGTCCGGAAACTCCTGTGAAAATTTTAGAGTGATCCAACGGTCGGATCAAAAGTTATGGCCCTTTCGAACCGGTACTCTGTTCTGGAGCGACGAGACCTCCGGGACACCGAGGAGAGATTCCCCATCTACTCCAAGTAAAACAGCGTCCGGAAACTCCCGTGAAAATTTTAGAGTGATCCAACGGTCGGATCAAAAGTTATGGCCCTTTCGAACCGGTACTCTGGTCGGGAGAGACGAGACCTCCGGGACACCGAGGAGAGATTCCACTTCTACTCGAAGGAAAGCAGCGTCCGGAAACTCCAGTGAAAATTTTAGAGTGATCCAACCGTCGGATCAAAAGTTATGGCCCTTTCGAACCGGTACTCTGGTCGGGAGCGACGAGACCTCTGGGACACCGAGGAGAGATTCCCCATCTACTCCAAGTAAAACAGCGTCCGGAAACTCCCGTGAAAATTTTAGAGTGATCCAACGGTCGGATCAAAAGTTATGGCCCTTTCGAACCGGTACTCTGGTCGGGAGCGACGAGACCTCCGGGACACCGAGGAGAGATTCCAACTCTACTCAAAGGAAAGCAGCGTCCGGAAAGTCCTGTGAAAATTTTAGAGTGATCCAACGGTCGGATCAAAAGTTATGGCCCGTTCGAACCGGTACTCTGGTCGGGAGCGACGAGACCTCCGGGACACCGAGGAGAGATTCCACATCTACTGGAAGGAAAAGAGCGTCCGGAAACACCTGTGAAAATTTTAGAGTGATCCAACGGTCGGATCAAAAGTTATGGCCCTTTCGAACCGGTACTCTGCTCTGGAGCGACGAGACCTCCGGGACACCGAGGAGAGATTCCACCTCTACTCGAAGGAAAACAGCGTCCGGAAACTCCTGTGAAAATTTTAGAGTGATCCAACGGTCGGATCAAAAGTTATGGCCCTTTCGAACCGGTACTCTACTTTGGAGCGACGAGACCTCCGGGACACCGAGGAGAGATTCCACCTCTACTCCAAGGAAAACAGCGTCCGGAAACTCCTGTGAAAATTTTAGAGTGATCCAACGGTCGGATCAAAAGTTATGGCCCTTTCGAACCGGTACTCTGCTCTGGAGCGACGAGACCTCCGGGACACCGAGGAGAGATTCCACCTCTACTCCAAGGAAAACAGCGTCCGGAAACTCCTGTGAAAATTTTAGAGTGATCCAACGGTCGGATCAAAAGTTATGGCCCTTTCGAACCGGTACTCTGCTCTGGAGCGACGAGACCTCCGGGACACCGAGGAGAGATTCCACCTCTACTCGAAGGAAAGCAGCGTCCGGAAACTCCTGTGAAAATTTTAGAGTGATCCAACGGTCAGATCAAAAGTTATGGCCCGTTCGAACCGGTACTCTGGTCGGGAGCGACGAGACCTCCGGGACACCGAGGAGAGATTCCACATCTACTGGAAGGAAAAGAGCGTCCGGAAACACCTGTGAAAATTTTAGAGTGATCCAACGGTCGGATCAAAAGTTATGGCCCTTTCGAACCGGTACTCTGCTCTGGAGCGACGAGACCTCCGGGACACCGAGGAGAGATTCCACCTCTACTCCAAGGAAAACAGCGTCCGGAAACTCCAGTGAAAATTTTAGAGTGATCCACGGTCGGATCAAAAGTTATGGCCCTGTCAAACCGGTACTCTGGTCGGGAGCGACGAGACCTCCGGGACACCGAGGAGAGATTCCACATCTACTGGAAGGAAAACAGCGTCCGGAAACTCTTGTGAAAATTTTATAGTGATCCAACGGTCGGATCAAAAGTTATGGCCCTTTCGAACCGGTACTCTGCTCTGGAGCGACGAGACCTCCGGGACACCGAGGAGAGATTCCACCTCTACTCGAAGGAAAACAGCGTCCGGAAACTCCTGTGAAAATTTTAGAGTGATCCAACGGTCGGATCAAAAGTTATGGCCCGTTCGAACCGGTACTCTGGTCGGCAGCGACGAGACTTCCGGGACACCGAGGAGAGATTCCACTTCTACTCGAAGGAAAGCAGCGTCCGGAAACTCTTGTGAAAATTTTAGAGTGATCCAACGGTCGGATCAAAAGTTATGGCCCTTTCGAAGCGGTACTCGGGTCTGGAGCGACGAGACCTCCGGGACACCGAGGAGAGATTCCACCTCTACTCGAAGGAAAACAGCGTTTGGAAACTCCTGTGAAAATTTTAGAGTGATCCAACGGTGGGATCAAAAGTTATGGCCCTTTCGAACCGGTACTCTGCTCTGGAGCGACGAGACCTCCGGGACACCGAGGAGAGATTCCACCTCTACTCCAAGGAAAACAGCGTCCGGAAACTCCAGTGAAAATTTTAGAGTGATCCACGGTCGGATCAAAAGTTATGGCCCTGTCAAACCGGTACTCTGGTCGGGAGCGACGAGACCTCCGGGACACCGAGGAGAGATTCCACATCTACTGGAAGGAAAACAGCGTCCGGAAACTCTTGTGAAAATTTTATAGTGATCCAACGGTCGGATCAAAAGTTATGGCCCTTTCGAACCGGTACTCTGCTCTGGAGCGACGAGACCTCCGGGACACCGAGGAGAGATTCCACCTCTACTCGAAGGAAAACAGCGTCCGGAAACTCCTGTGAAAATTTTAGAGTGATCCAACGGTCGGATCAAAAGTTATGGCCCTTTCGAACCGGTACTCTGCTCTGGAGCGACGAGACCTCCGGGACACCGAGGAGAGATTCCACCTCTACTCCAAGGAAAACAGCGTCCGGAAACTCCTGTGAAAATTTTAGAGTGATCCAACGGTCGGATCAAAAGTTATGGCCCTTTCGAACCGGTACTCTGGTCGGGAGAGACGAGACCTCCGGGACACCGAGGAGAGATTCCACTTCTACTCGAAGGAAAACAGCGTCCGGAAACTCCAGTGAAAATTTTAGAGTGATCCAACCGTCGGATCAAAAGTTATGGCCCTTTCGAACCGGTACTCTGGTCGGGAGCGACGAGACCTTTAGGACACCGAGGAGAGATTCCCCATCTACTCCAAGTAAAACAGCGTCCGGAAACTCCCGTGAAAATTTTAGAGTGATCCAACGGTCGGATCAAAAGTTATGGCCCTTTCGAACCGGTACTCTGGTCGGGAGCGACGAGACCTCCGGGACACCGAGGAGAGATTCCACCTCTACTCGAAGGAAAGCAGCGTCCGGAAACTCCTGTGAAAATTTTAGAGTGATCCAACGGTCGGATCAAAAGTTATGGCCCGTTCGAACCGGTACTCTGGTCGGGAGCGACGAGACCTCCGGGACACCGAGGAGAGATTCCACCTCTACTCGAAGGAAAACAGCGTCCGGAAACTCCTGTGAAAATTTTAGAGTGATCCAACGGTCGGATCAAAAGTTATGGCCCTTTCGAACCGGTACTCTGCTGTGGAGCGACGAGACCTCCGGGACACCGAGGAGAGATTCCACCTCTACTCCAAGGAAAACAGCGTCCGGAAACTCCTGTGAAAATTTTAGAGTGATCCAACAGTCGGATCAAAAGTTATGGCCCTTTCGAACCGGTATTCTGGTCGGGAGAGACGAGACCTCCGGGACACCGAGGAGAGATTCCACTTCTACTCGAAGGAAAACAGCGTCCGGAAACTCCAGTGAAAATTTTAGAGTGATCCAACCGTCGGATCAAAAGTTATGGCCCTTTCGAACCGGTACTCTGGTCGGGAGCGACGAGACCTCTGGGACACCGAGGAGAGATTCCCCATCTACTCCAAGTAAAACAGCGTCCGGAAACTCCCGTGAAAATTTTAGAGTGATCCAACGGTCGGATCAAAAGTTATGGCCCGTTCGAACCGGTACTCTGGTCGGGAGCGACGAGACCTCCGGGACACCGAGGAGAGATTCCAACTCTACTCGAAGGAAAGCAGCGTCCGGAAACTCCAGTGAAAATTTTAGAGTGATCCAACCGTCGGATCAAAAGTTATGGCCCTTTCGAACCGGTACTCTGGTCGGGAGCGACGAGACCTCCGGGACACCGAGGAGAGATTCCCCATCTACTCCAAGTAAAACAGCGTCCGGAAACTCCCGTGAAAATTTTAGAGTGATCCAACGGTCGGATCAAAAGTTATGGCCCTTTCGAACCGGTACTCTGGTCGGGAGCGACGAGACCTCCGGGACACCGAGGAGAGATTCCAACTCTACTCGAAGGAAAACAGCGTCCAGAAAGTCCTGTGAAAATTTTAGAGTGATCCAACGGTCGGATCAAAAGTTATGGCCCTTTCGAACCGGTACTCTACTCTGGAGCGACGAGACCTCCGGGACACCGAGGAGAGATTCCACCTCTACTCCAAGGAAAACAGCGTCCGGAAACTCCTGTGAAAATTTTAGAGTGATCCAACGGTCGGATCAAAAGTTATGGCCCTGTCGAACCGGTACTCTGGTCGGGAGCGACGAGACCTCCGGGACACCGAGGAGAGATTCCACATCTACTGGAAGGAAAACAGCGTCCGGAAACTCTTGTGAAAATTTTATAGTGATCCAACGGTCGGATCAAAAGTTATGGCCCTTTCGAACCGGTACTCTGCTCTGGAGCGACGAGACCTTCGGGACACCGAGGAGAGATTCCACCTCTACTCCAAGGAAAACAGCGTCCGGAAACTCCTGCGAAAATTTTAGAGTGATCCAACGGTCGGATCAAAAGTTATAGCCCGTTCGAACCGGTACTCTGGTCGGCAGCGACGAGACTTCCGGGACACCGAGGAGAGATTCCACTTCTACTCGAAGGAAAGCAGCGTCCGGAAACTCTTGTGAAAATTTTAGAGTGATCCAACGGTCGGATCAAAAGTTATGGCCCTTTCGAAGCGGTACTCGGGTCTGGAGCGACGAGACCTCCGGGACACCGAGGAGAGATTCCACCTCTACTCGAAGGAAAACAGCGTTTGGAAACTCCTGTGAAAATTTTAGAGTGATCCAACGGTCGGATCAAAAGTTATGGCCCTTTCGAACCGGTACTCTGGTCTGGAGCGACGAGACCTCCGGGACACCGAGGAGCGATTCCCCATCTACTCCAAGTAAAACAGCGTCCGGAAATTCCTGTGAAAATTTTAGAGTGATCCAACGGTCGGATCAAAAGTTATGGCCCTTTCGAACCGGTACTCTGGTCGGCAGCGACGAGACTTCCGGGACACCGAGGAGAGATTCCACTTCTACTCGAAGGAAAGCAGCGTCCGGAAACTCTTGTGAAAATTTTAGAGTGATCCAACGGTCGGATCAAAAGTTATGGCCCTTTCGAAGCGGTACTCGGGTCTGGAGCGACGAGACCTCCGGGACACCGAGGAGAGATTCCTCCTCTACTCGAAGGAAAACAGCGTTTGGAAACTCCTGTGAAAATTTTAGAGTGATCCAACGATCAAATCAAAAGTTATGGCCCTTTCGAACCGGTACTCTACTCTGGAGCGACGAGACCTCCGGGACACCGAGGAGAGATTCCACCTCTACTCGAAGGAAAACAGCGTCCGGAAACTCCTGTGAAAATTTTAGAGTGATCCAACGGTGGGATCAAAAGTTATGGCCCGTTCGAACCGGTACTCTGGTCGGGAGCGACGAGACCTCCGGGACACCGAGGAGAGATTCCACCTCTACTCGAAGGAAAACAGCGTCCGGAAACTCCTGTGAAAATTTTAGAGTGATCCAACGGTCGGATCAAAAGTTATGGCCCTTTCGAACCGGTACTCTGCTCTGGAGCGACGAGACCTCCGGGACACCGAGGAGAGATTCCACCTCTACTCCAAGGAAAACAGCGTCCGGAAACTCCTGTGAAAATTTTAGAGTGATCCAACGGTCGGATCAAAAGTTATGGCCCTTTCGAACCGGTACTCTGCTCTGGAGCGACGAGACCTCCGGGACACCGAGGAGAGATTCCACCTCTACTCGAAGGAAAGCAGCGTCCGGAAACTCCTGTGAAAATTTTAGAGTGATCCAACGGTCAGATCAAAAGTTATGGCCCGTTCGAACCGGTACTCTGGTCGGGAGCGACGAGACCTCCGGGACACCGAGGAGAGATTCCACATCTACTGGAAGGAAAAGAGCGTCCGGAAACACCTGTGAAAATTTTAGAGTGATCCAACGGTCGGATCAAAAGTTATGGCCCTTTCGAACCGGTACTCTGCTCTGGAGCGACGAGACCTCCGGGACACCGAGGAGAGATTCCACCTCTACTCCAAGGAAAACAGCGTCCGGAAACTCCAGTGAAAATTTTAGAGTGATCCACGGTCGGATCAAAAGTTATGGCTCTGTCAAACCGGTACTCTGGTCGGGAGCGACGAGACCTCCGGGACACCGAGGAGAGATTCCACATCTACTGGAAGGAAAACAGCGTCCGGAAACTCTTGTGAAAATTTTATAGTGATCCAACGGTCGGATCAAAAGTTATGGCCCTTTCGAACCGGTACTCTGCTCTGGAGCGACGAGACCTCCGGGACACCGAGGAGAGATTCCACCTCTACTCGAAGGAAAACAGCGTCCGGAAACTCCTGTGAAAATTTTAGAGTGATCCAACGGTCGGATCAAAAGTTATGGCCCGTTCGAACCGGTACTCTGGTCGGCAGCGACGAGACTTCCGGGACACCGAGGAGAGATTCCACTTCTACTCGAAGGAAAGCAGCGTCCGGAAACTCTTGTGAAAATTTTAGAGTGATCCAACGGTCGGATCAAAAGTTATGGCCCTTTCAAAGCGGTACTCGGGTCTGGAGCGACGAGACCTCCAGGACACCGAGGAGAGATTCCACCTCTACTCGAAGGAAAACAGCGTTTGGAAACTCCTGTGAAAATTTTAGAGTGATCCAACGGTCGGATCAAAAGTTATGGCCCTTTCGAACCGGTACTCTGGTCTGGAGCGACGAGACCTCCGGGACACCGAGGAGAGATTCCCCATCTACTCCAAGTAAAACAGCGTCCGGAAATTCCTGTGAAAATTTTAGAGTGATCCAACGGTCGGATCAAAAGTTATGGCCCTTTCGAACCGGTACTCTGGTCGGCAGCGACGAGACTTCCGGGACACCGAGGAGAGATTCCACTTCTACTCGAAGGAAAGCAGCGTCCGGAAACTCTTGTGAAAATTTTAGAGTGATCCAACGGTCGGATCAAAAGTTATGGCCCTTTCGAAGCGGTACTCGGGTCTGGAGCGACGAGACCTCCGGGACACCGAGGAGAGATTCCTCCTCTACTCGAAGGAAAACAGCGTTTGGAAACACCTGTGAAAATTTTAGAGTGATCCAACGGTCGGATCAAAAGTTATGGCCCTTTCGAACCGGTACTCTGCTCTGGAGCGACGAGACCTCCGGGACACCGAGGAGCGATTCCCCATCTACTCCAAGTAAAACAGCGTCCGGAAATTCCTGTGAAAATTTTAGAGTGATCCAACGGTCGGATCAAAAGTTATGGCCCTTTCGAACCGGTACTCTGGTCGGCAGCGACGAGACTTCCGGGACACCGAGGAGAGATTCCACTTCTACTCGAAGGAAAGCAGCGTCCGGAAACTCTTGTGAAAATTTTAGAGTGATCCAACGGTCGGATCAAAAGTTATGGCCCTTTCGAAGCGGTACTCGGGTCTGGAGCGACGAGACCTCCGGGACACCGAGGAGAGATTCCTCCTCTACTCGAAGGAAAACAGCGTTTGGAAACTCCTGTGAAAATTTTAGAGTGATCCAACGATCGGATCAAAAGTTATGGCCCTTTCGAACCGGTACTCTACTCTGGAGCGACGAGACCTCCGGGACACCGAGGAGAGATTCCACCTCTACTCGAAGGAAAACAGCGTCCGGAAACTCCTGTGAAAATTTTAGAGTGATCCAACGGTGGGATCAAAAGTTATGGCCCGTTCGAACCGGTACTCTGGTCGGGAGCGACGAGACCTCCGGGACACCGAGGAGAGATTCCACCTCTACTCGAAGGAAAACAGCGTCCGGAAACTCCTGTGAAAATTTTAGAGTGATCCAACGGTCGGATCAAAAGTTATGGCCCTTTCGAACCGGTACTCTCCTCTGGAGCGACGAGACCTCCGGGACACCGAGGAGAGATTCCACCTCTACTCCAAGGAAAACAGCGTCCGGAAACTCCTGTGAAAATTTTAGAGTGATCCAACGGTCGGATCAAAAGTTATGGCCCGTTCGAACCGGTACTCTGGTCGGCAGCGACGAGACTTCCGGGACACCGAGGAGAGATTCCACTTCTACTCGAAGGAAAGCAGCGTCCGGAAACTCTTGTGAAAATTTTAGAGTGATCCAACGGTCGGATCAAAAGTTATGGCCCTTTCGAAGCGGTACTCGGGTCTGGAGCGACGAGACCTCCAGGACACCGAGGAGAGATTCCACCTCTACTCGAAGGAAAACAGCGTTTGGAAACTCCTGTGAAAATTTTAGAGTGATCCAACGGTCGGATCAAAAGTTATGGCCCTTTCGAACCGGTACTCTGGTCTGGAGCGACGAGACCTCCGGGACACCGAGGAGAGATTCCCCATCTACTCCAAGTAAAACAGCGTCCGGAAATTCCTGTGAAAATTTTAGAGTGATCCAACGGTCGGATCAAAAGTTATGGCCCTTTCGAACCGGTACTCTGGTCGGCAGCGACGAGACTTCCGGGACACCGAGGAGAGATTCCACTTCTACTCGAAGGAAAGCAGCGTCCGGAAACTCTTGTGAAAATTTTAGAGTGATCCAACGGTCGGATCAAAAGTTATGGCCCTTTCGAAGCGGTACTCGGGTCTGGAGCGACGAGACCTCCGGGACACCGAGGAGAGATTCCTCCTCTACTCGAAGGAAAACAGCGTTTGGAAACACCTGTGAAAATTTTAGAGTGATCCAACGGTCGGATCAAAAGTTATGGCCCTTTCGAACCGGTACTCTGCTCTGGAGCGACGAGACCTCCGGGACACCGAGGAGCGATTCCCCATCTACTCCAAGTAAAACAGCGTCCGGAAATTCCTGTGAAAATTTTAGAGTGATCCAACGGTCGGATCAAAAGTTATGGCCCTTTCGAACCGGTACTCTGGTCGGCAGCGAAGAGACTTCCGGGACACCGAGGAGAGATTCCACTTCTACTCGAAGGAAAGCAGCGTCCGGAAACTCTTGTGAAAATTTTAGAGTGATCCAACGGTCGGATCAAAAGTTATGGCCCTTTCGAAGCGGTACTCGGGTCTGGAGCGACGAGACCTCCGGGACACCGAGGAGAGATTCCTCCTCTACTCGAAGGAAAACAGCGTTTGGAAACACCTGTGAAAATTTTAGAGTGATCCAACGGTCGGATCAAAAGTTATGGCCCTTTCGAACCGGTACTCTGCTCTGGAGCGACGAGACCTCCGGGACACCGAGGAGCGATTCCCCATCTACTCCAAGTAAAACAGCGTCCGGAAATTCCTGTGAAAATTTTAGAGTGATCCAACGGTCGGATCAAAAGTTATGGCCCTTTCGAACCGGTACTCTGGTCGGCAGCGACGAGACTTCCGGGACACCGAGGAGAGATTCCACTTCTACTCGAAGGAAAGCAGCGTCCGGAAACTCTTGTGAAAATTTTAGAGTGATCCAACGGTCGGATCAAAAGTTATGGCCCTTTCGAAGCGGTACTCGGGTCTGGAGCGACGAGACCTCCGGGACACCGAGGAGAGATTCCTCCTCTACTCGAAGGAAAACAGCGTTTGGAAACTCCTGTGAAAATTTTAGAGTGATCCAACGATCGGATCAAAAGTTATGGCCCTTTCGAACCGGTACTCTACTCTGGAGCGACGAGACCTCCGGGACACCGAGGAGAGATTCCACCTCTACTCGAAGGAAAACAGCGTCCGGAAACTCCTGTGAAAATTTTAGAGTGATCCAACGGTGGGATCAAAAGTTATGGCCCGTTCGAACCGGTACTCTGGTCGGGAGCGACGAGACCTCCGGGACACCGAGGAGAGATTCCACCTCTACTCGAAGGAAAACAGCGTCCGGAAACTCCTGTGAAAATTTTAGAGTGATCCAACGGTCGGATCAAAAGTTATGGCCCTTTCGAACCGGTACTCTCCTCTGGAGCGACGAGACCTCCGGGACACCGAGGAGAGATTCCACCTCTACTCCAAGGAAAACAGCGTCCGGAAACTCCTGTGAAAATTTTAGAGTGATCCAACGGTCGGATCAAAAGTTATGGCCCGTTCGAACCGGTACTCTGGTCGGCAGCGACGAGACTTCCGGGACACCGAGGAGAGATTCCACTTCTACTCGAAGGAAAGCAGCGTCCGGAAACTCTTGTGAAAATTTTAGAGTGATCCAACGGTCGGATCAAAAGTTATGGCCCTTTCGAAGCGGTACTCGGGTCTGGAGCGACGAGACCTCCAGGACACCGAGGAGAGATTCCACCTCTACTCGAAGGAAAACAGCGTTTGGAAACTCCTGTGAAAATTTTAGAGTGATCCAACGGTCGGATCAAAAGTTATGGCCCTTTCGAACCGGTACTCTGGTCTGGAGCGACGAGACCTCCGGGACACCGAGGAGAGATTCCCCATCTACTCCAAGTAAAACAGCGTCCGGAAATTCCTGTGAAAATTTTAGAGTGATCCAACGGTCGGATCAAAAGTTATGGCCCTTTCGAACCGGTACTCTGGTCGGCAGCGACGAGACTTCCGGGACACCGAGGAGAGATTCCACTTCTACTCGAAGGAAAGCAGCGTCCGGAAACTCTTGTGAAAATTTTAGAGTGATCCAACGGTCGGATCAAAAGTTATGGCCCTTTCGAAGCGGTACTCGGGTCTGGAGCGACGAGACCTCCGGGACACCGAGGAGAGATTCCTCCTCTACTCGAAGGAAAACAGCGTTTGGAAACACCTGTGAAAATTTTAGAGTGATCCAACGGTCGGATCAAAAGTTATGGCCCTTTCGAACCGGTACTCTGCTCTGGAGCGACGAGACCTCCGGGACACCGAGGAGCGATTCCCCATCTACTCCAAGTAAAACAGCGTCCGGAAATTCCTGTGAAAATTTTAGAGTGATCCAACGGTCGGATCAAAAGTTATGGCCCTTTCGAACCGGTACTCTGGTCGGCAGCGAAGAGACTTCCGGGACACCGAGGAGAGATTCCACTTCTACTCGAAGGAAAGCAGCGTCCGGAAACTCTTGTGAAAATTTTAGAGTGATCCAACGGTCGGATCAAAAGTTATGGCCCTTTCGAAGCGGTACTCGGGTCTGGAGCGACGAGACCTCCGGGACACCGAGGAGAGATTCCTCCTCTACTCGAAGGAAAACAGCGTTTGGAAACTCCTGTGAAAATTTTAGAGTGATCCAACGATCGGATCAAAAGTTATGGCCCTTTCGAACCGGTACTCTACTCTGGAGCGACGAGACCTCCGGGACACCGAGGAGAGATTCCACCTCTACTCGAAGGAAAACAGCGTCCGGAAACTCCTGTGAAAATTTTAGAGTGATCCAACGGTGGGATCAAAAGTTATGGCCCGTTCGAACCGGTACTCTGGTAGGGAGCGACGAGACCTCCGGGACACCGAGGAGAGATTCCACCTCTACTCGAAGGAAAACAGCGTCCGGAAACTCCTGTGAAAATTTTAGAGTGATCCAACGGTCGGATCAAAAGTTATGGCCCTTTCGAACCGGTACTCTACTCTGGAGCGACGAGACCTCCGGGACACCGAGGAGAGATTCCACCTCTACTCCAAGGAAAACAGCGTCCGGAAACTCCTGTGAAAATTTTAGAGTGATCCAACGGTGGGATCAAAAGTTATGGCCCTGTCGAACCGGTACTCTGGTCGGGAGCGACGAGACCTCCGGGACATCGAGGAGAGATTCCACATCTACTGGAAGGAAAACAGCGTCCGGAAACTCTTGTGAAAATTTTATAGTGATCCAACGGTCGGATAAAAAGTTATGGCCCTTTCGAACCGGTACTCTGCTCTGGAGCGACGAGATCTCCGGGACACCGAGGAGAGATTCCACCTCTACTCGAAGGAAAACAGCGTCCGGAAACTCCTGTGAAAATTTTAGAGTGATCCAACGGTCGGATCAAAAGTTATAGCCCGTTCGAACCGGTACTCTGGTCGGCAGCGACGAGACCTCCGGGACACCGAGGAGCGATTCCCCATCTACTCCAAGTAAAACAGCGTCCGGAAATTCCTGTGAAAATTTTAGAGTGATCCAACGGTCGGATCAAAAGTTATGGCCCTTTCGAACCGGTACTCTGGTCGACAGCGACGAGACTTCCGGGACACCGAGGAGAGATTCCACGTCTACTCGAAGGAAAGCAGCGTCCGGAAACTCTTGTGAAAATTTTAGAGTGATCCAACGGTCGGATCAAAAGTTATGGCCCTTTCGAAGCGGTACTCGGGTCTGGAGCGACGAGACCTCCGGGACACCGAGGAGAGATTCCTCCTCTACTCGAATGAAAACAGCGTTTGGAAACTCCTGTAAAAATTTTAGAGTGATCCAACGATCGGATCAAAAGTTATGGCCCTTTCGAACCGGTACTCTACTCTGGAGCGACGAGACCTCCGGGACACCGAGGAGAGATTCCACCTTTACTCGAAGGAAAACAGCGTCCGGAAACTCCTGTGAAAATTTTAGAGTGATCCAACGGTCGGATCAAAAGTTATGGCCCTTTCGAAGCGGTACTCGGGTCTGGAGCGACGAGACCTCCGGGACACCGAGGAGAGATTCCTCCTCTACTCGAATGAAAACAGCGTTTGGAAACTCCTGTGAAAATTTTAGAGTGATCCAACGATCGGATCAAAAGTTATGGCCCTTTCGAACCGGTACTCTGGTCGGGAGCGACGAGACCTCCGGGACACCGAGGAGAGATTCCACCTCTACTCGAAGGAAAACAGCGTCCGGAAACTCCTGTGAAAATTTTAGAGTGATCCAACGGTCGGATCAAAAGTTATGGCCCTTTCGAACCGGTACTCTACTCTGGAGCGACGAGACCTCCGGGACACCGAGGAGAGATTCCACCTCTACTCCAAGGAAAACAGCGTCCGGAAACTCCTGTGAAAATTTTAGAGTGATCCAACGGTCGGATCAAAAGTTATGGCCCTGTCGAACCGGTACTCTGGTCGGGAGCGACGAGACCTCCGGGACACCGAGGAGAGATTCCACCTCTACTTGAAGGAAAACAGTGTCCGGAAACTCCTGTGAAAATTTTAGAGTGATCCAACGGTCGGATCAAAAGTTATAGCCCGTTCGAACCGGTACTCTGGTCGGCAGCGACGAGACTTCCGGGACACCGAGGAGAGATTCCACTTCTACTCGAAGGAAAGCAGCGTCCGGAAACTCTTGTGAAAATTTTAGAGTGATCCAACGGTCGGATCAAAAATTATGGCCCTTTCGAAGCGGTACTCGGGTCTGGAGCGACGAGACCTCCGGGACACCGAGGAGAGATTCCACCTCTACTCGAAGGAAAACAGCGTTTGGAAACTCCTGTGAAAATTTTAGAGTGATCCAACGGTCGGATCAAAAGTTATGGCCCTTTCGAACCGGTACTCTGGTCTGGAGCGACGAGACCTCCGGGACACCGAGGAGCGATTCCCCATCTACTCCAAGTAAAACAGCGTCCGGAAATTCCAGTGAAAATTTTAGAGTGATCCAACGGTCGGATCAAAAGTTATGGCCCTTTCGAACCGGTACTCTGGTCGGCAGCGACGAGACTTCCGGGACACCGAGGAGAGATTCCACTTCTACTCGAAGGAAAGCAGCGTCCGGAAACTCTTGTGAAAATTTTAGAGTGATCCAACGGTCGGATCAAAAGTTATGGCCCTTTCGAAGCGGTACTCGGGTCTGGAGCGACGAGACCTCCGGGACACCGAGGAGAGATTCCTCCTCTACTCGAAGGAAAACAGCGTTTGGAAACTCCTGTGAAAATTTTAGAGTGATCCAACGATCAGATCAAAAGTTATGGCCCTTTCGAACCGGTACTCTACTCTGGAGCGACGAGACCTCCGGGACACCGAGGAGAGATTCCACCTCTACTCGAAGGAAAACAGCGTCCGGAAACTCCTGTGAAAATTTTAGAGTGATCCAACGGTGGGATCAAAAGTTATGGCCCGTTCGAACCGGTACTCTGGTCGGGAGCGACGAGACCTCCGGGACACCGAGGAGAGATTCCACCTCTACTCGAAGGAAAACAGCGTCCGGAAACTCCTGTGAAAATTTTAGAGTGATCCAACGGTCGGATCAAAAGTTATGGCCCTTTCGAACCGGTACTCTGCTCTGGAGCGACGAGACCTCCGGGACACCGAGGAGAGATTCCACCTCTACTCCAAGGAAAACAGCGTCCGGAAACTCCTGTGAAAATTTTAGAGTGATCCAACGGTCGGATCAAAAGTTATGGCCCTTTCGAACCGGTACTCTGCTCTGGAGCGACGAGACCTCCGGGACACCGAGGAGAGATTCCACCTCTACTCCAAGGAAAACAGCGTCCGGAAACTCCTGTGAAAATTTTAGAGTGATCCAACGGTCGGATCAAAAGTTATGGCCCTTTCGAACCGGTACTCTGGTCGGGAGAGACGAGACCTCCGGGACACCGAGGAGAGATTCCACATCTACTGGAAGGAAAACAGCCTCCGGAAACTCTTGTGAAAATTTTATAGTGATCCAACGGTCGGATCAAAAGTTATGGCCCTTTCGAACCGGTACTCTGCTCTGGAGCGACGAGACCTCCGGGACACCGAGGAGAGATTCCACCTCTACTCGAAGGAAAACAGCGTCCGGAAACTCCTGTGAAAATTTTAGAGTAATCCAACGGTCGGATCAAAAGTTATGGCCCGTTCGAATCGGTACTCTGGTCGGGAGCGACGAGACCTCCAGGACACCGAGGAGAGATTCCACCTCTACTCGAAGGAAAACAGCGTCCGGAAACTCCTGTGAAAATTTTAGAGTGATCCAACGGTCGGATCAAAAGTTATGGCCCTTTCGAACCGGTACTCTGCTCTGGAGCGACGAGACCTCCGGGACACCGAGGAGAGATTCCACCTCTACTCCAAGGAAAACAGCGTCCGGAAACTCGTGTGAAAATTTTATAGTGATCCAACGGTCGAATCAAAAGTTATGGCCCTTTCGAACCGGTACTCTGCTCTGGAGCGACGAGACCTCCGGGACACCGAGGAGAGATTCCACCTCTACTCGAAGGAAAACAGCGTCCGGAAACTCCTGTGAAAATTTTAGAGTGATCTAACGGTCGGATCAAAAGTTATGGCCCGTTCGAATCGGTACTCTGGTCGGGAGCGACGAGACCTCCGGGACACCGAGGAGAGATTCCACCTCTACTCCAAGGAAAACAGCGTCCGGAAACTCCTGTGAAAATTTTAGAGTGATCCAACGGTCGGATCAAAAGTTATGGCCCTTTCGAACCGGTACTCTGGTCGGGAGAGACGAGACCTCCGGGACACCGAGGAGAGATTCCACATCTACTGGAAGGAAAACAGCGTCCGGAAACTCTTGTGAAAATTTTATAGTGATCCAACGGTCGGATCAAAAGTTATGGCCCTTTCGAACCGGTACTCTGGTCTGGAGCGACGAGACCTCCGGGACACCGAGGAGAGATTCCACCTCTACTCGAAGGAAAACAGCGTCCGGAAACTCCTGTGAAAATTTTAGAGTAATCCAACGGTCGGATCAAAAGTTATGGCCCGTTCGAAGCGGTACTCTGGTCGGGAGCGACGAGACCTCCAGGACACCGAGGAGAGATTCCACCTCTACTCGAAGGAAAACAGCGTCCGGAAACTCCTGTGAAAATTTTAGAGTGATCCAACGGTCGGATCAAAAGTTATGGCCCTTTCGAACCGGTACTCTGCTCTGGAGCGACGAGACCTCCGGGACACCGAGGAGAGATTCCACCTCTACTCCAAGGAAAACAGCGTCCGGAAACTCGTGTGAAAATTTTATAGTGATCCAACGGTCGAATCAAAAGTTATGGCCCTTTCGAACCGGTACTCTGCTCTGGAGCGACGAGACCTCCGGGACACCGAGGAGAGATTCCACCTCTACTCGAAGGAAAACAGCGTCCGGAAACTCCTGTGAAAATTTTAGAGTGATCTAACGGTCGGATCAAAAGTTATGGCCCGTTCGAATCGGTACTCTGGTCGGGAGCGACGAGACCTCCGGGACACCGAGGAGAGATTCCACCTCTACTCCAAGGAAAACAGCGTCCGGAAACTCCTGTGAAAATTTTAGAGTGATCCAACGGTCGGATCAAAAGTTATGGCCCTTTCGAACCGGTACTCTGGTCGGGAGAGACGAGACCTCCGGGACACCGAGGAGAGATTCCACATCTACTGGAAGGAAAACAGCGTCCGGAAACTCTTGTGAAAATTTTATAGTGATCCAACGGTCGGATCAAAAGTTATGGCCCTTTCGAACCGGTACTCTGCTCTGGAGCGACGAGACCTCCGGGACACCGAGGAGAGATTCCACCTCTACTCGAAGGAAAACAGCGTCCGGAAACTCCTGTGAAAATTTTAGAGTGATCCAACGGTCGGATCAAAAGTTATGGCCCGTTCGAATCGGTACTCTGGTCGGGAGCGACGAGACCTCCAGGACACCGAGGAGAGATTCCACCTCTACTCGAAGGAAAACAGCGTCCGGAAACTCCTGTGAAAATTTTAGAGTGATCCAACGGTCGGATCAAAAGTTATGGCCCTTTCGAACCGGTACTCTGGTCTGGAGCGACGAGACCTCTGGGACACCGAGGAGAGATTCCACCTCTACTCCAAGGAAAACAGCGTCCGGAAACTCTTGTGCAAATTTTATAGTGATCCAACGGTCGGATCAAAAGTTATGGCCCTTTCGAACCGGTACTCTGGTCTGGAGCGACGAGACCTCCGGGACACCGAGGAGAGATTCCACCTCTACTCGAAGGAAAACAGCGTCCGGAAACTCCTGTGAAAATTTTAGAGTGATCTAACGGTCGGATCAAAAGTTATGGCCCGTTCGAATCGGTACTCTGGTCGGGAGCGACGAGACCTCCGGGACACCGAGGAGAGATTCCACGTCTACTCGAAGGAAAGCAGCGTCCG